>NC_063335.1:58911691-58933666 GCF_021869965.1 Rhincodon typus | reverse complement strand
CCTTGTTGTCTCGGATTCTCCAGCATCTGCAGTTCCTACTATCTCTGCTTTTTAGTTTACTACCTAGCTCCCTGAATTGTAATTGAAGGACCTTGTCACTCTTCAAACCTATATCTTTTGTGCCAATATGGATAATGACTGTCTGTTTACCCTCCCATTTTTCAGGATGCAATATACCCACTCAGAGACTTCCGTGACCTTGTCGCCAAGGAGGCAACATACCATCTCTCTTGTGGCCACAGAAGTGACTACCTGTGCCACTGACTATCAAATTTCCAATTACTAATGCTTTCCTATGCTTTGTCCCTCCCCTCTGTACAGCAGGGCCACCGTGGTGCCACTGCTCTGGCTGCTGCTGCTGTCTACTGATGAAGGGTTTAGCTCATCAATATCCAAAACAGAATATTTGTTTGACAGGGGGACAGCTGCAGGGGACTCCTGCACTGACTGCCTTCCCCAGCTAGTGATCACCCATCCTGTACCTTGGGTGTGACCACATTTCTATAACTCTATCTATGACATTCTCGACCATTTGTGTTGCTCCTTAGTGTCTCCAACTGCCACTCAAGCTGATCCATTCATTCGGTGAGCATCCGAAGCTGGGTACACTTCCTGCAGAGATAGTAAGAACTGCCGATGCTGGAGTCAGAGATAACACAGTGTGGCGCTTGAGGAGTACAGCAGGCCAGGCAGTTTTTTTTCTGAAGAAGGGTCCCGACCCGAAACGTCAACTTTCCTGCTCCTCTGATGCTGCCTGGCCTGCTGTGCTCCTCCAGCTCCACACTGTGTTATCTCTACATTTCCTGCAAATGTATTTATGAGGGATGCTCTCAGAGTTCATGATTGACCACATCTCACAGGGAGAATATAAAACCCCACCAGCTGACATGACTAACCCTCTGTTGGCTGTTAGTTTACAAGTTAAATTTTAATTAGCTACCTAAAAAATTACAGTAATTTCTCTCCTACAAATAGCCCACCACCTTACTCACTCTCTGAACTCCCTGTACCAACCAGAAAATGAACTAACTCTACTAACCCTTTAGAAAAACTGATATACACTTTCCCTTTACTGCAGTGTGTAATGCTGAATTCTGTCCGGTCTATTTCACAGCAAATTGATTCACTGGACACTGCTCCCAGTCTGCTTCACAGAAATGCTGACTACTGCACACTCTGCCCAGTCTGCTTCACAGTGACGGTGACTACAACACATTCCACCCAGTCTGACTCATAATGATGGTGACTGCTTCACACTCCACCCAGTCATCTTCACAGCGATGCTGGCTTCTGCACACTGCTCCCAGTCTGCTTCACAGCAATGCTGACTGCTTAACACTCCACTCAGTCTGCTTCACAGTGATGCTGGCTGCTGTATACTTTGTCCAGTCTCCCGTTCAGGACCGTTGCACCTACTCAAACTTTATACATCACTGGACATGACCTTGCGTCAACCCATGCCTGTCATCCATGCAGGACCATTCCCATAGTTCCTGCACCAAACTTTGTCCCCTGAAGTAAACTGTCTCTTTCACTTAGCAGAATCTTAAGTCCAGCATTGATGCTCCTGATGCTGTTTCACCCTCCCCGTCCCCAGATCTGGGAGAATCAGATTTATCCTGGTGCAGAGTCGTCTCCCCATTAACAACTCTGTGGAGCTATCCCGGTAGTTGCAAGAGGGGTGTTCTTATAATGAAATAGGAGTCCGGAGAGTTTAGTATCTAGTAAAGCTGTAGGCTGATTCTTTAAACCTGACTTCAAAGTTTGGACTGCTCTTTCTGTAAGATCATTGGATAATGAAAGATATGAAGCTGTCTTTATATAACGAATAGTTTTGGACTTTAGGAAACACTCAAATTTCCTGCTGTAAAGAATAACCCGTTATCTGTCACTAACACTTCCAGGAGTCTCTGTATTGCAAAAGATGTGCACAGTTTTTCTATCGTCGTCCTCATGTTTGACAAATGAATTCTCTGCATGTCCAGCCACTTTAGGTGGGCGTCCACAATGACTAAGAATGTTGACCCTATGAAAGGACCTGTATAGCCAATGAGGAACCATGCCTACGGTTTACCAGGCCATTCCCATGAGTGTGGGGGAGCTGCTGGCAGTAATTTTTGTCTTTGTTGACACTCTGGGCACTGCATTGCAGCTATGTCTGCCTCCAGTCTTGGCCATCAGACATTATTCCTTACCAACATCTTCATTTTGGATACACCTGGATGATCCTTGACTAATCTACAGTACAGATGTGGGAGCCAGAGCACCTTTAATCATCCTCACTTTGTCTTCCAATGGATGTAACCAAGTCCCGTTGACTCTGTAGCCCAATTAGGTCACTTGGGGTGCCTGGATGACCCCAGTGGAGTTCAGCCAGTATCTGGTGTTGATCTTTGCTTTGGACAATCTTTGGACAATTTTTACCTTATAAGGCATAAGGCCACTTCTAATGACTATGTCCAAGTTCTCTAAAAGCTTCTTATTGGTCTTCCCTGTTATAACAAATCATCTAGATAAATGGGAATCTGAGGAAGACCTTGTAAAATGTTCTCTATGATCTGTGGAAAAATTGCACAAGCTGACAATACCCCAAATTCCACTCTCATCGCCCACTGACATAACTTCACAGAGGGCAGTATCCCGTCACCCTTTGTGAAAAGTCATTGACACTGTTCCAGGCTCCTCAGAGCCAGTTCTCAGAGTGAACAAAACTCTGATATTCCTGTTTGTATTTGTCAGCCAGGGAGGCCTGATTGGATCAGGCTAACAGCCCCAATCAGGGAACTCATATTCTATGAGTTCCACCTGACTGACCTCATTAAAATCGCTACACCGACTATCCTACCTTATTATGTTGAAACACACAGTTCAATCGTTACTAGTTGTAGAGATGACAAAAATCATGTGAAATTCATGAGTTTTGAAGGAGAGATAGAAGGGAAGATGTGAGTAATGGAAAGGTAAAGGATAGTGAAAAGTGGTATTTGGGGAGAGATATAAACTGGGAAAGGAGACAGCAATGCAAACTGGGGAAAGGATTGAGATCAAAACACAAATTGAGGGAAGGAGTGAGAGAAAATTACAGATATTGGGAAGAAGAGAGAGTAATGTCAATTGGGAAGGAGAGAGAGAAACTGGGGAAGCCACAGAGATAGAAACAGAGTCTGGGCAAGCAGAGTGAAAGCAACGAGAGAAATAATCTGGACAAAACAGCAAGAGATAAACATGTGCTGCTAAGAGAAAAGAAAACAAACTGTAGAGAAGTGGGAGAAACACAAACAGGGAAAGAAAGAACAATACAAACTGGAGACAACAGATAAATGCAAACTGGAGAAGAAAGAAAAACTGACAGTGCAATGCAAACTTGCAAAAGTAGGGAAAGAATGCAAACTCTGGGAATGTGAGAGAAAAACATATTTGGTTGATGGAGAGAATCAAGAACTAAGGAAAAGAGAGGTAGAGAGAAGCACAAATTTGGGGAAATGAGAATTGATAGCGACATGCAGTGTGTGTTGCTGTAAAATGTATTGCGTCTAGGAGGGACCGCTCTCTCCATGACTCCCTTGTCTAATCCATACTCCCCACTAGCCCCACCACCCCTGGCACTTTTCCCTGCAACCACAGGAAGTGCTACACCTGTCCCTACACTTCCCCCCTCACCCCCATCCCAGGCCCCAAGAAAACCCTCCACATTAAACAGATGTTCACCTGCACATCTGCTAATATTGTATATTGTATCTGCTGTTCCCGATGTGGCCTCCTCTGCATCGGGGAAACCAAGTAGAGGCTTGGAGACCGCTTTGTGGAACACCTATGCTCAGTTCGTGATAAATGACTACACCTCCCAGTAGCAAACCACTTCAATACCCCCTCCCACGTCCTTGGATGACACGTCCATCGTAGGCCTCCTCCAGTGCCACAACGATGCCACCCGATGGCTGGAGGAACAGCATCTCATATTTTGCTTGGGAACCCTGCAGCCCAATGGTCTCAATGTAGACTTCACAAGTTTCAAAATCTCCCCACCCCTGACCTCATCCCAAAACCAGCCCAGCTCGTCCCCGCCTCCTTGACCTGTCTGTCTTTTCTCCCACCTATCCACTCCTCCCACCTCAACCCCCACCCCCACCTCCTACCTACTAGCCTCATCCCCACCTCCTTGACCTGTCCGTCTTCCCTCCCACCTCCCACACCTCCCTCCCAAATGACCAATCCCCATCCTAACTCCCCACTTGCACTCACCTTTACTGGCTCCATCCCCACCTCCTTGACCTGTCTATGTTCTCTCCTCCTATCTGCTCCTTTATCCACCTTCCAGCATCGCCTCCCCCCTCTCTATTTATTCCAGAGTCCCTTTCTCCTCCCCCATTTCTGAAGAAGGGTCCAGACCCAAAAGGTCAGCTTTCCTGCTCCTCTGATGCTGGCTGGCCTGCTGTGTTCATTCAGTTCTACACCTTGTTATCTTACGTTCCACAAGTTGGGCAGTTTTGGTGCTTTTTCCCCAAGGTTTGAGTCTCACCTCCCTGAAGGTACACTTTAGAGGTAAGGGTGTCAGAGTCAATGTAGCATAAAGTTTGTTGTTATTTTTATTTATTGCATTTGTAAGTCATTTGCAAAAAGTTGTAAAATGGTACCAAAACATCAGTTGCAATTTATTTTTCTTCAGATTTTTTTTGTTGAATCCATGGTAATCATTTGATGTTAACTGTAATCTGTGGGAGCATAAGAAGAAGTCACACTACACCAGGTTATGGTTCAACACGTTTATATGAAATCACAAGTTTTTAGAGTGCTGCTCCTTCATTGGGTGACGTGGAGGGAAATGCACAGGCACAGAATGTTATGTATAGAGATAATGGCAAGATAATTCCAGGTAATTAAGAGTGTCAAAAGATAAATACAAAGTCTGAGCAAAGTGTCAATAGGCTGAATAACAAGTCTTTGCAGGTGATTAAAGTGTCAAATGGTGTGAGTAAAGTATCAACAGCTGAATAGCAAGTGAAGGGATGACCTATGATCCAATTAATAATGGGGGTGGCATGGTGGCTCAGTGGTTAGCACTGCTGCCTCACAGCACTAGGGGCCTGGGTTTGATTCCACCCTCAGGCGACTGTCTGTGTGGAGTTTGCACGTTCACCCATGTCTGCAAGGGTTTCCTCCCACAGTCCAAAGATGCATAGGCTAGGTGGATTGGTCATACTAAATTGCCCATAGTGTTCAGGGATGTGTAGATTAGGGGGATGGGTCTGGGTGGGATGGTCTGAGGGTCAGTGTGGACTTTGTGGGCCAAAGGGCCTGTTTCCTCACTGTAGGGATTCTATGATATATATAATCAATGGTAAGATGATGAAAATCTAAAAATACATTGACTAGTAATGTACAGAAAAAGGTTCTAGTACGTTAAAGTCTAGACTATTGTGTAGCAACAATTAAAGTTTCAAAATCTGAAAAGAATAACACCAATTAAATAATGTACCTCTGCTTAGATTTAAGAAAACCCAACTAAGTTTCTTGCTTTTTAACCATGTTGAGAATTTCTCCTGTATAGACATTGGACCCCATTCAGTTGTAATGCTTCTCCTCTTTGTGAATGACCTATAAAATCTCACTGCTAATGTTCATAGCAAAGAGTCACCATGCCTTGGAACAGTATCCTAATGAGAATAAAGATCTTTCAGAATGGTACGGAAGGAAGTTAGAAAACTGAAATTTAGGAATTTCAATAGGTTTCTGTAAAGAATCTCTTGATTTATGGAGTTGAGTTTTCATGATGTATGTAGGATGAAGGAAAAGGTGAATCAAAGAAAAGGCTGGTGAGCATGACAGCTGGAAGTTCCATCTCTGTTTCTCACCCTTGGTCTTTTTTTACGAGGATGGTGGAGGGAATGGATCCTGGAACCATCCCACTTTTGTGGAATATAAAACTGACAGCATTGTAGACTGAGAGCACCTTGCAGGTAATTTTATTTTTCTTAAGTATCTTTCATGGCAACACATGGACCTTCACCACTGTTATGTTTTACATCAGCAGCGTGAAGGTGTGAGTCACTGATTGGAACTAAAAAAAGTTTAAAAGAATGAGTAAAATGGTTATCCCTCCATCACAGCACATTATGAAATGCTGCGATATGAGTTGCATCTGTTCAGTGGGGTGAGCTATGATGGTGCTATGATTCAAGACCGAACTACCATTGAGATGATGGGTGGAATTTTCCCCTCATGGCATTAACAATGCCAAGAATGTTAGGTAAATACAATAAGAATGAAAACATATGAATTTCAAAGTTGAGAGAAAACTTTGAATGATGGCTTCAGAATTTCACTATGGAGTGATAACTAACTTTCATGTATTTGCATCTCCTTACTAACCTAACAGGCCTATTTCTATGCCATTTGCAGTCTCCTCTTCCTCTGAGAAACTAATGGCTCAAATTCAGAGACGGTATGTGGTGGCTACAGTTAACCAACTTCTTGGCCCAGTCATCATCCAACTGTGTATGCAGCACAATATCCCTTCATGACGTATGGTCATCTTCCTCCATGATCCTTTGTAAACAGGGAGACACATGCATCTGCTGCATCTGCACAAGGCACGCCCTATGGCTCTTAGCTGGCTTTCAAAATGCTCACTCACTTTGCACTTACTTAAAGACTGCATGCCTCTGTGTTTTGCAGTGCCCTTTACTGTAGAGGGAGAGGTAGGCAGCTTGCCACAATGAGGAGAACTGAACACTCAAAGCAAGAGAACACAGAAAAGGAGGGACTTAGCATGATGGAAGTGGATGGAAGAGCAATTCCTTGTGATGGAGGAGCAGGAGACTTAATGAGATATCCCCACTGAATAAGCACAGAGTGCAGCAATGGTTAATAGTGTGGGAGAATGAGGTGGAGTGGATATGATGTATGCAATAGTGGAGATTGTAGTCCATAATCCTTGGTGAGAGGCAGGAACAAATAAGTCATCTTCTCCATGACCCTGTCCTCCAAGTGAAAAGCTAGTTTGCTTTTCTAGGCCTTGTGCTTTGGGATAATATGTAGAATAACAATGCAATCACCATTTCCTGACTTGCATCATTTGAAGGTATGTGTGACTAAGTTTTAACTGTGGCATCAGTGGTGTGAATGTTGGGAGATCGGGGCAGGAGTGAGCACTTCTGCTTCTCTAGCTGTGCAGTCCCATGGGTTGTATGATAAGGAGCTCAGTGCATAAATAGTAATGTGAAGGGTCGAAGACTGTGTGAGAAAAGTTGCTGTGCACCTTTGCAGGCTGAGCACTATGAATTTCAGTTAAAAAATACTTTAACAGAAAATGAGAAAATGCCTCTTATTGTGTTTGCCAGATTGTCATTTCTGTCAACTAACAAGGTGTCAGTAAAAGATCAGCATTAAAAATGTGGATAATTTTTCAGATGAGTTAATAAAATAACCATGCCTATAAAGTTTGTGTACATTTCAAATTATTCAAAGAGTGGTTTAGTATTATAATTATCTTTTCTCATTGCTTTTATGAATTCAGTCTAGACTGTTCAGAAAACAGTTCTGATGTCTCTTTACTTAGATGTTTTATAGTCTTTTGGCTGTAAACTAACTATCCAATCATTTAACAAGACCTTCACATTATTTAACTAGCTGTTTTAAGAGTCTGCTTGTTCATTCAGGGTGTTTTATGGACTCTTGACTGCAATCCAACTGCTTGGACATTTTTAAAAAACAAAAGAACTGCAGAATGACAAGAATACCTCAAAGTTAAATTCATTATTCTGCTTTTGCCACAGAGCCTCTGCTTCCTTTAAAGCATTGCACTATAGAATGGGAACCTGAAGTACATCAGAACTATAAAGAATTTATAGAGCAGCACAGTGGCTCGTGGTTAGCACTGCTGCCTCACAGTGCCAAGGATCTGGTTCGATTCCACCCTCCGGTGACTGTCTGTGTGGAGTTTGCACGTTCTCCCTGTGTCATGGAATTCTGCAGGGTGCTCCAGTTTCCTCCCACAGTCCAAAAATGGATTGGCCATGCTAAATTGCCCACAATGTTCAGGGATTTGTTGATTAAGTGTGTTAGCCATCGGAAATGCAGGCTTATTGGGGAAAGGGTAAGAGGATGGGCCTGGGTGGATGCTCTTCAGAGGTTTGGTGTGGACTTGTTGAGCCAAAGGGCCTGTTTCCAAACTGTAGAGATTCTATGACTTAGCTCACTTGGAACTTCCTAGAAGGTAGCAGCTGTGCAGCATTGGAGATATGGCCACTGCACCAAAAAGGGAAATTTTAGGACCTGATAGCAATTGGGAAGAATCTTAAGATCTGTCAGGTCTATAACATGGGGCCAGGTGTCCAACAATATTAGTATTTTCTGGTGTTAAGAAGCAATGGTGGGGAGGCACTGACTTGTGACAGCGGTACGTGTTTGATGTAATATGTCATGTTGGGATGATGTAGAGAAAGTGGAGGTAGAGATCTTTGATCCTGATAGTATTTGACGGAGACTACTAGAGTCTGAATGGACTTAAGGAGATGTTTAGGGTCATGCAATAATGGGAAGCACCAGGCGCAGGTCTGAAAATGCTGACAGAATTAGGTCATGAATCTGTTTTGACATCTGACTGCCTGTCTACAGTTCTATCCATTCATTACTGCATTTTTTTACCTTCCAGCAACTGAAAAGCTCCTGGTTTTTCATGTGATTTCCATGAACAAGTACACCATAGACAGAATTTAAAAGTCCACTAAAACTGGTCTGGCAGCCAGGGAAGCATATAGATGTTTTTAAGTCATCTTTGCGCTGCTCACCCTTGCTCCAATTAATGCATTAATTTGGCTAATTAATTCTTCTTGTCCAATCTCAATTTTGAGTTTGGTGAGAGAAGTTCAAGGGCAGAGCTGAGGCATGTCTAGCAGGTCACTTTGCTCAGGAGTCAGGCAAGAAGAGGGGATGCTTTCTTCAGGGCCATATTTCCAGTACTTCTAGATCAATTGCCTCTTCCACCAAGGTCTACCCATGCCCCCCCCACTATGGGTGTTCCCTCCCCTGCCCACCCCCCACCCCTTGGCCTCGCCATCAAAACCCCCAACCCTGTCTTCCCATCCTCAGGTTTCATTTATCTGGTCCTGGACTCTTGTGGAATTCTTGGAGTCTCAGTCCTGGCCTTTGCTACTCATCCGCTGAACAAACTGCAGCTAACCAGCTGCCAAACAGATTGATTGGCTGATCACTGATGGTGGAACCTCCTTTCAAGTGAAGGATGGAAATCCCATCTCCAGCCAATTAATACTCCTCAAAGAGTTAGATGGCTGCTGGGCTGCTGTGGTCAGTGGAATCACATTGCCTGGCAACTTTTTACATAACTGGGTGAATAGCTGCAAAATCCAAAAAAGACCCTGCGCTATAAGTTTGCTGTTGAAATCTGATATCAAATCTGTAATAGACCCTGAAGGGTCAGGAATTGGTAAGCAGCAAAGTAATAAACCTTTCATTATCTCAGGATGTCCCAACCGTTTTATATACTTCAGTTCTTTTGACGTGTGGTCACTGTCATAATGTAGATGTTGGGGAAGGGCTTGTTGCTTGGTTAGGAAAATTGAATCTGAATGTTTGCTTTGGTGACCACACAGTTAAAAGTTCAGGCTGAAGTAAGGTTTGGAAGGTTAAGGGAATACACTTTTTTGTCCTTTAATACGGACATATGACATGTTTTGTGGCTGTGTCAAAATTGTATAGGACAACTCATTACTGGATAAAGTAAGAGATTTAAAAAAAGAACTAATGATCCAGACTTCCATTTACTGGTTTAAGTTTCCAAATAAAATGTGTAATCCTTATAATTCTCTCTCTCCCTCAATACCCTGTACTTTATAAATGTGAAGCATTGTAATAAATGGCTGATATGATTGTAACCTCAAATCTACATTGTAATCAGCAAATAATCATCTGCTCTTTGAATTATGCTTGATAACTTGTTCCAGCAAAATGAAAATATTTTACGTTGCAAGTTTTACTTGCAATCATATTTCAGATTGTTCCAAATAGTAGCCTTGCTGGATTTCCTGCAGAGAAGTTTGCTTGGGGTGAGTGTTGGTCTCGCATTAGAGTTGCACTCCATACAAATCAGGAGCATGAGCATGCCACTCAGTTCCTTGAGTCTGCTCCATCATTCAACATGATCATGGCTGATATGATTGTAACTTCAAATCCACATTGTTGCCTACCACTGATGTCATTTCACCTCTACGCTCAGCAAGAATCTGTCTGCCTTAAAAATATTCAGACTCTTCTTCCACCACCGTTTCAGGAGTTCAACAGACTCTCAACCCCCTGAAAGAAAGAAAAGAAAATGTCTGATCTCTGCACTAAGTGGATGACTTCTAATTTTTAAATAGCAAACCCTAGTTCTAGATTCTCCCATAAGATCATTTATCCTCTTCTCAGATTCTGCCAAAATCCTTCAGGATTTTATATCTTTCAATCAGGTCATGTCTTAGTCTTCTAACTTTTCAGTGGATAAAACTTAGTTTGTCCAACCTTTACTGATAAGATAACCTGCCTATTGCAGGTACTGGTCGAGTAAGTTTTTATTGAACTGCCTCCAACACACTTATGTCCTTCCTTAAATAAGGTGACCAGTACTGTTTGCAGTACCCCAGTGGTCTCATTGCAGCCGTAACTTCGTATTCCTCATTCTACGTTCAATCATTCTATGATATTTGCATCTTATAATCTGTCTATATTGTAATCAAAACTGGACACTAGTGTATTCAGTTCCTCTTGTGATAAATGATAACATTCTCTTAGCTTTCTTAACTGCTTGCTGTAAATCCATACTAACTTTATTCATGCAAGAGGATATCCAGATCTCTCTGCATCCTAGAGCATTGTGATTTCTTACTATTTAAATAATATGCTTCTTTTTCATTCTTCCTCCCAAAATGGACAATTTCACATTTTCCCAAATCTGTGCCCATTCTCTTAATCTATCAATACATTTCCATAATGTTCTTGTGATCTTTTCACATCTTACTTTTCTGCCTTTTGTGTCATAATCAAATTGGCAACCACACTTTTCATCTCTTTATCTACTTATATAAATTATAATCTGTTGAGATAGCTGCACAGATCCCACTCATTACACCTTGCCAAGTGGAAGAAGACTCATTTATGCCTACTTTCTCCTTCCTGCGAGCCAGCCAATCTTTTCTCTATTCCATTATGCTACCCACTACACCTATGAGCTTTCATTTTCTGCAATAAACTTTCATGTGGCACCTATCTATTGCCTTCTGGAAGTCTAAAGTATCTCTGCTCGTTCACCTTTATTGACAGCGTGTGTTAACTCCTCAAAGAATTCCAAAAGAATGATCAAACATGGTTTTTCTTTCATAAATCTTTGTTTACTCACCTAATTACCTTGAACTTATCCAAGTGCCCTGTTATATTTTCTTGAATAAAAGCTTGTAACATTTTTCCATTGATAAGTATTATGCTAAATGGCCAGAAGATTCCTGCCTTCTGTCTCCTTCAATTTTTAAAGAAAGGGCTACATTTGCTATCTTCCAATCTGAAGGGACTGCCCCCAATCAAGTAAGTTTTGGAAATTAATAGTTATATATAAATATCTCAGTAGCCACTTCTTTTAAGATCCCAGGATGAAGTCCAACAGGATCTGGGTGCATGTCAGCCCACAGCTCCAACAATTTACTCAGTACCACTTCTATGCTTTTTGATTTGATTTATTATTGTCACACGTACCTAGGTACAGTGAAAGTTTTGTTTTGATTACAATATAGACAGATTATAAGATACAAATACCATAGAATGATTGAACATAGAATGAGGAATACAAAGTTATGGCTGCAATGAAGGTGCACAAAAAGCAAAATCAACATTAAAAGTGAAATTTGAGACGTCTATTCAGAAATCTCATAACAGTGAGGAAATAGTTGTTCTTGAACATGTTGGTACATGCGTTTTAAGCTTTCGTATCTTCTGCTTGATGGAAGAGGTTGGAAGATATTATAACCGGAGTGGGAGGGGACTTTGCTGATGTTGACCGCTTTTCTGAGACAGTGAGAAGTGTAGATGAAGCCAGTGGATGGAAGGTTGGCTTGGGTGATGGACTGGGCTATGTTTCTTGTGGTCCTGGGTGAAACAGTTGATGTACCAAGTCATGATTCATCCAGACAGAATGCTTTCTATGATTCATTTATAAAGGTTAGTGAGGGTCCTTCTGGATTCAGTATGTGGATGTACCTACGAGAGAAGGTACAAAATTTGATCAACTCTTGGGAGTTAAGGCAGGACAGGTGACTGAGGTGACAGTGGGGGAACAATTTGGGGCCAGTAATTATAATCCTATTAGTTTTAAAATAGTGATGGAAAAGGATAGACTGGATATAAAAGTTAACGTTCTAAATTGGAAGAAGGCTAATTTTGACAGTATTAGGCAAGAACATTCAAAAGTTGATTGGGGGTAGATATTCACAGGTGAAGGAATGGCTGATAAATGGATGCCTTCAAAATGAGATAATGAGAGTCCAGAGGCAGGATGTTTCTGTGAGAGTGAAGGGCATGGATGGTAGGTGTGGGTGGATGACTAGCGAAATTGAAACGTTGGTCAAGAATAAGAAGGAAGCATATGTCAGGTATCGACAGCAGGGATCGAGTGAATCCCTAGAAGAGTATAAAAGGCAGTAGGAGCATACTTAAGATGGAAATACGGAGGCCAAAAAGGGGATATGAGATAGTTTTGGCAAATAGGCTTAAGGAGAATCCAAAGAGATTCCACAAATACATTAAGGACAAAAGAGTAACAAGGGAGAGAACAGACCCCTTTAAGATCAGCAAGGTCACCTATGTGTGAAACTGCAGGAGATGGGGGGAGTTACTAAATGAGTATTTTGAAGAATATGGAAGTTATAGAATGTGGGAAAATAAATAGCAACATCTTGAAATTACAGAGGAGGATTTGCTGGACATCTTAAAACATTTAAGGTGGATAAATCCACAGGACCTGATCAGGTGTAGCCTAGAACTCTGTGGGAAGTGATTTGCTGGACCCCTTGTATCATCAAAAGCCACAGGTGAAATGCTGGAAGACTGGAGGTCGGCTATCGTGGTGCCTCTATTTAAGAAAGGTGGTAAGGAAAAGCCAGGCAACTATAGGCTGGTGAGCCTGATATCGGTGGTGAGAAAGTTGTTAGAAGGAATCCTGAGGGACAGGATTTATGTGTATTTGGAAAGGCAAGGACTGATTGGGATTAGTCAACTTGGCTTTGTGCGTGGGAAATTGTGTCTCACTAAATTAATTGAGTTTTTTGAGGAAGTAACAAAGAGGATTGATGAGGGCAGAGCAGTGGACGTGATCTATATGGAATTCAGTAAGGTGTTTGACAAGGTTCCACATGGTAGACTAGTTAGTAAAGTTAGATCACATGGAATGCGGGGAGAATTTGCCATTTGGATACAGAACTGGCTCAATGGTAGAACGCAGAGTGTGGTAGTGGAGGGTTGCTTTTCAGACTGGAGGCCTGTGACAAGTATTGGTACAGGGTCCGCTGCTTTTTGTCATTTACATAAGTGAGTTGGATGTGCACATAGGAGGTATGGTTAGTAAGTCTGCAGATGACACCAAGATTGGAGGTATAGTGGACAGCACAGAAAGTTACCTCTGTGTACAATGGGATCTTAATCACTTGGCTAATGGACCGAGGAGTGGTAGATGGAGTTTAATTTAGATAAATGTGAAGTGCTACATTTTGGAAAGGCAGCACTTATACACTTAACGGTAAGTTCTTGGAGAGTGTTGCTGAACAAAGAGACCATGGAGTGCAGGTTCATAGTTCATTGAAAGTGGACTCCCAGGTAGACAGGATAATGAAGAAGGTGTTTGGTATGGCCATATAAATACAGTTTTTACAAGAAAAGGTCAGAGGCTAGGAATCTGCAGAAAGTAACTCACCAACAAGGCACAAGTAAGCAGTGTGATGGAATACTCTCACTTAATTGGATGAGTGTAGCTCCAAAAATACTCAAGAAAGTTGGCACCTTTCAGGATAAAAGAACCTGCTTGAATGTTTGTGAATGTAGTGACATTCACCGTCTACACCACTGATGCTCAGTAGTAGTAATGTATACCATCTACAAGATGCAGTGCAGAAATTTGCCAAGGATCCTTAGACACCATCTTCCAAATCCATGAACACTTCTATCTCGAAGGACAGAGGCAGCAGATACATGAGAACACTACAATCTGCAAGTACCCCTCCAAGCCAGTCACCATTCCTTCACTGTCCCTGGGTCAGAATCCTGGAATTCTCTCCTTAATGGCATTGTGGGTTTATCCCCAATGCATAGATTTGAGTAGGCCCCTCACCACTAACCTCTCAATGGCAGCTAGGAATGGGCAATAAATGCTGCCCTTATTATTGATATTCATGTCCCACAAGTGAATATTTATATAAATATAAAGAAGTCCAGTTTGTTTTCTACACATGGTGAAAGAGAATTAAGAAATAACAGGCATGTGTATGGAACAATTGATTTTTTTTATCCAAGGTGGCGGCACTGGCATGGTAGGTAGTGTTCTGACTGAGCCCATCTGCTCCAGGCCAGCAAATTCTTTTTCTCAGTTTCCTTTTGTTTTCTTCATCTTCCTGATATTGTGGGGAGGCTGGAATGGTGTCCCCTGGCTCGTAAGCCCATTGCGTGGACTCCTGGAATTGTGGCGGGCGCCGGCTGCAACAGTGGTGGAGTGGGGAATCCGAGCTTTGTAGGCTCGATACATGGACTCTTCCGGTGGCAGGACATCAACTGTGGTGGTGTCGGTGCCCTTATTGAGTGCCTTGGCTGCGGTATGCCTGGAGCAAAAGTCCTGGAGCTGTGTTTGGGTCCCCAGCCACTGAATATGAACTCTATTTAAGTACTTACTTTTCATTCTGTTGTATCTCAAAATGGTGCCAGATTGTGGCAACAGAACACTTTTCACTGTATCTCGCTAAATATATGTGATGATAAAGTATTCATTCATTCTATAATGATGCTAGTTAAGGATAAATATAATTAACACACCATTCTGGCTGGTAGGGATACTACTATTTCTTCACTGTCGCTGGATCAAAATCGTGGACCCATCTTCCTGGGTGAACCCAGACCACACGTGCTGCATTTCTTCAAGAAAGTGCTCTACCAAATTTCTGAAGGACAATTGGCTACAACTGATGCCCTTACCAAGGATACTGACACCCAGGGAAAGAATAATGTGAAACAAAACATCGGAGGAGAATGTCCCTGCACTTTTTTCAGGAATGCAACGAATTTTTTTTTTTGTGTCCGTCTGAAAGAGCAGAGTACAGCATTTCATCTGAAAAATGGCAGCTCAGACAGTGCAGCGTTCCATCAAAGTTGAGCTGACAGCCTGAGTTATATGCTCAAGTCTCTGGAGCAGATACAAAGAACTTGTAAAATTACATTTATCATTAGGGCTCCTAGATAGCATAGTTGATTCCAGGAATTTGATTATTTTTAAATAAACAAATGACAGGGATATGAAATTAGGATTGGAAAACATCCAGTTGGAAACCTTATTTCCAATGGACAGGTATTATTAAGCAGGAGGACGTACATATAACATCGATAAGCAAGGCATTTGGTTAGAGCCAGAAAGTGTCTCCTTCTGAATCAAGTTAGTGTGTTTCCCTCGGGCAGTTCAGATGTGGGCACCTTTTGATTGGGTGTGAGCATAAAGGACATCGTACCATTTTCCTATTTGTCACAGATGAAGTCTGACGTTTGGCAAGTATTGCCAGTGGTCTTTGTTTCTGGAAGCCAAATGAGCTTCTTAAGAGTCACACCTGTCGCAACTTATATCTTGTGAGGCCAGCTGCATACGGCCTTTGCGGTGTGCTCACCCTGGACCCAATCAAGGGATGCTGAATTGGGAAGGGGCTGCCCACAGAAAGCAATCCCTTCCTCCCTGGTTGTCTTACCTCCTCTCTGGAATTACATGCTGCTCCACTTATCTTCCCTTGGAGGGCTCATCCTGATCCTCTGGTTAGGTCCCACTGGCAATGCTAGTGGTCGCCACTTCCGGTGGTGCTGCTGGTACTGATGAAGTTCTGGCTTCCGATTTGCTGGCAGCTGACACAGTTGTGCTTTACATCTCAGACACAGTAGTGCAGCAATGATCTAACCCCAAGGGAATCTGTGTGCCCTGTCAGTAAGGCACCCCCAAACTAAAAAAAATGTTTATTCTGTTTGGGCTCTAAGAATTTAGGTGGCAGGAGTGCCCAAAGATTTTGTGGTGGCTGATAGACCTTCATTAAATTTTGTTCAGGTTGTGGATGTTTCCCAGCCCATCAAAAGAGAGCTTGGATGCTCCTAAAGGAAAAGATGTTCCCTGCCATAAAGAGAAAGTTAACCGTATTCACAAGGCACTAAGTAGAACAATGATAACCTGGAGCTTTGTTTTACTTATCTCAGGGATTTGGGAAAAAGTCTCCTGGACTAGCTGTGGGTATTTTTGTCTTTTTTTCTGTTGATGTCAGTTCTCTTCAAAGTTCTTTTTGCATTGTTTGGACAGGCTGAAGATGGTGGGTTCAGTGAACTTCTGTATTTTTTTCATTTCTTCTGTTGTATGCTTGATTGAAAAAGAAAGAAGTTCTGAATTCAAATCTAGATGCCAATTTTCTAGCTGTGTTCTTGGATTGTCATGAGTGATGCATGAAAGCAATGTAGTTCAGTTCACTCACTGTCAACTTAAAATAAAATAATTTTGTTTATTTTTAACCTAAGAATATCCTGATTTGGTAATCTGCTCAAGAACAATGTCATTCATTAGATAAAAATAGGTGTTTTTATTTCACTTTTCAGATCATAGTAAATGGAAACATGGAAACATGGTTACGAGGAGAACAAAACTGGGAACTTAACATTCAGGGCTTTATGATGTTTTGGAGAGACAGCAGGGATGAAAAAGGTGGCACTGTTAACAGAAATGAAATGAGGACAGTTGTGAGAGATGATCTAGGCTCAGATGACGTGAGTGGCATGGCCTAATGGATAAGGCATCTGACTTCAGTGTTAATTGGGGTGCATATGAGAAGACTGCAGTTGTAACTGGGGGGGCGTAGGGGCGTATAAGCAGGGGAAAAAGTCAGTGATAGCCCCAAAGACTGCAATAAATTTCAGAATCCAGTAAAGGAGAACCAAAAAGATTACAAAGACAAGAAAAATAAACTACAAGGGCAAACTAGTAAAGAACATAGAAATAACAATAAAACTTCTTTAAATATATAAAAAGAGAGAGCTCAAAGTGAACATAGGCCTCTTAGAAAATGAATCTGGGGAGATGGTTCTGGGGAAGCAGGAAATGGCAATGGAGTTCCCAAATATTTTGTATCAGTGTTTATGGTGGAAGATACTGCTATTATCCCAATAACTTAAAAATCTACAGGGGAAGAATTAAGTACTATAACCATTACTAGAGAAGTAGTATTAGACAAGCCAATGGGGCTTAAGGCAGATAAGTCCCCAGGCCCTAATGGATTGCATCCTAGGATCCTAAAAGAGGTAGCGACAGATATAGTAAATGCATTGGTTGTAACTTTCCATAAATCACTGGATTCTGGTGTAGTATCAGAGGACTGGAAAACTGCCATTGTGGCAACTCTATTCAAAAAGGGAGGGAGACAAAAAGTAGGTAACTATTAGCCAATTATCCTGACATCTATTTTTGGAAAAGTATTGAAATCAATTAAAGAAGTAATAGCAGTATATTTAGAAAATCATAATCTAATGAAGCAGAGTCATCATGGCTTCATAAAAGTTAAATTGTGTCTGACTAATAAATTAGTGTTTTTGAGGCAGTGTCAACCAGAGTGAATAGAGGGGAACCAGCAGATGTGTCATATTGGACTTCCAGAAGGTGTTTCACGAGGTACCTCACAAAGGTTTAAGGCACAAGATAAGAGCCCAGAGTGTTGGGAAGTAGTATTTTGACATGGATAGAGAATTATCTCATGGACAGAAAACAGCAAGTGGTTAGTAACGCTTGTCCAGGGGTGGTTCCACAGAGATCAGTGCTGGGCACACAACTGTTTATACTATACATTAGTGACTTGGAGGAAGGAAGTGAATGTACTGTAGCCAAATTTGGAGAAAAAATAGGAAAGGCGGGTTGTAAGAGGGATACAAACAGTTCACAGAGAGATATTGATAGTTAAGTAAGTGGGCAAAAGTTTGGCAAATAGGATGAGTGGGAAAATGCAAAGTTTTTTATTCTTGAAGGGAGAACGAGAGAACAAAATATTACTTAAATTGAGAAAAACTGCAGAAAGCTGCAACACAAGGGGACTTAAGGATACTTGTGTACAAGACATAGAAAGCTAGCACACAGGTGCAGCAGGTATTCAGGAGGGCTAATGGAACGTTGGCCCTTATTTCAAGTGTAAGTGTAGTGAAGTCTCACTGCAACTATATGAGGTTATAGTGAGATCACATCTGGAGTACTGTGAGCAGATTTGGTCCTGTTATTTAGGGAAGATATCATTTCATTGGAGGCAGTTTGGAGAAGGTTCACAAG
Source organism: Rhincodon typus (assembly GCF_021869965.1). Lineage (NCBI taxonomy): Eukaryota > Metazoa > Chordata > Chondrichthyes > Orectolobiformes > Rhincodontidae > Rhincodon > Rhincodon typus. Next base: position 58,915,095 of record NC_063335.1, on the reverse strand, counting down.
GATGTTCCCTGGTATGGACAGGTTGGAACCGTACTCATTGGAGTTTAAAAGATTGAGAGATGATCTCATTGAAACATACAGAATTCTTAAGAGGCTTGAAAGGGTAAAATCTGAGTGGATGATTTCCATCATAGGGAGAGTCTAGGAGCAGAGGGCATAGTCTCTGCATAAAGGGGTGCAAATTTAAGACTGAAACGAGAGGAGTTTCTTCTCTCAGAGGGTTGAAAATCTTTGGAACTCCTTGCCACCGAGAGTTGTGAAGGCAGAGTCCTTGTTATTGTTTAAGGCTGGGATAGTTAGACTATTGAGCAGTAGGGAATCAAAGATTTCAGGGAAAGAAGAGGAAATTGGATGTGAGGAATTTCAGATCAACCATAATCCTACTGAATGGCAGGGCAGATTTGAGGGGCTGAACAGCCTGTTCCTGTGCTATTTCTTATGGTCTAATGGTCTTACATGTTCTTGGAAGATACTGTTTAAAAAAAACACAAGGTTGTGATGATGCAATAAACAGTGTGGTAACATTAGTGTCTTTTTGGTGTGTCTCGATGTTGTTACATCTTAATTAATTTTTATATCTGCTTTAACAAAAGCTAAAATTACATAGAATATGCAACACAAAAATAGGCTGTTTGACCAAATTAATCTGTACTGATGTTTATATTCCACACAAATCTCTCCCATTACGTCCTTCTCAGTTCAGCCTGTCAGCATATCCTTCCATTGTCTTTTTGTCAAGAGCTTGTCCTGTTTCCTTTTCAAAAACAATTAAACTACTTGCTGCAATCTTTTATGTTGTAGTATATTCCATACTCTAATTGCTCTCTGGATAAAGATATTTCTTATTTTCGTTAGGATCTGTTAATAACTGGCTTATATTTAGAGCCCCTAGTTTGGATTCTTCCACACGTAACATTATTCATTTCTACCCTGTCCCATAATTTTCCAGACTCTTACCAGCTCACCTCATCAAAACAGTTGACAATCTTAGTGACTGGTTTCCTTTGCAGATTTTACTGCTCTAGAATTTATTTTAAGAATCCCTACAGTGTGGAAACAGGCCATTCAGCCCAAAAAGTCCACACAAATTCTCTGAAGAGCATCCCATCCAGACTGACCTCCCTCCCACCCCACCCTATCACTATAACCCTGCATTTCCCATGGTTAATCCACCCAATCTACACACTATGGGCAATTTAGCATGGCCAATCCACCTAACATACACATCTTTGGCCTGTGGTAGGAAACTACACAGATAAAAGGAAAATGTCTGTGTGGAGTTTGCACAATAACCCAAGGCTGCAACTGAACCAAAATCCCTGGTACCTCGAGACAGCAGTGCTAACCACTGAGCTACCATGATGCTCTACTCAGTGTAAATTTCTTTATTGCTGTGCCATTATTTATTCCAATTACTAATGTACAGAAGGCTGCAAACTAGAGCAAGTAAACATATTCCGTACTGTTCAATAGCTGGGGAGAAAAATCTTGATTGTCTTTGTATGATGGACTGAAATATTGGTGTCCCCGAATCGTTTCCATACTGCATTTGGAAATCTCCAAAAGACTTCAAATATTTTTCAGAATGAAAAGAGGAATTCCTATTCTTGTATCCTCTCTCATTCACGGCAGCCATCAGGAGGAATGACATTCCCTTTAATCAATAAAGCAACGGCCGCACACATTTTACATTGTCTCTACCGGACCTGAAATATCTTAACCCTGAAATGTTGAGCTGCTAGTCCTGCCCTTCTCACAACCAAGTTTCAGTCATGGATACAACATTGTAGTTCCATGAACTAATCCAGGTTCTAAGGTCATGTGCCTTACCTGTTATAGTTCTTACATTAAAACAAATACACTTAAGACCACCAGGCTTGTTATGTTAATGAACCTGACCCTGCCTGTTCTTCCTATTAGACTTAATCAACTTAACCTCAACCTTCTCAATGACTCTACATGCTGCCCTGTTACTCTGGTTCCCAAACACCGCCTCCCCGCACCCCCTGCCACACTAGTTTAAAACCTCCTGAGTGACACTAGCCAACCTCCCTGCAAGATTATTGGTGCCCCTCCAGTTTAGGTGCAAAATGTCCTTCTTGTGCAGGTCCCTCCTACCCTGGAAAAAGTCCTAATGATCCAGATATCTGAAGCTTCCCTCCTACACCATTTCTTTAGCCATGCATTGAACTGTATTATCTTCCTAATTTTTATGGCTTTGCTAGCATGTGGCTCAGGGAGTAATCTCATAATTACAACCCTAAAGATTGTGCTTTTCGACTTTCTATCCAATTCCCAAAATTCCCTTTGTAGAACCTCATCTCTCTCCTATTTATGTTGTTATGACCTAATATGGACAATAACCTCTCCTCCTCCTCCCATTTCAGATAGTGCCTGCTCATGGGCATCCTTGACCCTGACCTCAGGGAGGCAACTCATCATTCTGGAGTTTCACTCAGAACCACAGTTAGGCTTATTTGTGCCTCTGACTATAGAATCACCTATCACTTCCAGTCACTTACACTTCAATCTTCCCTGCTGTAGAACAAAGCCAATTGTGGTGCCACTAATCTGGCTGCTGCTGTTGCTTTCACCTGAGAGGCCATCCTCCAACATTACCCAAAACAGTTTACTTGGGATGGGATTCAGGGAAATTTGGCTGTCTGGATACAGAATTGGGATAACAAGGTGCAGAGCTGGATGAACATTTTTTTTTCATTTCATTTTTTCTGAAGAAGGGTCTAGGCCCGAAACGTCAGCTTTTCTGCTCCTCTGATGCTGCTTGGCCTGCTGTGTTCTTCCAGCTGTACACCTTGTTATCTCAGATTCTCCAGTATCTGCAGTTCCTACTATCTCTGGATACAGAATTGGCTGTTCAATAAAAGACAGAGGGTGTTGGTAGATGGAAAATATTCAGTCTGGAGCTCGGTGACCAGTGGTATTCCGCAGGGATCTGTTCTGGGACCTCTGCTCTTTGTGATCTTTATAAATGACTTGGATGAGGAAGTGGAAGGGTCAGTTAGTGACACAAAAGTTGGTGGAGTCGTGGATAGTGTGGACGGCTGTTGTAGGTTGCAACGGGACATAGACAGATGCAGAGCTGGGCAAAGAAGTGGCAGATGGAATTCAACCCAGAAAAGTGTGAAGTGATTCATCTTGGAAGGTCAAATTTGAAGGCAGAATACAGGGTTAATGGCAGGATTCTCGGCACTAAGGTTTTGGAGTAGATTTGTAGCTTGGGTTGTGGGTGTTGAAGTTGGTTGGCTCCCCAAGCTGGTTTGTTGTTCCGCAGACGTTTCGTTACCGTGCTTGGTAACATCCTCAGTGCAGCCTCTGATGAAGCGTCGGTGTGTTTTTCCGCCTGGTTTTTAAACTCTGGGGTCTGTTGCGATGGATTGCCTCAC
>NC_063335.1:58891084-58891691 GCF_021869965.1 Rhincodon typus | reverse complement strand
CGTACCACCCCACCAACCTCCGGATCCAACGCATCATCCTCCGACACTTCCGCCATCTGCAATCCGACCCCACCACCAAAGACATCTTTCCCTCCCCACCTTTATCTGCTTTCCAGAGGGACAACTCTCTCCGTGACTCCCTTGTCCGCTCCACACTCCCCTCCAGCTCCACCACACCCGGCACTTTTCCCTGCAACCGCAGGAAGTGCTACACCTGCCCCCATACCTCCTCCCTCACCCCCATCCCAGGCCCCAAGAAGACTTTCCACATCAAGCAGATGTTCACCTGCACATCTGCCAATGTGGTATACTGCATCCGCTGTACCCGGTGTGGCTTCCTCTACATCGGGGAAACCAAGCGGAGACTCGGGGACCGCTTTGCAGAACACCTACGCTCGGTTCGCAACAAACAACTGCACCTCCCAGTCGCGAACCATTTCAACTCCCCCTCCCATTCCTCAGACGACATGTCCATCCTGGGCCTCCTGCAGTGCCACAACGATGCCACCCGAAGGTTGCAGGAACAGCAACTCATATTCCGCTTGGGAACCCTGCAGCCCAATGGTATCAATGTGGATTTCACAAGTTTCAAAATCTCCCCTCCCCC
>NC_063335.1:58833176-58891074 GCF_021869965.1 Rhincodon typus | reverse complement strand
CTTGTTGTCTCGGATTCTCCAGCATCTGCAGTTCCTACTATCTCTGATCAGAGATTGTAGAATCCTCAGTTTTAGATTAGCTATGGAAAAAAAAAGGAGCAAACTAGTACAATGAATTGGAGGACAGCCAATTTTCATGAATGAAGAATGTACCTACCCCATGTAAATTGCAACAGAAAATTGGCAGGCAGAACTGTAATGGATCAATTTGCTGCCGAGAAAGAAGAGATAGAATGATTACAGTCATGGTATATTCCCTCTTTGAGGAAAAGCAAAGCAAACCAAACCAATCCAGAGCTCCTAGGATGAAGAAACAGATAGATCCTCTACAGGCATGTAAATAGTATAAATGTGGTAAGAGGAAGGATTGGTCTGTTTGGGCACCAAATAAGAAATCCATGCACAGAGAAAGAAGACATGAATGAGTTACTAAATGAGTAGTTTGCATCTGCCAATATCAATTAAGAAGATGCTACCTTAGATATGGGGATGGTGTCAAAGAACTAGAGAATTATAAATGTTACACACGTGTCCATAAAAAAAGTATAAGGGTAAATGCAGCAACTGCAGATGGTGGGAAAGTTTTTGGAAATGGTAATTGGTGTCAAAATTAAGAGTCACGTGGACTAAGTTGTACTAATCAAGGAAAGCCAACACAGATTTGTTCAGGGGAAATCATATTTAACTGAGTTACTTGAGTTATTTGATGAGGTAACAAAGAGAACTGATTAGAGAAATGCAGCTCACATATCCTACGCTCTTTCAACATTGCCAGCTTTTAACCATCATACCAACCAATAAAGTCATTGACATCTACATAATATCACTATATCATGAAAATCTTAATGTATTTCTTCTAATTGAGCTGGTGCTTGTGAGCTCAGCATCCCTTGCAGTTGAGTTCAGTTTCAATGACACCAGGTGATAAATAAGTGGTGTTATTATGTGATCCCTTTCGGCCCAGTCATGTCACGGGAAACACATCATGGATGGAAAGACAGCTAACCTCCTACTCTATGCATACTTCCAATATGTATATATCACATTTGCAATATTTCAACCCACAGCCGCATCAAAATTTTTATTACTCAGCTTAAAAAACTTTGTGCAACACTCCAATTTGCCATTGAAATGGAGCAATCAAATGAGCTCCCCTTCCTTGATATACTACTGAGAAGTTGAGAAATGGGTTCTGAACTACTACTTAATAAAAGCCTATGTTCTTTGGTCGGTATACACTTTGGGATTTCTGGAGCCTATACACCACAAGATCGATCTTACTGGTAAACTCATGAATAGACCCCCAATTTTCTGTTCAGTATAAGCTTGACGTTATCAAAACTATCCTGTGTCATAATGGAAGCCCTAATTGAATCATCACTCACCATACGTTGCGAAAACTCACAAAATGGCCTATGTCCAGCATTTCAGTCTTGAATGACTCCAAGTCGACCTTAGTTTACTCTGGAGGGAGAAAGTGGCTCAAAAATCTGAAAAGCAGGTTAAGCTAGCCATCACAAGCTGCTACTATGCAGTAAATCCATGAGGGCTTTTCTCCACTAACAGGATGCTACTGTCAAGCCAAAAAGATATTTTGTCCACAATACAAATGAGTAATCTGCTCTCTGAGTTCCAGTGGCAGCGTGATGTCAATTATAAAGGCCAACTCGCAGACCATATAAAACAACACATCCTGTTGACCACTTGCAGCTAGCAGCAAACCACTCATGCTCGACTAGCCTGTGCTTGCAAGCCTCAGAAAGGTACATCCACTATGGGATGTGATTCTGCTTTTGGAACTTATTTATTAAATGATCCAAACAGATCTAAAAGCTACACCAATTTAAGGTAATAAAATGGGCCCATAGAGCTTATATACACGTGCTAGAAGCTATATGCATAAATACACAGGCCTATGTATATATAGGGAAAATGAATATGTACATATATTAGCCTTTTTCAAAGAAAAGTGCCATGCATTCAGTCTTTCCCTGCTTTATCCCTATGGCTATGCCCTGACCAATCAGAATCCACCTGCCTAGTCTGACAATTAAGATTGACAGTTAACTATTTTTATTGTGTTTCCATGGCTATATTAGTCAACCAATCAGCACCTTCTTCTCATTCTGTATAAAATGGTGTCTTATTTTAAGTTCTGTTTCTTGTGTCCTAGTTCTGATAAGTGCAGGATGAAAAGCTTAAACTTTTAGTCTCCTTTTAGCAACTATTTAAATTCTGAACAATCCAAATCAGTATTAGGACTGTTGCTTTCCTTTGTGTTTTATTTGTGATTTAGAAGTATAATGACTTCAATATTTGCAAATAAACAGAGCTTGGAAGTTTTGTGAACTGTGAAGAGTAATAGACTTCAAGATTATAAATTAACTGCTGGAGAGGGTAAGATGTGGCAGCATATGATTTTAATGCAGAAAACTCTAAAATCTTTTAGAGTTTTTAGAAGAGGTAACCAAGAGGATCAGTAAGGGTGGGGCAGTGGATGTTGTCGATATGGAGTTTAGTAAGGTCTTTGACAAGATCCCTCACAGTAGGCTAGCCATGAAGATTAGGTTGTATGGGATCCTAGGAGAGCTAGTTAATTGGATTCAAAATTGCCTTGATGGTAGGAAGCAGAGGCTGATGGTTGAAGGTTTTTTTCTTGGACTGGAGGCCTGTGACTAGTGTGCCACTAATGGTAGTTATCTTTCCCTCAGGATGGCTTATTTCAAGACTAGGGGGCACATTTTTAAAGTAAGAGGAGAGAGATTTAAAAAACACATGAAGGGATTCACGTGTGGAGTGAATTTCCTGAGGAAATGGTGGATCTGGGCACAATTACAACATTGAAGAGACATTTGTATAAGTACACAAATAGGAAAGATTTAGACGGTATGGGCTAGGAACAGGCAGGTGGGACTAGTTTAGTTCGTGATTATGTTCGGCATGAAGGGTCTGTACCTGTGCTGTATGACTCTATACTCTATGATGATCAAAATGACTTTGGTCTTCCTAATAATGTATTGGAGGAAGTTCCTGTCATGTAGTACTGGATATCAGAAAATCAGCATGGCAGTTCAAAGGCAGGATAGTGATTGATGGAGGGATGGTGAAGTAAAATTGTGTGTAATCAACAGATTATATGGAAAGTGATGTGTTTTCAGATATTACTTAAGAACAGCATAGATATGATAACTAGGAGAGGGTAATGATAAGATTTAAAGGCATGTGGAATGGTCCTGGATGTGAGGGTGACAATTTACAACAACAGTTTTTTTGAGGAAGAGGAATAGAATCATACAGTACTGAAAAGGACCTTTGGCCCATTAAACCTGCATGGACAAAATCTACTCTAATTCTATGGCCATTCCACTTTCCACTATTTGGCTCATAGACTTGAATATAATGAGATTTCAAATGCTCTTTCACATACTTTTTAAAGGCTATGATGTTTCCTGCCTTCACTACCCATTGAGATAGTGCATTCCAGATTCCCATCACCCATTGGGTGAAAAAAGTTATTATTGACTCTTCAATTGTGGGGAAAAGATGCATTCTATCCACCTTGTCTGTGCCCCTCATAATTTTACACTCCAATTAGGTGCCCCCTCAGCTTTCTCTGTTCCAAAGAAAACAATCTGAGCTTATGCAGCTTCTCCTCATAGCTAAAATGCTCCCTCTTGGGCAACTTCCTAGTGAATCTCTACTGAACCCCGTCCAGTGCAAACACATACTTCCAATAGTCTGATGACCAGAACCGTACACTGTACTCTGGCTGTGGCCTAACCAAAATCCATACAGCTCCAACATAACCTCCCTGCTTTTATCATCTATGCCATGACTGATGAAGGAAGTGTCCCATATGCAAGGTCACAACTTTGTTTCCTGAAGTTGGATGATCAGTTTGGTGGGCTCTCAGTTGAGGAGCATTGTTTTTATAAAGGGCGTATGGAGGATGGGATAAGACATTTTGCAGGGGTAGGTTGGAGGGAAGCTTACTGGAGGTCCAGTTTGAGGGTTGAGGGGGAAAAGAATATTTAGCAGGTACAGCTATCCAGATTGTATCAACCTTAATGTCAACAAACATGTTCACTTATAGAAGTTCATATGGAGGGCAAACATGGATTAAGAAGGATTTATAGTGGAGAAGAGAAGCTGGGTTTATCTTTGCATTTCAGTATGGTTCTGGAATAGTGAGCAATTTTAACAAAGGAGAGCAAGATCCAATGAAACTCGCAGTAATTTAGCCAGATCTGGTGACAAATGGCTAACCCAGTTGTTCACAATCAATTGTCAAATCAATGTTCCTTGAACTTATAGGGGTTACAAGGAATTTTGCAGAATTTCTGTCACACAAAATGTGGTGGGAACCTGGAATGCACTGCCTTAGGTTGGTGGAGCCAAGAAATTTCACAATCTTTAAAAGTATGTGAATGAGCACATGAAAAGCCATAACATTCAAGGCTACAGGCCAAATGCTGGAAAGTGCAATTAGTGTGGCTAGGTGATGGGTTTTTTTCTGTTGTGCAGATTCAATAGGCCAAATCTATAAACACAAACTAGTAAAATGAAAGGATAGGACGAGAATAAATTGAATTCACTTTAACTTACAAATGATTAATTTAAAATCATCTTTGATTTTTATTCACTGTTTCTGTTCTTTTTTCATGCTACAAGTAACCTGTCTGCTTTTAATAGTTAAGATGCTGCTCTTGGATTATACATAGAACATAGAATAGTACAACACATTTCAGGCCCTTCGGCCCATGACGTTGTGCCAACCTATTATCCTACCAAGATCAAGTTTCCCTCCCACTCTCTGCCTGGCTACCCTCTTACTCTTTATATACTCTTGTCATCCAAGTTCCTTCACCTTACCATCCCTTACTTGCCTCAATGGGACAAACCTATCTAGTACTCGTAGCAACTGCTCCTTAAACAACCTGCACACTTCTGTCATGCATTTCCCTTAGAATATCTGTTCCCAATTTATGCTCCACAGTAAGAACTGTGACTAAAATGCCTAATAACATTTTAATTCCCCCTCCCCCAATTAAATACTTTCCCATAATGTCTGCTCCTATTCCTCTCCATGACTATAGTAAAGGTTGTGATCGCTATCATTGAAATGCTCTCCCACCGATAGATCTGACACCTCGCCAAGCACCAAATCCAATATTGCCTCCCCTCTAGTCAGCTATCAATATATTGAGCCAGAAATCCTTCCTGAACCACACCTGACAAAATCTGCTCCATTCATTGTAGCTTAATCATGTAGTTGAGCAAATAATTTCATATTTTGATATAATGTAGAAGGCACAATTCTGAAGTTTATCATAGTAATGTTGGCACACGGAACGCATATTTTTATGGTATTTATTCCTAGTCTTCAGAGCTGCTTTGCACATGCTACTTGCAGAGGTATCCAAGCCTGTTACATAACATTTTGGCTATATTGAACATAGTGACCTTGCATTATTGAGTTCTTTGCAAACTCAATAGAAAAAAAAATGGAAAACTCTTGATAAGAATGTAGTTGAAGCTGTGACCTGTGCAATCTGTGTAATGGAGGCACCTCATTCTGTATTAACAGGACCACTTGAAGACACAATTGAGGATGATGAGGAAGAATGTCTGTCTGAAGAAAATGATACAATTAGCAGAGGAGACTACACACTTGATGAAAACTTCTCAGCAGACTATGGCTCAGAACACCTCAGTTGTGAAGAAACAGAAAATTACTGCAGTAAAGGTAACTGGATTGAACACATTTACGATATAAACAAAAAGCAAAGAATTGCTGGATATCTAAAACAAACAGAAATTGTTAGAGAAACTCAGCAGATCTTGCAGCGTTGGTGTAGAAAAAGCAGAGTCAGTGTTTCTGGTCCAATGACCCTTCTTTAGAATTGGGTCTATTGGATCTGAAACATTGACTCCATGAATGCTGCCAGACCTCCTGAGTTTCTCTGGTAATTTTTGTTTTTATTACTATCATATGGATATCCAGTACACTGGGTGCTATTGCATTTTTTTCTAGAATGGTCTGTTATAGGAGCAGTTTTTTTTTTATAATGCCGTAGTCCTTGATTCGATATTGCAGAGAATGTCAGTCTATGATAGTAATTATGTTTTAATTCAATATTATATTATTGCCCTGCTGCATTTCTTCCTCACTGAAGCCTGCCATGAAAACAACTGAGTTTCTTTATTCTGTTCATTTCTATTCAGAATTTTTTCAGCTTTTTGATTCTGGGCAAGAGAATTTATACATTGAATGAATATCAATAATTGTTAGATCATATTTAGTTTTTATCGGGTAATCATTGTCTCGTGATTGTAAAGATTTTAATGATGTGATAATTGTGGATAATAATTGAAACTGAAATATTACGTAACACCAGCTAGTTTATAGTTCAGAACAAACGTAGGCAATAAAAGTATTATAATTATAAAATACAGAAAATCTCAGGCAGTTTCATTTTGATCCATCAATATGGCATGCCCTATTTACAGATCCTGGTTAAGCCATCATTTCGGATGATCTGAGATAACAAGATGTAGAGCTGGATGAACACAGCAGGCCAAGCAGCGTCAGAGGAGCAGGAAAGCTGACGTTTCGGGTCTAGACCTTTCTTCAGAAATGGGGGAGGGGAAGGGGATTTTGAAATAAATAGAGAGAAAGGGGGAGGCGGATAGAAGATGGATAAAAGAGAAGATAGGTGGAGAGGAGACAGACAGGTCGAGGAGGTGGGGTTGGAGCTATTAACGGTGAGTTAGGGAGGGGATCGGTCGGTCCAGGGAGGACGGACAGGTCAAGGAGGCTAGTTTGTTGTATGATATGTCACAATTTGATCCTTTATTGATACAATAGGGGAGAAATTAATTTGCTTCTAGTGTGCTGCGTAGACTATGTTGATTTTCTGGTGGCAATGGGAAGACCTAGTATCGTGAGGAACGAAAATAATAATTAGCTGTAACATGTTCCTACTGTGAAGCAACAAATATAAGAGTTGAGGATCTAAAAGCTATTTCCTGTTTGCCAGAAACATTATATATTTATTCAGGAAAAATTGTTATGGTGGTTCTGAAACTAATTCTGTCAATTGGTAATTGATTTACTATAGACATAAAAGCTTGCCTTTTTAATACATTTCAGTAAGTCTTCAATATTTTAAATATTATGATTTAGAGGGAAGGAGTTTTGGATTTTCTTTTGTTAGAATTATAAACAGTGACCTAAATTAATACTAACTGATAACAATGCTTACGTGCACGTAGGCAAAGCCGATCTACACTGCCCTTTCACCCTGTACGCCTTTTTACAAACTTGTTAATGAAGAACTTATTTTATAAATTACTGCTCCTCAATTATTTGATTGGGAATTAGACATATTATTGAGCGGGGAAATAAGCCAGAGCTGAAATTATTAGGTTGATTTAAAGCACTCTCATGATTTTCCTGGGGGATTGATGTAAATCAATTGTAAGTTAGTAAGAATTTTGCACAATGTATTTTATCTTGTCTGTCTTTCCTCTCCAAAATCCTTGAATATGTTGTTGTCTTGCAAATCCATGTTTATCTTCCCCACAGCTCTTTGAACATGTCCAATCAAGTTTCATTATCTGACGGATGGCCTTTTGCAGATTTTCACTTGGTTAACCACATCATTTCTATCCAGTGCTACTCCCGCATTGTTGAGCTGAGAGGCACTTCTCTCCTAGTTTTACACATATCTATTGAGTTGTAGCTAAAGAATCACCTGTAAGGGCTTCTCTTCCTATTTCTGCACTTTATTTCCATGTCCCACAAGGTTTTGCCCTTGGCCCTTCTTTAACTCCACTCTGTGCTGCACCTTGCCAGTGTCATCAGAAGATACAATGTTAGGTGTAACATGTACTGTTTGAGTTAGTGAGCCCAAACTCACTGCATCTCACAACAATTCCACTGCATCTTAGATGTGATAATGTTAATCTTAGATGAGTCAAACATTCCTCCAGTTAAAATCTGGGAAGGCTGAAGCATTGCCTTTGACCCTGACCCATACTCTATTTCTGTGTAACTAATCTATTCCTCACCTCATCATTATTTCAGGCTGAAGCAGACTTTTCAGAGCCTGAATATCCTACTTGACCCTAAGTTGACTTTGTGATCCTGTATCATCATCATCACAAATTCCGCCTGTATTGGCATTCCTGACTTGTCTTTGCCCTGTCTTGATGCTACCTACTGCTGAAAACCCTACACATTTTGTTGTAACCTCCAGATCTGACAATTCTAGTGCTCCCCTTTTTACTTTTCTACCTTGCACCCTCCAATACTTGAGTTCACCTGAAACTTTGTCTTCTCCTGTGCATCTAGTCCCATTCATCAATCATGTTTAGCTGCTCCAAATTAACCACTGGTCCACAACTGACCCGATTTTAAAGTTATCATCCTCATATTCAAATCCCCTCCTATCCTGAAGCGTCCTCCAGTCCTACCATCCTTGAAAAACTCTATTTCTCCAACTCTGGCTTCTCCTAAATTTCCCACTTTGTACTATCATTTTTGCTTCCAGTTGTCTATGCCATAAGCATTGAATTAACCTTGTCAAACAAATTTGCCTCCCCTTTACTTTTTCTTCCTTTAAGACTCAATTTAGAACTAAGCATTTGACCTGACATTTGGTCACCTAACCTATTGTCTTTCTTTAGCTTAGTATCAATTTTTATTTGACTTGCCTTCCTTTCAGTGCTTTATGGGATGTCTTACAGTGTTAAGGATGTAAGTTGTCTTATTTTGTTCTCAATGCATTCCTACACCTCCTAGTTTATAGTTGCCTACATATAGGAAGATTTTGAAGCCAACCAACAGTCCAAATTCAGGATTGCTTTGGGATATATTTTAATAACAAAAAAGCCATGTTAGATTTTAAGAGAACCAGGAGAAAATGTTCTCTTTAAAGTGCCAAGTATATCTGAGCATGCACTCGCAGGTAATAGTCTGGATATTTAGGAAGAGGTAACAAAGATGTCATAAGACTAAAAAATAAGTAGAAGAGCTCAGTAAGGCTGAGACATCAACCTTCATAACACAAGATGTTTTAGCTCTCCTTGTTATGTGCCTCTCTACCCTGATAGCCACACAACCATTTGAACTATCTGCACTTCCCCAACATTAGCCTGTTGTAAGAGCTCTCCATCTTTGGTAGACGTGCTTTCACTTGTTTGTACTTGAGCCTGTGGAATTTGTTCACTAAGTATCTCCTTTATTAAAACTCTCTTTTAAATCTACTTCACATTCCCTAATATCCAGGATGTTAATGTGTAATTGTCAATATTCCTGTGATGTCTTTGGGATGATTCACATGTCACAGGCACAAAGTTGTTGTTTTAGCTTTGCTTTCCAACTGGCAGTCAGAGGGGGAGATTAGTCCAGGATCAAGAGTGAAAATCAACTCTCAGTCAGAATGGGATGTTCAATGCCTTGTTGAGAGGGCTAGTCTGCCCCCACTGTTAGACTGGGAATCAACCCAAGGTTCAGGCAGAAATTGGAATGGTGGGGAAAGGTGCTAACACTTCAGTAGAATGACAGACTTGAGATTAGGCTTTGAGAGAATACCACAAGCTGGGCTAAGGCAACCACAACTGAGATGATGGGTTAGAGTTAGTCTTTTGAAAACAGGAGGACCACAGCTTCTCCCACCTTACTTTGTGGCTTCTTCCCTCCATCCAATCTCCAGTCTAGCATTCTGCCTATTTGCAGTTACACGTTAGCCTACTTCCAGCTCACAACGTGCTCAATGAGCCACTTGCATTATGCGGCTGGCAGATCTACAGATTCTAAAATTTCCTTTTGGATTCACTCACATTGCTGGTTGGGTTAGCATTCATTGACCATTCTTGAAGAAAGTAGTGGTGAGCTGCCATGCAATCACTATGCCAGTTAATCATCTTGAGTATCGGTGGCAGAAGACTCAGAAATTCATCTTAATCACATGGTAAAAAGGCAATCAGAGGTTAAGATTGGAATTTGTGTTTTGCACTTCGTAACCACACCCCTGTAATGTTCTGGCTAATCTGGAGGCATAACAACGAATGTATGAACACGGAACAAGTGTGGCCTTAAAAATATTTAAAGTTTCTGCATCCACTAGCTTTTCAGGAAAGGAATTCCAAAGATTCACAATTCCCTGAGAGAAAAACAAACAGTTTTCTGTCTTAAATGAGCACCCCCTTATTTTTAAATCATGACCTCTTGTTCTAAGAGCTCCCACTAGAGGAAGCATCCTTCCCGCATCAACCCGGTTGTCTCCTCTTGATTATATTTTCAATTAAGTCACCTTTGATTCTTTTAAACTCCGGAGAATATAGGCCTAGCCTGACTAGCCTTTCCTCATTAGGCAATCTGTTCATTTGTCTAGTAAACCTTCTCTGAATTGATTCTAACGCATTAACATCTTTCGCTAAATATGGCAACCAGAACTGTACACAGTACTCCAGGTGCAGTCTTCACGTTGTCCTGTATAACTGAAACATAACTTTCCTACTCTTGCACTCAATTTCCTTCACAATAAACCATGACATTTTATTAGCATTCCCAGTTACTTGCTGTACTTGCATGTTATACTTCTGCAATTCATGCACTAGAGCACCCAGATCTCTTGGCAACTCAGACCTCCGCATCCTCTTATGATATGCTCCTATCTTTAATATTTTTAACGAGATAAGAATTTCTTACCAATGTTCAATTAGTAATAAAGAATAACTGATGAGAACAAACTCTCATAAATTACTTCTGGGAACACTTGGTCATGCCATCAATTTGAGATGTACATTTGACACAGCTGAAGCACGGACTCCTGATCTAAAAGTATTCATTCCTGTCTATGGTATATCTATTGAAAATGTGTTAGTTGTCATATTTGGCCATCTTTGGACTGTAGCTTCACTTTCCACACAATGTCCACTAATGACAATGTTAGATGATCTCCTGGCTATAAGGAGAAGATGAGTGTTTCCTGGTTTCGTGTAAGTGATGAGTTATTTCTTTTTCGTAGTGATGCTGAGAAGGTTATGGCTCTTAATAGTTGCTGGAATCTAATTTACTGTCTTCATTTTCTTGGCATGACTAATAAAAATCACCTGATAACAGTGAAGGATTTTTTTAACATTTGTTAGTGTAATGACACTTTTTCCAGTTTGCCTTAATTCCTTGCTATGAGTGCTTCATCTGATAGCTTTCGATGACTCATGTCATACATTTTCTAATCAGGCACCAGGTTTTGTCTGCCCTTCAAACCTTTTCAGTCAATATTCTGTCTTTCTTAAGCAGTTGCAATGATAGATCCCATGCCAATGTGTGAATCCCTCTAGAAGCATCAATAGTCAATGCCTGTGCCTTGATCATTCTGCCTTTGTGCCATTTAATATCAAAATCTCCAAAGCCAGTGGTACGTTTTGTGAGGATTATGAATTTGAGCTGCTTTAAATTATCTTAGCTACAGAGCATATTATATTGACATTTGGAGTTCTCTTTGGACTGACAGAAGCTGGGTGCATAAAGCTGAAAAAAGCCGATATGACTTTGTTTCTACCTTGCTCGAGGAGTTGTATGTGTAAATCGCCTAAGCTTATTGACCCAAATCTTTGCCTTCTTGTCTTCTGATTTGTTTGGAACACAGACACTGATAGAGCATTGATACAGCTGATTTAGCAGCTCAGTGATTTGTTTTACAACAGGTGCCTTTGGCGAGACATTATCACTCCCTCAGGCCACTATTGTTCTGTTCTTTTCTCTAAGAGTCCTGAGAATTTTGTTTAAAGATGTGATCAAATTTCCTCTCATTTGAACAAATAGTTTCTGCTTATCTATTTCTGAAAACTCAATGCTACTAAACGCGCCAAATTCTTTTCAATTCTGTAACTAAAACATACAATACACAGGAATTATTATGGTTGTCTACTGATTGAGCAAAGTAGACTATGGTGAGATTTGTGACAGAATCGCTCAACAAGTCCAGTAAGGCCCACCACGAAATAAGGAGCATCTCGCACTCTCTTTTATGCTTTCATGCAGCGAGACACATTTCTCACTTGGCACATAAGGGAAATTATTGCTTGTCAAATGCCTTGTTAGCAACTTAATTCATCTCTTTAATATTTAGCTTTTCCATCGTACCAAATTTGCCAAACAAACTGAATATTGAAAATACTTGATTTGAAAATCAGAGCAGTTACCAAATGAATTCAATTCACTGCTTGCACTTAAGGACCTCCATAATGAATGCTGGGTAACAATATCTCAGAACATGCTTCATGGGCAACAGCAGCATTCACCCCACATTGAAGGTTATTGGCATCCAATAAGTGGCAGCCTCTAAGAATTCTCATGGCCAATCTCCAAACCTAGAGAACGCTTCCACATTTCAATAATGTATCGTGGGCTGTGGCAGTAATTATCAAAGTAATGCTGGATAAGGACACTGTGTGCTCAGGGGCATTCACCCAGCTCGTGGATTAGACCATTAGACTATAAGAAACAGAAGCTAGAGTAGGCTATTCAGATTCTTGAGTTTGCTCCGCCATTCACTAAAATCATGGTTTATCTGACATTCCTTGCGTTGACTTTCTGGGCTTATCCCCATAACTCTAATTCCCAAATTGATCAAAAATTTATCTATCTCAGCCTTAAATATATACAAGCTCCCTGTGTCAAGCAATTCCAAAGACTTTCAACCATCTGAGAGAAGAAATTTCTCCTCTCTCAGTCTTAAATTGGCACCCCTTTATTCCGAGACTATATCCTCTGTTCCCAGACTCTCCCATGAGGAGAAATATATTCCCAGCATTTGCCTTATTAAACCCCTTAACAATCCTATATATTTCAATGAAATCACTCCTTTAATAGTCCTTTAATACTCCAATCTGTTACTCCTCTGATCATAAGATAATCCATACCAGGAAACAGTAAGGACTGCAGATGCTGGAAGCTAGAGTCAATAAATGTGGAGCTGGAAAAGCACAGTTGGTCAGACAGCATATGAGGAGTAGGGAAGTCAACGTTTCAGACCGAAACCCTTCTTCAGGACTGGGGAGGGGGAGGGAACCCGGAAATAAATAGAAGGAAGGGAGTGGGGCTGGGGGAAGTGTAGGTGGGATGGTGATTGGTGGTTGCAGATAAAGGATTATTGTGCTTGGTCCTTGGGAAGGGTGGAGCAGATAATTGAATCAGAAGATGGACAGATGGAGAGATTTTGAAGCTGGTGAAGTCAATATTCAGGCCATTGGGCTGTAAGCTCCAAAGGTGAAATATCAGTTGTTGTACCTCCTGTTTACATTTGGCCTCACTCTGACAGTGGAGGAGGCCAAGGATGGATATGTCACCAGGGGAGTGGAAGGGGCAGTTAAAGTAGATGGCAACGAGAAGGTTGGTTTGGTTGATGCATGCTGAGTGCAGGTGCTTTGTGAACCGGTACCTGAGTCTGCGTTTGGTCTCCCCGATATAAAGGAGACCACATCGGGAGTAATGGATGCAATAGATCAGGTTGGATGAAGTGCAGGTGAATCTCTGTCGGATTTGGAAGGATTGTTTGGGGCTTTGGACGGAGGTGAGAGGGGAGATGTAGGGGCAGGTGTGGTGGAGGTGTTGGTGGGGAGTGTGGAACTGATGAGGGAGTCGCGGAGTAAACGGTCTCCACGGAAAGCAGACAGGGGTGGGGAGGGAAATATCTTTTTGGTGGTAGGGTCTGATTGTAGATGGCAGAAATGTTAGAGGATGATGTGTTGTATTCAGAGGTTGCTGGGGTGGTACGTGAGGACTAAGGGGCCTCTATCCTTATTGTTGTTCTGGGGAGGTCGTTTGAGGGCAGATGCATGGGAAATGGGGGAGATGCGATTGAGGGCATCCTTAATAACAGGGATCATCTAAATGAACCTTCTCAGAACTGACTGTAGTGAAATAATATCTTTCCTTAAACTAGGGGACCAAACCAGCTTTGAATACCCCAGATATGATCTCACCAGCACCTTGTCAATAGTTGTCCCTATTTTTATGCTCCAAGCTATTGAAATGAGGGCCAACATTCCATTTGCCTTCCTGATTTGCCTTCTGTTCTGGGGAAGTGTCACTCAAGCCAAAATATTAACTCTGCTTTCACCCCACAGATGCTGCCAGATCTGCTGACCTTTTCCAGCAATCTCTGTTCTTGTTGCCTTCCTGATTACCTGCTGCTAGCTTTCTATATTTCATGTACAAGTATCCCCAAGTTGCTTATGCTGCAGGCTTTTGCAGTTTTTCTCTATTTAACTAATACTCTGTACTTTTGTATTCCCTTCCAAAATGAACAAATTCACATTCTCCTACATTATATCCCTTTGCCAGTTTTTAGCCCACTTACATAACCTATCAATATCTCCCTGTTTGTATTCTCTTGCAACCCGCCATTCCAACTATTTCTATGTTGTCTCCAAATTTGGCTAAAGTGCATTTGCTTCCTTCCTCCAAGTCATTAATACATATTCTAAACAGTTGCTGTCCATTTGCTGCATCTCCAAGCTCTTTACTTGCACTCACTCAGTCACTCTGAGTCTACCTGGATGCTCACAGCACACCTTCCTTGCCTTTTTTGCACTTTGCCCCTCAGCTAGAGATACCAGGCTCGCATTACTTGTATTTTGCCTTGCCATTCAGTGCAGACAGAAGGCAAGAACATTGTCATAGTTGTCAGCCATTCTCAGTCAAGTCAAAAGTGGTGGTGAGCTGCCTTGTTGAATTGCTGCAGTCCATGGCGGGAAGGTACACTCTCAAAGTTGTTAGGAAGATAGTTTCCAGAATTTTGACAATGAAGCAATGGTGAAATGCTTCCAAATCAGGATAGTGACTGGCTTGGAGGGGAACTTGCAAGTCATGATGTCCTATGTAACTGCTGCTCTTGTCCTTCTTGCTGCATCTTCAACTTAA
This sequence comes from Rhincodon typus, assembly GCF_021869965.1. NCBI lineage: Eukaryota > Metazoa > Chordata > Chondrichthyes > Orectolobiformes > Rhincodontidae > Rhincodon > Rhincodon typus. Next base: position 58,876,136 of record NC_063335.1, on the reverse strand, counting down.
GTGGAAATTGCTTCTTCAAATCTCGAGAAGACGATTTCTTGTAAAAGTCAATTGGCTTCCACATGACCAAAGTTTCTGGGAGATATACAATAATTAGAGATGGTGAACAAAATTTGAATTACCAGGGAGATTAAATTCCTCTGTATGGTTATACTTTTCAAACTGAGTTTAGATTATAACATGTTGGATGTAGGGAATCTATTTTTCATACAGAATGCAGTTGAATTCCTTTTTGCTAGCTAAAACAGTTTAAACCTTTGGATAACTGAAAGGTTTGACTAACAATGAGTTGGCTCTTTGGGCCTTCCAAATTGAGAACAGAGAGAGAAGCCTAGATGCAGAACTCCAGAGTTAAAGAATATGAGAACCAGGAGAGCTGTGATCAAAAGTGGCTATGTTTAATACACTTGCGACACTTGTGTTGAAATGGGAGTCTACAACCACTGGTTGGTTGGCGGAGATTTGATGGAGTTTCTGGAGCTAAGCAGTGGGCACAAGAAATTTCAACCCTTATACGAATCTTGAAATTGTACTTCGACCAAGTGGCTACTATTCAAATTTCTGATATGTATATTGAGATTTTGGGAATGCAAATTAAATGTGTGCAGATGGAACTTTGAGTTAAGAAGTTCAGTGTAACTGCATTTGATATTTTCTAATCAACCTGCTCAGATATGTTGTTACACACCTTTGGAAGAGGTGGGACTTGAACCCACATCTCCTGCTGTAGTGGCACAGACATTGTCACAAGACCCCCTAACTGTTCAGTTTTACATAATTGTGTTCATCAATATCTTTAGGTAGTTTGTAATAAACTGCAGTTATTAGTACTCATAGTCTTTTGATTTTTACACACAAAATTCTTTTGTTTTAAAATAGTGAATCTTCTGTCTTCATTCTCTTAATAAATACCTGGTTAACTACCTCTATCAAGATTACATTGCTTAGTACTTTATCGCAACTGTCGCTGAGTAAAAATCCTGGAACCCCTTGTCTACTAGCACCATGTGTGCCTGCACAAGACAGAGAGCAGCATTTCAATGCCATCTTTTCGAGGGCAGTTAGGATGTGCAAAAATTGCAGCATTGTCTTCATTCCGTAGATTTCTTTTTAAAAAGTGCTTGATGCAGACTTTTAATACTGATACTTCTTGGCTTAAGTTTCCAGTTAAGGGCTATTTCTCAGTCTGGAGGAATATGTAGACTTTCACACGGATCAGTGTTGGGAACCTTCTTTTCCTGTTATAGATTAATGACTTTGGTTCACAGGGCACAAATTTGAAGTGTGCAGACGAAATGAAACTCCAATGCATTGTAACTATGAGAAGGATTGTTTTGGGATCATCGAATCATGGAATCCCTACACTGCAGAAAGAGGCTATTTGGCCTGTTGAGTCGGCACTGACCCTTTGAAGAGCATCCTGCCCTGACCTTACCCCGTAACTCCGCATTTACCATGGCTAATCCACCTAGTCAGCCAACTGAGTGAACTGACCCTCCTCATGATGTCTATTCCTGAAACTAGCTTTTATTTCCACTTGTCTGTGTTGTGAAGCACGGCAAATCCATTAGCAACTTTCCTAAATAAAATCCAAAAGAACTGTGGAGACTGAAAATCAGGAATAAAACAGGAGTTGTGGAAAAGCTCAGCAGGTCTGGCAGCATCTGTGAAGAAAAAATCAGAGATAGCGTTTTGGGTCCAGTGACCCTTTCTCAGAACTAATGGTAGCTGGGAAAATGTTGGTTTATATGCAGGTATTTCCCACATATAAACCAACATTTTCCCAGCTACCATCAGCTCTGAGGAAGGGTCACTGGACCCGAAGCGTTAACTCTGATTTTTTCTTCACAGATGCTGCCAGACTTGCTGAGCTTTTCCAGCAACTTCTGTTTCTGTAGCAACTTTCCTGATTCCTATGTGGAACTGATCATGTGTAATTGTAACAAGTTGCAGTATAATTTACTATTTAATAACTTTGAGTATGATTACATTCTCTTATTTTTACTGCAATGCCATTATGCCATAAAAAATTGATAGTGAAAATAAGTAAATTAAAAAATAAATAAATTCTCATTTATTTCCTACTAAAGCTGAAATCCAAAAGTAACCCCAAAACGTCTAAGCATGTATGTATTTCTAAATAATGCACCATTCTGAGATGGTACAGAGGGGCTGGGGTGATGCTACATTATACAAATTAGGAGCAGAAGGCCATTCTTCTCTTCCTGAAGAAAAGGTGGTGGAAATAGAGTTCTTAAATTTTTTTAAGGCAGAGGTAGAGTCTTGCTAAGCAAGGGGTGAAAGGTTATTAGGGGTGGGTAGGAATGTTGATTTCAGGCTAATATCAGAATAGCCAAAATCTTATTGAATAGCAGAACAGGCTTGAGGGGCTGAAAGGCCTATTCCTGCATATGATTCACATATGCTCCGTGATCCTGTTCCAATGAATAGGAGAAGGTGTAAGTGGGAAAAGTAAAATCACCGTCGACAACTGATAGCTAAAGGGAAATGAATGAATGAGAACAATGATTGTGATCTGAATGCTGTGTTCAATCTGGAACACTGTAAAGTATCGAATGGAATGATAAAGTGAACTTAATTGGAAATGTGTAAAAAAGACTGAGGACAAGATGACTCAGGAAAACAGTGATTTACTTGTTGCTGTTTCAATTTAGCACATACCTCTTCTGGATGCAAATTTTTCATCTTGTTCCATTACCATTTCATTTTGCCTTGCACCATCAGCCTTTTTGTCAGTTCATTTCATTCCTCTGTCTTTCACCCTGACATCGACATTCTCTTTTGTTTTTTCTTTCTCTCCTTTTTTCTCTGACTGTACTTGTTTTAAACCTATTACGGTTTTAATTTCTCGCAATTCTGATAAAGTTAATTGACCTGAAATTCACTATTGGCATGCCTTTCTCTCAATCACTCGAGCATCTTTAGAACTTTTTGGTACTACCTTTGACTCCACAGTAAATATCCAAAAATTGACTATCAGCAAAAAATTTTAAGTAAGTTCCAATCCTTTATTAAACACGTGGAATTCCTGTCATTGGATAAAATTTGTGGGTTTTTTAACATATATTCTGATGTCTTCATCAAGCTGAGAAGTGGAACCTGGAATCCATTGCGCCTAAACTTGGGGTTCAGACTTTTCCAAATTCAGATTATTTCCAGTATTTGCTTGATTTTTTTATTCAAGACTCAGATGATACATACTGACAATCAAATAAGGTTGTTGCAGATGTTTCTTCCTTTCCCAAACCCTGCTTTCCTGAATTAAATATATTGACGCTCTTGAATTGACGTTGGAGGCAGTATTTACTGACAGGTAAATTTCCTGACAGCAGCTTTTCCAGGCAACGCAACAGGTTTGGAGGACAATAATTGATGCTTTGGCAAGAGTTTCTGCTGAGCTCGAGGCCAATTATGAACAGAACTGACACCAGCAATCCTGTTTAGGCCATCATTTCATCAGGACCATCAGTAAATATAACTTTCGTGGGGCTTTCCCTTGACTGCTCTCTACTTGGGTTTCACCAACAATATTTTGTTGGAGTAGAGTAACTGAAATACACTTTGACATTATGTCCTAACATTTCAGTAATTCATTTAGCCAGCTTGGGGATTATGATGTATGATTGTCTGAACTTGGCTAAGGTAACATAGAAAGGGCATTGTGAGCCATGTGCAGAGCAGGGGTTGTTTTCATCAAGCTCCCAGGCTCTGGAGCATCATTGTGACTCAAATATGGCAGAAACAGCTGACTGGTGCAAGATAAAAACAAGGAGACGGCTGCCAGAATAGCAAGCTTTTAAATGATGTGTTCCACTGTACATCGTCACCCACCAACTGCACACTAATTGAGCGATACCCCTTGTGTTTCACATATAACTCCCCAATGAAGCCATTATCTTTACCATTGATTACAAGGGCTGTAATCAAAGACTCCAATTGTACTAGTTGTGTATGGGTTGTCTTTTTTCTTGATATTGAATTCCAAGTTGTGTACAATGTGGAAATGATTAGGAACATTTTCTTGCATTGGTTTTGTCTGTGGACCGATGCCTTAAACATGTGAGATTTTGCTGTAGTTTAACCTTATGCTGGAAAAGATCTCACTGATCTGCAACATTGGCTATCTTTAGTAGGATGTTCATTTACAATTGATGCTTTTGTTTTCCTCAGTCATCTTTTAAATTTGACCCTCCCAAGTGTGTTCGGAACCAAATCAGTGATGCATTTGTGTAGCGGAGCATGATTCTATTTTAACAGATCATCTGCTTCTACAAGTTTCACGAGATTAATTCCAGTGACAAAAATCTTGTTTTATGAGAAGAGATTGAGCAGTTTATGCCTGTTCTCACTAGAGTTTCAAAAAAGAGAGATCTAATTGAGGTATATTAGATGCTAAGGGGGATTGACAAAGTAACCATAGAGAGGATGTGGGACAATCTAGAATGAGTGTTCATAGTTTCAGACTAATGGTAGCAGATTTAAAACAGGAATTACTTCCCTCAAAGTGCTGTGCTTCTGTGGTATTCACTACCCTACATTGCGGTGCATGTCAGGACACTGAATAAATTTGAGGAGATAGAGGTTTAATTAGAGACAGATTAAAGAGTTATTGACATGTAGGAAAGTGTAATTGAGGTGGAGATGAGATCAGTCATGATCATGTTAAATGACAGAGCCGGCTTGAGGAGCAGAAGTGCCTGTTCCTGCTCCTAGTTCTTATGTTCGTAAGTTCTGTATCAGTTAGCTGCTTGATGGTCTACTCCAGACTGCTAGGGATTTCACAGATGATGATTTGAGTGAGGCTGCCCATAAGACACAGTATCAAAGTAGCCCAGTTCATTTGTTATCTCAGGCTAATGTTCTGGATGATGAAACAAAGAGCTGCGGCAGCTAAAGATTTGAAACACACAAAAACAGAAATCATAGAATCATAGAAATTGTACAGTGTGAAACAGGCAATTCAGCCCACTGTCCTACCCTATCCCTGTAACCCCACATTAACCATGGCTAATCTACCTAGCCTGCACATCCCTGAATACTATGCGACAATTTAGCATGGCCAATGTACTAACCCACACATCTTTGGACTGGAGAAACTCCAGTTACTTTAGTGATTTTATGATTCTTTGATTCCGTGAACAAAGCTCCAGGTGTGGTCTCACCAAGGCCCCGTACAATTATAGCAAGACTCCCCTGTTTCTCTACTTGAACCTTCTTGCTATGTAGAGCAACAACCAATTGCCGTCTTCACCACTTGCTGTACCTGCAGACTTACTTTCAGTGACTGGTATACAAAAACAGCCAGGTCTCCTTGCACCTCTCACCTGCCTTCCTGTTTTTGCTACCAAAGTGGATAACATCACCTTCATCCACTATGAACAGTGGTGTCTGAGGTTTGAAGTCACTATAGTTCTAGCCCTTAGTTAAGTCCAGAATTCACCATACAGGATCTTTTGGACTGAAGTGCCCTGGATTAGTGTTTTGTTTCCGTTCCAATGTAACTGTTTAAACCTTCTGAACTTGGACGATTAAAAAACTGACCGTTTAATTTAGGCCAATCAGGCAGCATTCATTTTGCACCAATCTGTTTTTATTAGTTCTGTAGCCCAACTCATTTAAAGAGCTGGAGTTATTTTTTGAGCTTTTAGAACTTTAGAGAAAGATGATTAGGGAGGATCAGAGGATGGTGTTGCTGTCGAGGGGGTGTAGCAAAGGTTTACCATGCTGATTCCAGGGATGGTGGGGCTGACGTATGAGGAGAGATTAATTAGGTTGGGATTGGTTTTGCTAGAGTTCAGACGAATGAGGAGAAATCTCATGCAGACTTATAAAATTCCTGATGGTGGGTGTGTCCAGAACCAGGGGTCACAGTATGAGGATTCGGGGTCGACGATTTAGGACAGAGATGAGGAGACATTTCATCACCCAAAGAGTGGTGAGCCTGTGGAATTCATTACCACAGGAAGTAGTTGATGTCAAAATATTGAACGTATTCAAGAGGCGACTCGATAAAGCACTTGGGGCGAATGGGATCAAAAGTCATGGGGAAAAAACAGGATTAGGCTGTTAAGTTGGATGATTAGCCATGATTGTGAAGAATGGTGGAGCAGGCTTGAAGGGCTAAATGGCCTCCTCCTGCTCCTGTCTTCTATGTTTCTACGGAGGGTATTCAAATGTTCTTTATAGTGAAGGGTGGGAAGTTATATTTTCTGAATTGTGTGGTTTTTATGCAAATAGTTTTGTTTGAATTACAGTTGGGAGCTCATTATTTTCATTTGATTGGGTGCATTTTCTGGGCAAGGTTTTCACACTTTCTTTTTAAGGGAGCTATTTGTACATTTCTCATTCCTTTGGTGTGATCTGTGATCTGGTATTGAGCTCTAAAGGCTGCATATTCTATGTAGTTCTCTTTCTCTTCAAGTTAATTTCACTTAAGAAAATCATCATTGAAGTATAGAAGGAGTATCCACAAATATAGAAGAGTCCACCTTCACAGATTACGCCACTCAAAACAGAATGTGAACAGTGCCAGAATTATTTGTAGGAGATTCAAGTGGTGTGCAGCCTTGTGACTTTAGCTGGTGAAATTAAGCGCTTAAGTTTGACTGCAGAGCTACATTTTAAAACCCATTGTCAGATTTTCTCAGCTGAGCTAAGAACATGGGACTATTTTTTTTAATATCCATGTATGTTTCATTTTAAAATTCTATGGGTACAGAAAATGTAATATAAATATATTTCTTATTTTGAGCTGTCTGCCGTTACACTTAAGTGGGTATCCTTTAGGATTATCATTTAACAGTGGCATGACTTAGTAGAAGAGCTATGAATCATGAACTTAAATCAACAGCTGTAGATAGAGATCATTGGAACTGCAGTATCCATTTCCCAGTGTCAATTTCCAGTCACTTATGTATGTTCCAACTCAGGCATTTGGTGATCTGTGTATTCAGAATGATTTAGCAGTAGAACTATCAGTGAAAAACAAGATTAAAATGTGCAGGATGAAAACATGAGAAATTCAAACATGGGCCAAAGTAATTTCTGAAAGCTGCATTCTTGGTGCAGCTCTATAACTGTAAAACCACTCTTTGAGAACATTGGATGCTGTGACCCATAATTTCCTGGAAAATTTTGATGCAACTGCTTCATTTTTGCTAGTGCTTGTTTGGAATAAATTTGCACATTACTGATTTAGACTGAAATATTAGTATGCACAAAATTCCTTGATGATGTGTGTCACTTCTGAGAAACATCTGCTGAAAGCCACTGCTGCACATTTATCTAGTTCTGCCAGCACTCCCGCCTCCATAAAGAAAACTAGCTCATATGAGCTGGATAGATTTATGCTAGAAAATTAGGTGAGAGATAGCACTGCCAAATGCTACCTTATATTGGCACACCTAGGATTGCTGAAGTTTAGTAGCAATTTTAGCTTCCTTTTTTTGGATATTTCTTACTGAGATGCATACTATACTGAAACAAGGTGTTGACAGTCTCAGCGCAACCAGTAATTTTCAAATCCCTGCCCTGGTGTTCAGCAGGATTAAACAGCAGGTAATAATGGACAGTAATAATGGAAAAAGTAATAGAAACATCCCAAGCAAGTAGCTCTGAGATTGAAGTTGCAAGGCAGAAATTAGTAGCTCGTTTGCTTTGATTTGTTTCAAAGATGCTGCGTATACACATCCGTTTCACATTCTGTCATAGGCAAATGATCAGGAGATTTGGGGATAAGACCCTGTTGACAAGAAAATTGATGTAAATTTCAGCATATTTAAACTATTTAAACAGTGAGCAGTATTCTTGAAGTAAAATAATCATCCTAGATTATGAGAAAAGGAAATGTGGAAGTTGCAGAGTTCTAGGAAAGGGGAGAAGAATAAATTTGGTAAGTACAGGCAAATCAACTTAAAGTTTATGGATGGAAATTATTTAGAGACAATGATTCAGAACAAAGTTTATTGTAACTTGGAAAAATATGAACTAATAAATGACAGCACAGATTTGTTAAAAATAACTCAATGTTTAACTTTATTAAGTTCCCTGGTGAAATGACAGGAAGAGTTGGTAAATGTTTGATTTTTCATATAGATGCTGACTTAATGTTGTTTGAACTTTCAAAAGGTGTTTAATAAGTTTCATATAATTGGAGGATTAAAAGGACAGTGGCAATGTTAGCATAGAATTGGTCAAGGGACAGAAATCAGATAGGAGAAGTAAATGGTTGTTTTTCATAGTTAGAGGGAGCAGGCAGTGATGGGCTTCAGATGTCATTATCAGGATCATTTCTCTTTTTGATGTGCTATTGCAAAACACATGCAAGACCCTTAACTTTATCAATGGAAATGCTTATAAATGTAAATACAAAAGCAGGGGAATTGTGCTGAATCCAACCTGTGGAGTATTTTTAATATCTCCAGTGGGTATCAGCCATCTCGATTGCTCTTGAGATGGCGGTGACAAGTTGTCTTCTTGAATTTCTGCAATCTATGTAGTGCAAGGATACTGAGTGTCATAGTGATTCACAGCAGAGAAAAAGATTCTTCAGCATGTTGTATCCACTGCAGTCAAAACAACCGCAACTGTTCTCAACACATTTTTCAGCTCTTGGCCACAGTGTTGCATGCCTTGGTAATGCAAGTGCACATCTAAACACTTCTTAAATGTTATGAGGGTTTCTGTCTCTACCATCCTTACACAGTGAGTTTTAGATTCCCACCACCCTCTGGGTGAAAAAAACACTTTCCCTCACATCTCCTCTAAACCTTCTGTACTTTACCTTGACTCTGTGCCCCATTGTCATTGATCCCTCCACCAAGGGGAAATATTTCTTCTTGTCCACCCTATCCGTCCCTCATAATTTTGTATATCTTAATTATGTCTCCTCTCAATCTCCTGTGCTCTAAGTAAAACAATCCCATCTGTCCAATCTCTCTTCAGAACTGAAACTCTCCAGCTCAGGCAACATAACCTCTTCACCGTCTCCTCCTTATGTGTATTCCAGAATTGCACACGAATATTGCAGCCTAACTTAAATTTTACAAAATTCCTGCATAACCTCCCTGCTCGTATACTCTGTCTCGACTAGTAAAGGCAAGCATACTGTATGCCTTCTCAGCCATTTTATCCCACCCCTGCTGATATCTTAAGGGACGAGTGTACATGCATACCAAGCTCTCTTTGATCTTTTATGCTTCCCAGGGTCCTACCATTCCTTGTACGTGTATTATAGAACAAATACAAAGGAAATACACATAATTTCTTGCACGGTTTGTCTTGCCCAAATGTACCACTTCACATTTATCCACTCTATGCTCCTCACAATTTACCACCTCACCAATTTTTGAACTTATTGAACAACTCTTCTACATTCAAGTCTAATCATTTGTATAAACCTTAAACATCAAGGGACCCCTGTGGGACTCCAGTGTACATGATTTTCAAATCATCAAACCACCCCTCAGCCATCACCCTCTGCTCTTGCCGCTTAGCCAATTGCAGATCCAATTTGCCAAATTTTGTTGAATTCCATGGATATTTCATGGTCTCCCGTGTGGGACCTTATCAAAAGCCTTGCTGAAATCCAAATAGACTACTTTCAAAAGCATTGCCTTCATCTACAATGTACAGGATGAAAACATGAGAAATTCAAACATGGGCCAAAGTAATTTCTGAAAGCTGCATTCTTGGTGCAGCTCTATAACTGTAAAACCACTCTTTGAGAACATTGGATGCTGTGACCCATAATTTCCTGGAAAATTTTGATGCAACTGCTTCATTTTTGCAAGTGCTTGTTTGGAATAAATTTACACATTACTGATTTAGACTGAAATATTAGTATGCACAAAATTCCTTGATGATGTGTGTCACTTCTGAGAAACATCCCTGATCTCCAGTTTGAAAAATTCAGTTCAGTTGGTCAGGCTTACCCTTCCCTGAACAAAACCATGCTGATTGTTCTTGATTAATCCCTTCCCTCCAAATGCAGATTAACTCTATGCCTCAGAATTGTTTCCCCACAACTGAGGTTAGACTGACTTGCGTGTAGTTCATCCTTTGATTCCTTCTTGAAAATGACACACTGGCTGTCCTCCAGTTCTCTGGCAACTTTCCTGTAGCTAGAGAGGAATTGAAAATTTTTGCAAGCACACTGACTGTTTCCTGTCTTGCCTCACTCCTGACCTGGGTTATGCCTCATTCAGCCCTGGAGATTTATCTACTTTTGAGCTTTCCAGACCACTCAACTACCTCTGTCTCAATGCAAATTTGTTTAATTGTATCACAAACCACCTCCTTGATTTCTTTACCCATATCGTCCGTCTCAATAGTGAACACTGACACGAAAGTATTCATTTAGAATCCTAAAGACCTCCTCTGGCTCAACACATAAATTACTGCTGTCATCCTCAATAGGCCCTATTCATTCCCTCATTATCCTTTTTTCTTTATTTTGCCTGTCAGTGTCCTTACATATGCCCTTTTAGCTCCTATGATTTCCTTTCTAAATTCCCTCTTCCACATTCCATACTCCTTTAGGGATTCTGCTGTTTTGAGCCCTTGGTATCTCCAAAGGTATCCCTTTTTCTCATCATCCAGTATTGTGTAACCCTCGATATCGAGAATTTGATGGTCTTATGCTTCTCTTTATTGGAACATGTTGGACCTGTACTCCTTATTTCCTTCTGGAATGCACCCCACTGTTCTGAGACAGATTTTTTATTTACTCAAGAAACGTGGGTATCATTGCCTGGCTAGCATTTATTGCCCATACCTAGTTGTCTTTCAGAATGTAATGGTGAACTACCATCTTAAGCCGCTGAATCCACATGTAAGGCCCACAATGCCCTTAAGGAGGGAATTCCAGGATTTTGATGCAGTGACAGTGAAGGAACAGCGATATATTTCCAAGTCAGGATGGTGAGTAGCTTGGAGAGCAACTTGCAGGTTATGGTGTTCCCATGTATTTGATGCCCTTTTCCTTCTAGAAGGTGCTATCCAAGGATCTTTGGTGAATTTCTGCAGTGCATATTGAAGATAATACATGCTGCTGCTACTGAGCATCAATGCTTAAGATAATGGATGCTTGTGGATGTGGTGCCAATCAAGCAGGCTACTTTGACCTGGATAGTGTCAAGCCTCTTGAGTGTTGTTGGAGCTGCACCCACCCAGACACTCCTGACTTGTAATTTATAGATGGTGGACAGGCTTTGTGGAGTCAGGAGGTGAGTCACTTGCCACAGTATTGCTAGGCTGTGACCTGCTCTTATAACCATTGTATTTATGTGACGAGTCCAGTTGAGTTTCTGATCAATGGTAACCCCAAGAATGTTGACAGTGAAGTATTCAGTGATGGTAACACTGTTGAATGTCAAGGGACAATGGTCAGATTGTCTCATATCGGAGATGGTAATTCCCTGGCATTTGTGTGGCGCAAATGTTACTTTCCACTCATCAGCCGAAGACTGGATATTGTCCAGATCTTGTTACAGTTGAACATGGACTGCTTCAGTATCTGAGGAGTTGCGAATGGTGCTGACATAGTGCAATCATCGGTGAACATCCCCACTTCTGACCTTATGATGGAGAGAAGATCATTGATGAAGCAGCTGAAGATGGTTGGGCCTGAGACACTAACCAGAGGAATTCCTGCACAGATGTCCTGGAGCTGCGATAACCACAACCATCTTCCTTTGTCAGGTTGACTCCAACCACTGGAGAGTTTGCCCCCTGATACCCATAGATTCCAGTTTTGCTAGGGCTCTTTGATGCCACACAGTCAGTCAAATGTAGTCTTGATGTCAGGGGCTGCCACTATCATCTCACCTCGGGAATCTAGCTCTTTGTCCATCTTTGAACTGAGGCTGTCATGATGTCAAGTGCTGGGTGGCCCTGGCAGAACCCAAACTGAGTGTTACTGAGCAGGTTATTGTTAAACAGGTGCTGCTTGATAACACTGTTGATGACACCTTGCATCACTTCACTGATGTCGAGAGTAGACTGATGGGGTAACAATTGGCTGGGTTGGATTTATCCTGCTTTTTATGTACAGGACATAGCTGGGCGATTTTCCACATTGTCGGGTGAATGTCAGTGTTGTAACTGTACTGGAAGAGCTTGGCTAGGGAAGTGGCAAATTCTGTAGCACGTCTTCAGTACTATTGCCCGAATGTTGTCAGGGCCCATAGACTTTGCAGTATCCAGTGTCTCCAACCATTTCTTGACGTAATGTGGAGTGAATCAAATTTGTTGAAGACTGTTACCTGAATGCTGGGGACCATTGGTGGAGGCTGAGATGCTTCATCTTTGTCTAATACATTGAAGTGCTGGGCTCTTCTATAATTGAGGCTGGGGATATTTGTGGAGCCTCCTCCTCCAGCTAGTCATTAATCATCCACCACCATTCACAACTGGATGTGGCAGGACTGCAGACCTTAGATCTGCTCCGTTGGTTGTGGAATTGCTCAGCTCTGTCTATTACTTCCTGCTTATGTTGGTTGACGTGCAAGTCATCCTGTTTGATGGCTTCACCTGGTTGACATCTCATCTTCAGGTATGCCTGGTGCTGCTCCTGGCATGCCCTCCTGCACTCTCCATTAAATCCAGGGCTCTTTGATGCCACAAAGTCAGTCGAATGCAGCCTTGATGTCAAGGGCTGTCACTCTCACCTCATCTCTGGACTCCAGCTTTTTGTCCATGTTTGAACCAAGGCTATCATGAGGTCAGGTGCTGGATAGCCTGCAAGGTGATCCCCTGGCTTGATGGTCATGGTTGAATGGGAAGTATGTTGGGCCATGAGATTACAGACTGTGCTGAAGTACAGTTCTGCAGCTGCTGATGACTCACAGTGCCTCATGGATGCCCAGTCTTGAGTTGCTAGATCTGTTCAAAGTCTGGCCCATTTACCACTGTGATAGTGCCTCACAACAGTGGAGGTTATTCTCAACGTTAAGGTGGGACTTTGTCTCCACAATGACTGTGCGGTGGTCAGTCTTACTGATACTTTCAAAGACAGATTCATCTGCAGCAGAAATGTACCCCAAGAAGTCTTGTGGTTTCAGGCTAAACATGGCTATCGATTACCACATACGTCCTCCCTCAGCTGATGAATCGGCAGTCCTCCATGTTGAACAATACTTAGAGGAAGCATTAAGAATGACAAGGGCACAAAATGTACTCTGGGTCAGAGATTCCAAGGTCCACCACCAAGAGTGGCTCCGCAGCAGTACTACTGATCAAACTGTTCAGGTCCTAGAGGACACAGCTGCTAGACTTGGTCTGCGGCAGGTGGTGATGCAACCAACAAGAGGGAAATACATATATCCTCACCAATCTGTCTACCACAGACGCATCTGTTCTTGACCGTATCGGTAAGAGTGATCACCACACAATTCATGTGAATACTGTCTTCACATTGAAAATGTACTATATCATGTTATGTGGTACTATCACATGCTAAATGGGACAAATTTTGAACATAGAACATAAAACAGTACAGCACAGTACAGGGCCTTTGGCCCACAATGTTTTGCCGACCTATTATTCTACTAAGCTCAAACTCCCCTGCGTACCCTACATTATAAATATCATCCATGTGCCTATCCAAGAGTCGCTTAAATGTCTCTAATGTATCCGACTCCACTACCACCGACGGCAGCGCATTCCACGTGCCCACCACTCTCTGTGTAAAGAACCTACCTCTGACATCTCCCCTATACCTTCCTCCAATCACCTTAAAATTATGCCCCCTCATAATAGTCATTTCTGCCCTGGGGAAAAGTCTCTGGCTATCCACTCTATCTATCTTGTACACCTCTATCTCATCACCTTGTACACCTTTATCAAGTCACCTCTCATCCTTCTTCGCTCCAATGAAAAAAGCCCTAGCTCCCTCAACCTTTCCTCATCAGACCTGCCCTCCAATCCAGTCAGCATCCTGGTAAATCTCCTTTGCACCCTCTCTAAAGCTTCCACATCCTTCCTATAATGAGGCGACTTTGTTTGAATGTGGTGTTGTCATGGGGAATGCAATAGAGCTACTTAAGCTCCTGGGTAAAGTGGTAGCTTTGTAAAGTTGACACAAATAAAGTGTATCACAGCTGTTCTGTGGCACAACTGCTAGCTTATAAAATCACTGTTTGCTTTCTATCAGGCAAACTCACAAACAGACCAAAGACTGCCACTTTCAGACCTGAAAAATTATGTCTGAAATTATCCTGGAAAGGTAAAGTTGTCTGAAAAGTTTGAACAATGGTTTAAACAACCTTGTTGCCACTAGACAATGGTTACACCAGTGGTAATATCCTTTAACATGATACTGTCCCAAAAGAATTCTCAAATCAAAGAATCCCTACAGTGTGGAAACAGGCCCTTTGGCCCAACAAGTCCACACTGACCCTCAGACATCCCACTCCGACCCATCCCCCTATAATCCACCTAATCTACACATCCCTGAACACTATGGGCAATTTAGCATGGCCAATCCACCTACCCTGCATATCTTTGGACTATGGGAGGAAATCGAAGCACCCAGAGGAAACCCAGGCAGACATGGGGAGAATGTGCAAACTCCACACAGACAGTTGCCCGAGGGTGGAATTGAACCCGGGTCCCTGATGCTGTGAGGCAGCAGTGCTAACCACTGAGCCACCGTGTTGCCCTCAATACTGTCATCACTTCCAAAAGAATTCAGTCTACACAACTGGGCAATTTCATGTGTGAATTTTAGTACCTGTGTGATGTCAAGTAAATAGTCTGTACTCCCAGTGAATATTTGATCAAATCAACTGCAGTTCCTTCAGTTCCTCTATTAGGCAAAGTACAGACTGCACTCAACTGATCTATGCTTTCATGTCCTCCAAAAAGTTCTAATGTTAGATGTGAATACATAATTGGCTAGCATTTGCTGAACAATCCTGAGTATTCAAGTAACTACACTAACAAAACCATTTAAGGTAATTAGTCAAGCTTGTAATATGGCTCATTTTCTCTTACCTGAAGCAATATGCATTCAAACCTAAGGAATATGTTCTCATTTTTTGAATTGCCCAGGAACTTGGGAGCTTATAGTTAGCCCTTGTTTTCCCTACGACAAAGCTTCAGTCAAACAAAGTGGACTTGCCAACCAGCCACAGTCTTTTCTCTTGTAATGTAAATTTTTGTGATGGTTTGTAACTTGACATTCTCGCACTTGTCCTAACAAGTATAAGATGAAAAGTTTTTTAGCAAAGTACACCTCTTTTCAATAAATTCAACTCATAAAAGGTTGCAGGGTTATTGAGGAAGGGTAAGAGAGGGACTTATTGGATAGCTCTTTCAAAGGATGGTACAAGCGTGTTGGGGCGAAGGGCTTCCTTCTATGCTAGTAATTTTGTGATGTACAATATTCCAGATGTGTAACTTCTAGATTGTTCTTTGGTATGACTTAATTTAGAATAGTAGTTTATCAAAAGCTCCCTGCTTATTTTATATTCCAAACCCTTTGAAATAAAGGCCAACATTTCATTTGCCTTCCCTAATACCCACTGGATACTAATTTTTTTGTGATTCTTGTTTGAGGACTCCCAAATCCCTGTATTCTATAGTTTTCTGCAGTTTTCTCCATTAAAATAATATTCAGCTCTTTGATTCTTCCTGCCAAAATGCATAACCTCACAGTTCCTCACATTATATTCCATCTGCCAAGTTATTGCCTACTAATAACCTGCCCATATCCAACTGCAGACTCTTTGTCATTCTCTTCACTTACCTTCCCATCTATGTTTGTGCCATCTGCAAACGTGGCTATAGTACATTCACTTTCCTCATCCAAGTCATTAATATTCATTGTACGTAATCCTGACTCCAGTACTGATTCCTGTGGCACACCATTAGTTAGAGGCTTCCAGCCTGAAAATGCCCACTCTATCCCAACGCTTTGTCATCCATTAGTTAGCCAATCCTCTTATCCATGTCTATATATGACCTTCAACACTATGGACTATTATCTTATTAAATAGTACCTCATCATACGCTTTCTGAAAATACAAATTTATAAACATCCATTGCTTCCTCTTTATATATCGAAAATATAACTGTATAGCACTTGAACAGGCCCTTCGGCCCACGATGTTGTGCCAAATATGACGCCAAATGAAACTAATCCTTCTGCCTACTTTTGGTCCATATCTCTCCATTCCTTGCATATTCATATGTTTATCTAAAAGTCCCCTAAATGTCCTTATTGTATCTGCCTCCACCACCACCCCTGGAACTGACTCCTACCACTCTCTGTGTAAAAGACTTGCCCGTCACGTCTCCTTTGAACTTTCCTCCTCTAACTTTAAATATTTGAAATCACCTGACGGAGGAGCTAATAAACGTGTAGGACTATAACTTTGTGTCGTGTGACTTCTGTCTTTATCCTTTATGATAGATTCTATCAAGATGCCAAAAACAAACATTTAGCTAATTGACCCATGGTTATCTTTATTTTGTCTGTGTCCCTATTCACATAAACACGTTACTTTGTTTGCTTTCCAATATTTTCAGGCTTTTCCAGAATCTAAGGATTCCTTGGAGATTACTAACAGTACATTCATTATCTCTGGAACTATTTCCTTTAATATCCTTGGATGCATTCCATCAGGCCCAGGATATTTATCAGTCTTCAGTCCCAGTACATATCACTACCTTTTTTTTAGTGATAGTTATTGTATTTACTTCCTCTCCTTGTTTTGTCCCTCAATTATTTACTAAATTTGGGATGCCATTATTGTCTTCTACTGTGAAGATTAATGAAAACTACTTATTTAATTCCTCTGCCATTTCTTGGTTTCCCCAGTATTGTTTGTCTAGCCTCATTCTCTAAGGAGCCTCTCTTCACTTTCACTTCTCTCTTCCTTTTCATATATAAGAAAATCTTGCTGTCCATCTTGATATTACTTGCAAGTTTGCACTCAATGCCCACTTTTTCCCCTCTTTATTATTTTTGATTGTCTTTTGTTGGCTTTAAAACCTTACCACTAATCTTTTCCATATTGTGTGGTTTTACTTTCAATCTGATGTTAACTTATCTAGTTAGCCAGCACAGTTCAAGTGAAGCACATCCTATAAGAATAGCACCCTTTTACCCCAGTATTTGTACCAGTACTCCGCTGGAGCATAACTATAATATAATGACTTGTCACTTGAAGTATCTGTATCCAGTTCACCTTAGGCAAACCCCTTCTTAGCTTCATAAATTTGTCTTCGTGGAATTTAGAACTTTTACTCTTGTCCTGCCATTATCCTTTTTGTACAATGATGCTAATTCTAACAGTATTATGGTCACAATCTCCAAAATGGTCACCCATTATTACTTGCCCACGTTCATTTCCTGGGCTAAATATAGAATTGCACCTCATCTTGTTAAGCTTGTTACATACTGGCTTAAAAAAAAATTTCTGTTGAATGTTCGGCAAGAATTTTGTGCCTGCTGTGCTTTTCACATTTTTTCATGATGCATTTGATATTAGGGAAGTGAAAATCCCCACCTGTTATTGCACTGTTGTTTCTGCATTCACAAATTTGCTATCTACTTCCCTCTCAATATGTGGGGTTTATAGTACACTGCTAGCAGTGTGGCTCCCCTTTTATTTCCAAGCTGAACCCTATCAAATGGCACATGGTAACACAGTGTCCAAATTACAACATGTGGTATAACTCTGCATCTGGTAGTCTGCTAATCTGGATCCTACCTGTCCAGATCTTTATACTGTGATTGCATTTCTATCTGTCAAATGCATCAGAGGGTACTGGGAGATGGATGCAGTCTGATCTTATTGCAGCCGAAACTGCCATGCGTCCCTCCCTTGTTTGTCCTGTTCATCCCCTTAAACAAAAGTAATTGGAATTCCTTTTGTGTTATCGTAAAAAAGATAAAAGGTAGCACAGAAAGCCTTGACACAAAGGTTCTGAGCAACTAAATGGAAACAGGAAATGATTCAATTCCAGTCCTGGGCAACTGTCTGTGTGGCGTTTCATCTTTTATCTGTATTAGCGTGGATTTCTGCTGGGTGCTCCAGTTTCCTCCACAGTCCGAAGATGTGCAGGTTGCGTGGTTTGGTCATGCTAAATTGTCCGTTGTGTCCAAAATTGTGCAGGCTAGGTGGATTAGCCATGGTAAAAATGCAGGGTTATGGGGATAGGATCGGATCCGAGTCTGAGTGGGATAACTCTTTGGAGGCTCGGTACAGATTCAATAGGCCGAATGGCCTCTTTCCACACTGTAGGGATTGGATGATTCTATGATAGAAATAGGCACATAATAATGGAGTTTCATTAGTGTTTCACATCCTATTGGGCTCTCTTAAATGCATTATTTAAAGCATTACCTGAGAACCCTCTGCAACCATTCTTTGTCAACAGGTACACAATTCTGTTTAGACTGATGTAAACATGAAGAAGTTGTACCACGATAGACTTCATTCTAGTTTGATATCTCAAATTGAGCAGGCAGTCATTGAATGAATATAAATGCCAACAACACTGTTTAAAATGATGCTAAACAGATGGAAGTTCTGGCATAAAGGATTTCCACCTTATTTTTCAATTGATTACATTCACTTTGTGGTTGTTAATTCAGTTCAATTAATTGGAAAGTCCACTTCCAGAGTTCCTTTATGGAAAGGATGCTGAAACTATAAACCTAGAAATTGCTTTGGAGTGGTATTAAAATCTTTGGGTTTTTGAGAACTACACAAAAAGTTACATTTCAATCGATTCATTAAAAGCTGTACTTTAATAGTTGCACAGTGACATATTCAATTCAGGAGCAGAATCCATTCTGGTAAAAGGTTGCAAACTACAATTACAAGCCTTTTAAGCTGTTGTTAACTGAGCAAAATTGATTTAGAATGGAATTTTATAGTGAGAAAAGGCAGGTTTACTGCACAGGCAGTCCAAACCTTACTGCAATGATCAGTGGAGAGAAGGAACATAGTTGTGACTGGTGATCATCCCAGAAGCAGCAATGGTTGCATTTGAAGGAAAGCAGGAAGGACAAGGAAATCACACCACTATTGTGGACATGGCTTACTTAAGTGTAGAGCACTTACCGGACACATCCCAAAGAAGTTTTAAGCTTCAAGAATTTGAGCAAATTGTCAATGAGACTTGCTCCTTGCATGAGACAAAAAATAGTAATCCAGTTATCACACATTTGAAACAGAATGCTTGCATAAAGATGACAACACTTAAACACCAGAAAAGGCACCAAATAAATGCACTGCTCTTTATTAGATCATTTGACTGAGTATTTACTTATTGGTTGTAGTTAAAAAAGACCCTATTATGAGAACCATTATAATATATGCTGATGAAACTTCAGTTTGGGAACATTACAGATTTATTTTAATTTGTTTTATTTTAATATAATAGTGTAAGTGTGGTGTATCTTGAAGTGACACCTTTTACACTAGTGATTTTTGATGCACGGTTCATTCAGCAGCAAATTTTTCAATGATGTTTTCATATTTGCAGTCACTCTGGTCATCAAGTTGAATGGCAAAATTATGGAGCATTGGTAAAGGCAATTTGGACAACATATCTAAACTGCTACATTAAAATCCCCGTAGTGTGCTTGATAACTTTAATTGTAGCTTAAGCCCTAATATACCACTGCTCTACTTTTGTCTGAGATTAATGCAGAGGTGTCTTAGAACCATGACTGACCTTCATCTCCCAGAAGCTATTCTTCCTTTTCCTTCTCTTCAAAAAAAGAAAAGGTGGGCCAGATAATGGTAAAACCAAACGAAAGTTCCCCAAAAGGAATGATCTCCATGATTCTATTCAGGTTCTTGCATGCTAACTGGCCATAAAATGACAACTGTAAAATCACAAGAGTCTGAACGGCAATGGGTGCATTTGATCATACACTAGGAAAGTCAGTCAATCCGTTGCACTTGCTCACATAATCTTTGATATGGTGAATGTTGTTGATCATCTTTTGTACATCTTTTAGTCATAAACTGGTTGATACAGTAAATGTATTATGGCTAGCTTGCAAAGGATTTGATGCATAAAAATCTGAAGTCTGTGATTGATTGTCATTATACCAAATCCTGATATTTTTCTGCAGGAGATTGCGGAGTTCCAGACAGCCATTCTGCTAAGCCTTGGGATCCTCGGGCATATTGTTTCCATTTGCTTTTTGGTATACTAACAGACCTTAGCACTACACCTGACGTACAGCTGGACTTCTTCCATTGCTTGCATTGCCTGACAAAGGAGTGCTAGTGGACATGATCTTTTTGGATTCCCAGATTGCTTTTGACAAGGTGTTGCACAGGAGGCAGCTGAATAGTTTTAGATTTTAAATTTAAGTTTAGGTTTTATTGTCACGCATACTCAAGTATGGAGTACAAGAGTACAATGAAAAGTGTACAATTTCACCACACATGGTGCCATCTTAGGCACAAAGTACCTAGGTACAAAATCCTAGTTTTAGAAGTAGAAAAAGAAATAAATAAATTTTAAAAGTTCAGCACTACAGTTTACTTAATATAAATGTGAAAAAAATAAAGGAATAAAGTTTAAAAAGTCAAACATTACAGTCCTTTCTTAAGCCATGGGCCTGCAAATGCTCCAAGCTGGGCTTTCTCCAAGAGGGCTCACTCTCCCCTCTGCAGGACATGCATTCACCCAGGCTGGACTAAGACGCACCCATGCTCACCAGCCGCCGACTGCTGACTGCCACTGTTGACTTCCATCAGGCACGCCAAGCTTCACTGCTGCTCACAAGGCTTTGGCCCCAACCGCCACTTCACTGCTGACTGTAGCTGCTGCCATCCTTTGCAAAGGACACCTGCTGCTGCCCTCTTGCCGCCACTGCCTTATTGATGACTGCCACTTCTACCGGCAGTCATCTCACTGCAACCAACCGCAGCCACCACCGTCTTTTGCCACAGCCACCATCCTTCGCTGCCAGTCATCATTCGGGCTTGCACTGGCCCCAGCCACTGCCACACTCCATTGCCATGTTAGTTGCCTTGCTGCAGAGTTCTCCTCTGGTGCCAATCCAGAATAAGATAATACAGTGTTAGGGGCAAGGTACTGGAATGGATAGATGATTGGTTGACTGAAAGAAGGCAGAGAGTAGGCATAAAGGGGTCTTTTTCAGGATAGCAGCCAGTGACTAATTGAGTTCTGAGGGCTTCATGTTGGAACTAATCACATTATACATTAACGATCTGGATGAAGGAATTGAGAGCATTGTTGCAAAGTTTACAGCTGACACAAAGAGATGTAGGGACAGGGACAGGTAGTATTGAGGAGGCAGGGACGCTGCAGAAGGACTTGGATAGGCTAGAAGAGTGGGCAAAGAAGTAGCAGAAGGAATACAATGTTATACAACTTAGTAGGAAAAATAGAGGTGTATACTACTTACTAAATGGGGAAAGACTTCAGAAATTTGAAGCACAAAGGGACTTGGGAGTTCTAGTTCAGGATTTTCTTAAGGTTCAATTGGCAGTTAGGAAGCAAATGCAATGTTGATATTCATTTCAAGCAGGTTAGAAAACAAGAAAAGAGATGTACTGTTGATGCTGTATATGCTTCTGGCCAGACTGTATTTGGAATATCGTGAGCAGTGTTGGGTCCCGTATGTAAGGAAGGATATGCTGGCATTGGAGGGAATCGGAGGAGGTTTACAAGAATTTACAGGACCTGGGGATGAAGGTCTTGTCATATGAGGAGCAGTTGAGGACGTTGGATCTGTATTCGATGGAGTTTAAAATACAGAATACTGAGAAGTCTGGATACCGTGGACGTGGAGGAGATGTTTCCATTAGTAGGAATGTTTAGGATGTGGGGGCACAGCCTCCGAATGAAGACACAACCTTTTAGACCTGAGATGAGAAGGAATTTCTTAAGCTGGAGTGTGGTTACCTGAGGAACTCATTTCTGCAGATGACTGTGGAGGCCAGGTCTTTGAAGGTATTTAGGACAGAGCTGGAAGGGTTCTTGATTGGTAAGGGAGATCAAGGTTGGTGGGGAGAAGGCAGGAGAATGAAGTTGAAAAACCTACCAGCCATGATCGAATGGCAGAGCAGGCTCAGTAGGCTGAAAAGCCTAATTCTGTTTCTATATCTTATAGACTTATTTGTAGTGCTACTGAATTTAATATGAATATGGTCCAAGAAACTCAGAAGGTCAAATACACTGTAGTTCACCGTTCAGCTTTTGCAATGACACTGATTCTTAGTGAGGGCTAACAGCTCATTGCGCGTGTCATGCATGATCTTTGGAAGATGGAATCTCATGTCCTTAGCAAACTGTTATAATGACAAAATGTGTCTAATGCCCAAAATGTAACTTCAAAGATTTAACATACAGATACAATTTGACTCTGACCATTTTTACGGTATTTGGAAACAGATAATAAGTGTGGGATAACTTGCTGGCTCATAGTAGTTTAATTGCACTAGCGGCAGTCTTGCTGCTTGTAGTAGCTTCCAGGCTCTGGAGTATAAATTGGTACTGAACATAAATTCCCATTAACAGTTGGTCCAGCACCCTGTCCTCTGTTACAAATGAGAAGATGAGGTATGCACACCATCAATACATACCATTTAATAGTCTTCAAGCAAAGTAAAAGTTTTTCATCTACAAGAGCAGAGATTAATTATAAGGATCATTGTACTGAAGGGTCACTCTTAGAAATACTTAAGTGTTTGGATATGAGTTTATGAGCATGATTTTACAAGTTCCTGATTTTAAATGGTTTGTTGCTTATTGAACGCATTTCCGCACAGGAAAAAGGGATTAAAAAGCAGTGTAACAATAGTTTATTAAAGCTATTACAGTTCTTTCAGTAGAGCTACTTCACTTAACATATTGATTCCAGGAAAATACAATCTCCAAAAAAAATTGTTTAAGTTCTTCTATTTAGCAGCAGGTGAGAGTATAGCACTCATTTCCAGTTCTGGCAGCATTTTGCATCCTACATCCAAAGCAGCAAAAGTTCTGATAAAAAGAGAGTGGGCCACAAATGATTGTACACACATTTTCAGGGCTTGATTGAGGTTTTTTAAAATTCATGGAATGTGAATATTTCTTACAAGAATATTTCTTACGGACTGCCCTTTGGATCAATGGTAGTTGTTTTTATTGTAATGTAGTGGAACTTCAGAGTGCTGTTAAGAGGCAACTATATTGTTGTGAGCCTGAAAACACATTATAGGCCTGACTGGGTTAAGATAGAAGATTCCTATTTTAAAGTGAATTGACCAGATAGGGTTTTTTCAGTAATCCAGTAAGTTCATGATTGCTATTACTGATACGAGCTTTTATTTTCCATATTTCTTCAATTAATTCATTCTACTGTGTGTTTCTGGATCGTTAGTTCAGGCTTCTGGAAACTAGTCTGGTAACATAATCACAATGCTCCCATTTCTGCTAATAATAAGCACTACTGATGTACCAGAGGTTGCTGCAACTATCACATCTATCCAAAAATTAGACTAAAAGCTTACATTTACCAATTGACATTTGTTTTTACTGTATAAATAAATCAATTTTAAACCTTTCATTGTCCTACCATCTAAATTTATGTTCTGAGGAAGGGTCACCGGACACAAAACGTTAACTCTGATTTCTCTTCACAGATGCTGCCAGACTTGCTGAGCTTTTCCAGCAACATTTATTTTTCTATCTAAACTTATAAATAGATTCATGCAAAAACAACTAGAAATTAACTACAACATTACACTGTAATGGATTCTGCTAACAATAATGACTAACTCTCTCACCAGTTAAAGTTAACTTTTCAAATTTTCCTTTCCTCCTTCTGTAAATATTTGCTCCCTTGAACAAAAAGGAACTAATTTATGGACTAACTACAGTTTTGACTTCTTGCTATCTATGTTCAACTTCTGCCACATTAAAAGACAATTAGAACCTGAATGCATACAAAATAAAGGTACGTAGATGAATAAGTACCTCAAAAACTTGATTGCTGATTGTTCTATCTAACTACACCATAATAAAATAGATGAGAATGTGGGGGAGATGATAATCAAGCTTGCAGATGATTTACTGAATGTTTGCCAGTGAGGAAGGAGGTCTTAAGTTATCACAGGATATACTGGAGCTGTACGTAACACTGTTTGGGCAACAGCTGGAATACTGTGCGTAGTTCTGGTCTCCACAGTATAAGAAGGATGTGATTGTACTAGAGAAGATGCAAAGGAGATTCACCAGTTTGTTGCCTGGGATGGAGCATTTCAGCTATGAAGAGAGGCTGGATAGGCTCCGATTGTTTCCTTTAGAGAAGAGAAGGCTGATGGGAGACCTGAGAAAGGTGTTTAAGGTTACGAGAGGCATTGATAGGGTTGTTCCCTTTAGTTGAAAGGCCAATAACAAGGGGGCATAATTTAAGGTAAAGGACTTGGGGGAAATTTGAGGAAAATGTTTTCCACCCAGATGCTGGTGGGAATCAGGAAGACATTAAGTGGAGGGTAGTGAAGATAGGAAACCTTGCAACCTTTATAAAGTACTTGGATGAACACTTAACATTTCATTAGATTAAAGTCTATAGGCCTAGTTCTGGAAAGTAGGACTTGCATAGATTTAAAGTAGTTTTGTCATTGCAAACTCAATGGGCCAAAAGGCCTCTTCTATTGTACAATTCTTTAGTTCAATAGTATTTAATTCTTTTCTTCTGGAGGGGAAGCTTTCACTGTGAACTTATAGATGTTAACTTTGAACATTGTGTTTTGTTTTTTTAGGTGATGAAAATGGCATTAGGGAAACAGCTCAGTCAGATGGAGAAAAGCCAGGCCGTTCCAATTTGGAGCTTGAAGACTGGAATGGACCAGGTATTACCTCAACATTCCACCATCTGATTTTATTTCTGTTTGCCTGCTATTCTGAACGATACTTGGGATGATCAAATTACCTGTTGTGGCTGATCATTAACATTTGTTAAGCCCGAGGACAAAAAGGTTGTATTGAATTTGCTTTTGAATCATTGCAATAATATGTAGCAGACATAGGAGGTCACATAACATGCGATGTTTTGTACTTTAAGTGCTATTGTAAGAATAGAGGTGCCCTCATTTGATGACAAGAAATGTGTTTTTGCCAACATGACTACCAAAAGGATAAAAATAGATGTCTGACTCTGAGCAAGCCTGCAAAGGCACTCTGTACGCAAAGAAAATCCATCTTTTTTTCTTTAAACTGCATCTAAGGGTTTCAACCCAATTTTTAAAGTTTGCATCAATTTAGATCCAAATGGTTGAGGCCCCATCAAGAAAGAAGCCAAATTGAAGCTGCTCAAAATTGTCATTCAGCAAATATGGTCAAGAAAATTTGCACACATCAGAGAACCTTGGAAAGTTTATGGGGATCAGGAAAAGTGCTTCGAGGATTGTGCCCTCAGGGCTTTGCGGTTACCTATTCCTGAACTGTAGTGATTGTAATGAGGTCAGCCAGGTGGACATCATAGAAAATGAGTTTCCTGCTTGCAGCTGTTAATCTGGTCCAATCAGGGAGCCCTGGCTGACTGATATAAACAGGAGTGTCAGAGGTTCTGTTCACTCTGAGAGCTGGCTCTAAGGAAGCTAAATCAGTGTTAAGGACTTTCCACATATAAGTTAAGGGTGACTTGGTGATGGGATACTGGCCCCATTAGAGTTATTTCAGTAGCAATGAGAGCGGGACACAGTCCTGAAGACATTCAGTTGCAGATTTTGTCTTTGAGTTGGGGTAAGCATTTCTGACATCAAGCTGTTTATTCAGGAAGCCTGACTTGTTTGATCCTGCCATCGAAGACTGGGTCCAGTATGCAGAAAGAATGCGTTATTTTTTTCCGGGCAAACTACATTATGGCAGATAAAGAGCAATGAGTAATTCTGCTGACTGCTTGTGCACCTGCATCTTTTTCATTAGGAGCCTAACTTTCCCAGAGCACCAGAAAGTTAAACCTTTCAAAAGTTGATGGAGTTAGTTAAGGAATGGTATGACTCCAAGCCTCCTCTAATTCTGAGGCACTATATGTTTTACCTGGAAAATCAATAACCAGAGGAATCTATGTCGGGATTTTTCATGAGGTTAATATGACTTGCAGAGGCATGTGACTTTGATTTCACCCTTAATGAGATGCTGAGAGACTCTTTGCTAAGTGGGATTAATGATGTAACCATGCAAAGTACCTACTAGCTAGAGCTTAACTGGACATCCAACAGACACTACAACTAGCTTTATCATTGGAAAATATGGTAGGAGGAGCATATGACTTGCAGGGTATTCCGATGGAAGTGGATACCCTTTCCAGTCTCACTGAGCTTGGGAAACACCACTCGAGGGAAGGTAATTACAAGGCCTCACTCAGGATATATCCTTGACAGAGGAACTGTAGATCAGCCCACTGCCAAACCCTAAAATGAAGCCAAGCCTCAGTCAAATGGTTAAAGTTATCTTCAGGATCTGGGTTGGCAAGCCATTTTTGCTTTGTGGACTCAACACAGCAAGAGTCCTACTTAACCTAAATGGAATAAGAGAATTGATAAGACGATATCCAGGAGATTGAACACCCTGGAAAATCCACCTGCATGGTGGGTTAGACATGGAAAATTAGGGGAATGAGTCTGGGTGGGATGCCGTTCAGAGGAACGGTGTGGACGTGTTGGGCCGAATGGCCTGTTTCCGCACTGTAGGGATTCTATGAGATTTCAGGGGTGGGAATCCCACAATTGGATGAGAAGGACCAAGTCTTCAGATAGAAGAGAACACTGGGGAATTGTTGATGTTAATTGCTACCTATCTGGTTTGGAATGGTTAAATTGCTTAGCAAAATCCAAATCAGAAACAATCAAAATAAATGTCTGGTTCAATGGCCACTCTGTCCCATTTAAATACCCAGACATTTTTCAGGTAGGTCTAAGGACTACCAAAGGAGCCAAGGCCATCTTGCATGTTGACTAGGAAACAATTCCACAATTCTGCCTGGCTTGTCCAGTGCCATTTGCCAAGAGTAGAAACAGATATCAGAAGACTGAAACAATCAGGAATCATGAAACCTTTCCTGTTTGTGGAATGGGCAGCACTGATCATATCAATTGTGAAGCCTAACAGGTCGGTTCACTTTTGTGGAAATTTAAACAAATAATAAACCACTTTTCACAGCTGGATAAATACCCAAACCCTCACATTGAGGATTTATACGAAAGCTGGCAGGGGTCTGTCCTTCACAAAGCTGGACACAAGCCATGTGCACCTGTAATTACGGTTTGATGAGGATTCCCAGAAGTATGCTATAATTAATATCCATAAGGGTTTGTACCAATATATGAGACTGTCATCTGGGCTGTGGTCAGCCTGTACAATTTTTCAGCGGATGATGGAGAACGTTTTACAAGGTCTACCCCAGGTCGCCATTTATCTAGATGGCCTGCTAATAACAACAAAGACCAATAAGGAGCACTTAGAGAACTTGGATATAGTCCTTGGACTTTTCTTCCAGGAAGGAATATGCCATGCCTTAGAAGGGAAAAATGTGTGTACCAGGTACCTCAAGTGACCTAACTGGGCTACAGAGTCGACAAGACCGGGTTACACTAATTCAAGATGAAGTAAGGGCTATGAAAGGTACCCCGGCTCCCTAGGCATTTTCTTGAATTGGTGAACTATTATGGAAATTTCGTATATAATCTGGCCTCCATCCTGGCACCTTTGCATCAACTCTTAAAAAAGGGTCAACCTTGGAAATGGTTGCATGGCCAAGCCATAGTTTTCAGGAAAGTGAAGAAACAGTATCATCCTCTAAGGCATTGGCACACCCTGATCCCAAGCAAGATCTGGTATTGACAAGCGATGCCTGCCCATATCGCATCAGGGTAGTATTAGCTCAGAGGTGGCCCAATGGAGAGCAAATGCCAAATAGCATATGCATCCAGGACTTTGGCTAATGCAGAACGTAAATACCCCCAGAAAGAGAAGGAAAATATGGCAGTTATATTTTGGAGTCAGAAAGTTCCACTAATATGTTTATAGAAATAAATTTGTAATAGTAACGGAGTAAAAATCCCTTTTAGGTCTGCGTAAACAGGGTAAGACAGTGAGCCCATTCCTTCAGACCAAATTCAGCAGTGTACACTGTTACTAAATGCATGTAATTACAAGTTGGAACACTGTCCGGCAGGCCAATTAGGTAATGCAGATACATTGAACCGCCTCCCATTGGCAGATCCACCCCTCCGGCAGTATTGCCACCTGAAGAGTTTGTATTATTTATAAACTTCCTGGGCACACTTCCAATCACAGATAATGATATCAGACTTTGGACGTAGAAAGATCCTGTCCTGGCAAAATTGAAACAGCTGGTGATGATAGGGAAACCAATGGGCTGTCACAACCAGAGCTGAAACCTTTTTGGACCCGAAGAGACCAGATCAGAGGAGGATGTATTATTATCGGGAGCAAGAGTGATTAACCCGAGCAAAGATCACTGTCAGATAGTGCTGAACTCCATCAGAGTCATCCAAAATGAAGATGTTGGTGAGAAGGTATGTCCGGTGGCCAGAATTGGATGCAGACATAGCTGCGTTGGTGGGACAGTGCCAGAGTGCTAATAAGGACAAAAATTTCCACCAGCAGCTCCTCCATATTCGAGGGAATGGCCTGGGAAACCCTGGACATGGTTGAATGTTGACTGTGCAGGTCCTTTCATGGACTCAGTGTTCTTAATGATTGTGAACACCCACTCAATGGCTGGATGTACTTAGAGCTCATTCGTCAAATGCTGGGATGATGATAGAATAACTATCCACATCATTTGTAAAACCTTTGGACTCCTAGAAGTGTTGAACACAGGTAACAGGCCATCATTTACTAGCAGGGAATTTGAGTATTTCCTAAAGTTGAATGGTATGCATCATATAAGGACAATTCCATACCATCATTCATCTAATGGTCTGGCAGAAAGAGCAGGCCAAACTTTGAAAGCAGGCTTAAAGCAACAGCTTGAAGCTTCACAAGATACCAAACTGTCCCAGTTCCTATTTGATTATAGGACTACCCCTCTTGCAACTACAGGAATAGCTCCAGCTCAGTTACTGATGGAGAGAATAATCTGCGACAGGTTAAATCTGATCTTGCTGGACCTTGGGGGTTGTGGAGGGTGAAAGGGCATCAGGAACACCAATCCCGGACACATGACCCTACTAAACGAGAGAAACAATTTACTTCATGGGACAAAGTTTGGTGTAGAAACCACAGGAATGGCCCTCCATGGGGAAGAGGCATGGTTGAAGCAAGATTAAGTTCAGTGATGTATAAAGTTCAGCCGGGGCAACAGTCCTGAACAAGTACGTAGACCATGTGAAAGCTGCAATTTCATAAACAATGCAGGAGCAAAATAAGCCTAGCTGCTTGACTGCCTTTCCAACTGTTCCAGAACCCATGAGTTCTCCCTCTTCATTAAGCATTGAAGATATCTCAGAATTTGAGATTGGCATGACAGATGTCGCCACCTCAATACCTTTGCCACCTGAAGAGGAAAATGAATTTCTTCTGGGATACTGCAGACTCAAAAGGCGAGCTGTTGTGTGTTATTGGCTGCCTGTATCAGAGGCAGAATTGGAGGAACCTGACCTGGCACTAAGATGCCCCAGGAGGAGCTACAAAAAAAGTGTACCGGCCTATTTCCTCGGACTCATTGGGGTGGGATGTTGATTGTGATGAAGTCAGCCATGTGTACGTCATAGAATATGAGTTCCCTGTTTGGTCTATTAATCTGTTTCAATCAAGTAGCCCAGGCTGACTGGTATAAACAGGAGTGTCAGAGGTTCTGTTCACTCTGACAGCTAGCTGTGTGGAAGCTGGATCCATGTCAAGGACTTTCAACACGTAAATAAAGGGTGACTTCATGACGAGATACTGGCCTTTGTGGAGTTATTTCATGAACCATGGCTGGACACTTTAAAAATAGTGGTGTAAGTCGCCTGTCTCAGAGGTGGTGTTGGGCTTTCATTCCATGTTGCAACCAAAGAACATTTTGGTTCATAAATAAAATTTTACACACTCCACCCTCTCACCCTGGATGTTCAAGCTCCAATACTATCACCCAAAGTAGATTCTAGTATTAATTTTTGTCAAGTGAGGCCAGTGCGACACCAAGCCCTGAAGGTCAGGGCACAAGACGTCTCAACTGAGAGACTCCATTCCCCGGCTTCAATCCTTCCTCCATTATTAGTTCCCTTCCCAGGCCAAACAGACAGCTTTGTTATAAAGATCTTGACTGAGCATATGGCTGTCCAATGAACTACCACCACCAAAATTATAGAAGGAATTTGTTAGAATTATTGAGCAATGTTCAGGGTCTGTTGAGAATAAAAACAAATATCATGAATTGTTAGAAATACATGACTTTACAATGGGAGGTTGGATAAAGTATATCTAAAATAAAATTCAAAATACCTTGCCCTTGATTTTCACTACAATGGAGATCCATTCTGTCGTGATGAAAATGATAGATGAGCCTGGAAATTTGAAGCCTGTCCCCAAATCCAGGACATGCTATTTTCATGGGCTGCGTTACAAATATGTGTGTTTACTGCAGAGGTAAATGCTGATAGAAATCCACAGCTGCCTCCACTCCTGTGTGAATTTGGTGATGTGGATGTCTGAAGAATGAAGTGTACAGAATAGACCTGATAGAAATGGACTTGAACTTTGTGCATTTGTTTGTACCCACACTACCCTAAGGTAGAGGCCATGCAATGTTTTGATATGCCTCGGGATACTTTTGGAAGAGGTGAGGTGTCCATCGGGAGTGATATATGGCTTTTGGGATAGCTAGAAGTTTGCATGAATGTGCATGGAAAGTGCATAAATTCATAAAACTCTGTAGCTCATCAGAACTGTCAAAATAAAATCTGTCAATAGAATAAGAGAAGTTGTCAACAGCAGCTTTCAATGGAGCTGTCAAAATAAGTTCTTCCCTATAAATCTTTGAAAAAAAAAGTTTATGTGCTCAGAAGAAGAAAATTAGTGCTTGCTCTTTCAATTTAGTGCCATAAGCCCAAGGGTCTCCACTACTGGATTAATGTTGTCTGACTGCTTTCTTAACTATTGATTTGATTTATTGTAGTCACATGTACCTAGTACAGTTAAAAGCTTAGTTTTGTGAGCAGTACACCAGACCATAGCAACCAAGGACATACAGACGGTGGTTAGACAGACCAAGGCATACAAAGGTACAGCTGCACAGGAGGTGCACATAGAAAGATCAACATTATTTGAAGTTAGAGAGGTCCATTCAGCAGTCTAATAAGAGCAGGGAAGAAACTGTTCTTGAACCTGTTGATCCATGTCTTCAAGCCTCGGTATCTTCTGCCTGATGGAAGAGAGCATTACCAGAGTGGGAGGGGTCTTTGATGACGGCAGCCTTTCTGTAGCAACGAGCAGTGTAAATGGAGACCATGGATGTGAGGTTGGCTTCCATGATGGTCTGGGCTGTGTACACAACTTTCTAAAGATTCTTACGGTTTTGGGCAGAGCAGTGCTGTACCAGGCCATTATGCACTTGGATGGTGTGCTTCATCTGTAAAAGTTGGTGAAGGTCCTTATGGACATGTTGAATTTCCTAAGCTGGCTGAGGAAGAAGAGGCGTTGTTATGCCTTCCTGGCTCTCATATCTACATAGGAAGTCCAGGACATATTGTCAGTTATCATAACTCTTTGGAATTTGACACTCTTGACCTGCTCTACCTCAGCTCCATTGATGTAGATGGGGCCATGTGCTCGTTCTTTCTTCCTGAAGTCAATGATCAGCTCTTTTGTTTCACCGACATTGAGAAGGAAGTTGTTTTCATTGCACCATGACACCAAGCATTCTATCTTCTTCCTGTATTCTGATTCATTGTTGTTTGATATCCATCTTATCGTGTTGTCAGCAAACTTGTAGATGGCGTTTGTACGGAATTTGGCTACAAAGTCGTGGGTGTACAGGCAGTACAGTAGGGGGCTGAGAACGCTTCCTTGCAGGGCACCAGTGCTGAGGATTATCTTGAAAGGGATGTTGTTGACTATCTTCACTGATTGTGGTCTGTGGGCCAGGAAGCTGAGGATCCAGTTGCACAGGCAGAGACAAGACGTAGTAGTTGTAATTTTGAGATTAATCTGGAAAGGATTATGGTGTTGAAGTTGGAGCTGTAGTTGATGAGTAGGAATCTAACATAATGTCCCTGTTATCCAGATGTTCCAGGGATGCGTGTAGGACTAGGGAAATGATGTCCACTGTGGAACTGTTTCACCAGTAGGCAACTTGCAGGGGATCGAGGCAGGCTGGGAAGCTAAAGATGATGTAGGCCATGACCAGCCTGTCGAAGCACTTAATGATTATGGAGGTCAGAGCTACTGGGCAGTCGTCATTTAGGCACGTTGCATGTGTTTTCTTTGGTCTTTTATCACTTTATATGCTTGCAACTCATTTTGGCTGACAGCTACAGAGTGGCTATAGATTCTTTGAAGTGGGACCATGAATTCCAATGCTTGTTATATGAGACGATCAATTTGAAATTTCTTGTCATTTATTCATTCACAGAATGTGACGGTTGCTGGCTAGGTCAGCACTTATTGTTTATCCTTAGTTGCCTCTGAGAAATTGGTGTTTTGTCACCTTCTAGAACAACTGCAGTCCATGGATATAGGCACACACACAGTGCTTTTTGGGTAGAACTTCCAAGCTTTTGATCCAACAACAGTGAAGGATCTTATTCCAATTCAAGACTGTGTGTGACTTGGAGAGAATCTTGCAAGTAATGATCATCCCAGGCATCTGCTGTCCTTGACGTTCTAGGTGGTAAGTTTGTAGGTTCAGAAGATGCTGTCAGAGGAACCCTGGTGACTTGCTGCAGAGCCAATGGTACTAGTATTGCACACCAGACTCTGAGTGAGTTTCCCTAGGTTGCTGTAGTTTTAAATGAATGTCCTAAATCATTTCCCTTTCATTACCCACCTTTGGTTGGTCGCAACATGGTTAATTGAGGAAAAAAAAATCCTGTTCCCTTTGTAGATGCCTTTCTCCAAGACCCAAATGAGCCGACCTTTTTAGAAAAGGCCAATTTAACCAGGTTTTCTTAAGTTAATAAAGAGTAAGCTTATTAATTACAAAACATGAGAAAAATTAGTGATACAACACTCATTTACACAGAAATAAAAGGTGAGTCCAAAAAAGTAAAAGTTAATTAAAAAAAATCAGTTTTTGAATTGTTCATGAAAAGTAGACAGTTGAATCTTGCAGCGGAGGTTACAGGTAGCATTGACATTAATAGTTGAACAGTCAGTGTCACGATCCTTAGGTTTGCAGATTGATTGAGATTCTGTGAGTCCCTATTTCTTTCGACCATGATTGAATCCCAGCATTCAAGGTAAGAGGGAGAATCCTTTAGAAACAGAGTCCTGTCTCCCTTCTTATGGCTCTCCGAGTGCAACATCGGATTGATTAGATGATAGTTCTTTGCAACATGCTAATTCTCATATCTAGGTTAATACAGATGAGTATAATGAATCTCATGAGTACACATGAGAACCGTCAGTCCCACTAGCTTACACGAGTAGAGTTGACAGCATTTTTTAACCCTGTCTGTATGTATTCTCCAAAGGGAAAAACACGATGTGCCTGCAGTTTGGGACATAATACACAGGGGGTGACTTGCTATTGAGCAGTAGGTTGGCAACTCCTTATTATCTTCTTAGTCACAGACGATCACAATTCAGTCTGTTTCAGTTTGCCTTTAACCCCTTTGAAGGCCTGTTGTTTGATATTACCTTTACATTTGTGGGTGTGACATTCTGTGGGTACTTTACATCCACAGACACTCTTGGCTATATCAGCCCTCTTTTAAAAAACATATTTGAAATTAATAGTTAAAGTGCCCTCACGACTTAAGCGTTCTGACCCGTGGGCAGGACACCACTACTGCCATTGTGCATCAGTGTGATACAAGTGAATATTGAAGGTGACAAATGAAATGCGAATCAAGTAGGCTGTTTTGTTCTGGATTGTGATGAGCTGCTTAACTGATGTTTGAGCTGCATTCATGTAGACAGTAGAAAGTATTCCATCACACTCTTGGCTTGTATCTTGTAGATGGTGAACAAGCTTTGGGGAGTCAGAAGATGAGTTATTCAATGCAGGATTTCAAATCTGACCTTCTCTTGTAGCTTTTGTATTTATATAGCTTGTCAGTTCAGTTCTTAGTCAATCACACCCCCTAGGATATTGATAGTGGGTATTCAGCAATAGTTACTCATTGAATGTCAAGAAGAGATAGTTGTATCCTTAGAAGGTAAGAAGACATAAATGGGCTGGTCAGATGGGCTGATCAATGGCATACGTAATTAAATCTGGATAAATGTGAGGTGATGCACTTTGGCAGGATAAAAAGGGCAAGGAAATGTATGAACAGTAAGACCCTGGGAAGCACTAAGCATGAGACGATCCTTGGTGTATATGTGTGCCAATCTCTTAAGGTATCAGGACAGTTGGGTAAAGTGTTTAAGAAGGCTTACCTTCATTAGTTGAGGCATAGAGTTTAAAAACAATGAGGTTATTTTGGAACTGTATGAAATATTAGTTAAGCCACAGCTAGGGTATTACGTGCAGTTCTATAATCCATGTTGTAGTGAGATATGAGGGACTGCAGAGAACATTTACCAGGATGTTGCCTGGGCCAGAAACTTTCAGTTATTAAGAGAAATTGGATAGACTGGGGTTGTTTTCCTTAGAGCAGAGGAGACTGCCAGGAGATGTACAGAGATGTGCAAAATTATGAGGGACAAAAGGTAGATGGGCAGAAACTTGTCCCCTTAATGGAGGGATCAACAACTAGGACATAGGTTAATGGTAAAGGGCAGACGGTATAGAGGAATTTTGAGAAACTTTTTTTCACCAGAGTGTGGTTGGCATCACTGCTTATAAGGGTAGTGGAGGCAGAAACCCTTATAACATTTAAGAAGTATCTAGATGCTCACTTGTGATGCCAGGGCTTGTAATTCAATGTGCCAAATGATGTAAAATGGGATTAGAAAAGTTAGGTGGTTGTTTTTGACTGGGGTGCATGGGATGGATTGAAGAGTTTTTTTCTCTGTGTTGTAGATAGTTTCATAGAGATATATAGCATGGAAACAGACCCTTCAGTCCAACTCATCTATGCCGACTAGATATCCTAAATTATTCTAGTCCTAATTGCCAGCATTTGGCCCATATCCCTCTAAACCCTTCCTATTCATATACCCATTCAGATGCCTTTTATATGTTGTAATTGTACCTTCCTCCACCACCTCCTCTGGCAGCTCATTCCACACATGCGCCAACCACTGTGTGAAAAAGTTGCCTTAGGTCCCTTTTGAAACTTTCCCTCTCACCTTAAAACAAGCCTTCTGGTTTTGGACTCCCCTACCCTGGGGAAGTGACCTTGGCTATTCACCCTATCCATGCCCCTTATGATTTTATAAACTTCTATAAGGTCACCCCTCAGCCTCTGATGCTCCAGGAAAGCCAGCCCCAGCCTATTCAGCCTCTCCCTATTGCTCAACTTGGCAACATCCTTGTAAATCTTTCCTGAACACTTTCAAGTTTCACATTTTTTGCTAAAGCAGTGAGACCAGAATTGAATGCACTGTTCCAAAAGTGGCCTAGTCACAGTTATGTACAGTTGTAACATGACGTCCTATAAATGCATTGACTAATAAAGGCAAGAGTACCAAATACCTTCTTCACTATAAAAAATAACAAAAGAACTGTGGATGCCTCAGACCCAGTCTGAGGAAGGGTCACCGGACCCGAAACGTTAACTCTGATTTTTTTCTTCACAGATGCTGCCAGACCTGATGAGCTTTTCCAGCAACTTCTGTTTTTTGTGCCTTCTTCACTATCCTGTCTACCTGCGACTCCACTTTTAAGGAACTATGAACCTGCACCCCAAGGTCTTTTTGTTTGGCATTCCCAAGGACCTTACCATTATGTGTATAAGTCCTTTCCCAATTTGCCCTACAAAAATGCAGCAGCTCACATTTATCTAAATGAAACACCATCTGCCAGTCCTCAGCCCATCGGCCCATCTGATCAAGATCTCCATGCCTACACTCTTTTCTTTACAGACTCATCTTACAGATGGCAAGCTCTTGGTACGTAAGAGACAAATAATTTTGACACTACATGAGCCCAGTCCTGAATATTGCCTGGGTCATGCTGCATGCTGGTATGGACTGCTGTAGTATCTGAGGAGTTGTGAATAGTATTGAACACAGAAATTAGTCAACAAACATCTCCACTCTGACCTTATTGTTGACAGAGGGTCGTTATGAAGCAGCCATAGGACACTTTGCTGAGGAATTCTTGCAGAGAAGTCCTGAGACAGTGATAATTGGTGTCCAGTAACCACAATCATCTTCCTTTGTATAGAATTTGCATCATATTCTGCAGTGACTTCAATTTTCATAAGGCAGCTTGATGCCACACTCTCAGTCAACAGTGTTACCTCTGAAAGTTAACTCTTCTGACTACATCTGCATAAACTCTGTAACATAGACAGAGAGATAATGGCAAGATAATTTCAGGTAATTAAGAGTATCAACAGATAAGTACAAACAGTGTGAATGGATTGTTGACTGGCTGAACAACAAGTCTTTGCAGGTGATCAAAAGTATCAAATGGTCTAAATAAATTCTGAACAGCAAGTGAATTTAATCTTTTTTTCTGGCAAATGCTTAGGGATCTGCACCTCTTCAAGATAATTCCTGTCGTCTTAGAACAAAGAGCAAAGAAAATTACAGTACAGGAACAGGCCCTTTGACCCTCCAAGCCTGCACCGACATGCTGCCCATCACAACTAAAACCTCCTACCCTTCTGGGGACTGTACCCCAATATTCCCTTTCTAATCATGTATTTGTCAAGACGCCCTTTAAAAGTCACTATCATATCTGTTTCCACTAGCTCCCCCGGCAGTGAGTTCCAGGAACCCACCACCCTCTGTTTAAAAAAACTTGCCTTGTACATCATCTTTAAACCTTGCCCTTCGCATCTTAAACCTATGGCCGCTAGTAACTGACTCTTCTGACTGTCCACACCCTTCATAATCTTGTAGACCTCTATCAACATACCATATGTTGTTTTGCCCTCAAACATCTGTCTCCAATCTACAGTTATTGTTGTAATTAGCCTTCTGCCAATTTAGCACCTTCGCCTGACAACTACAATTGTCTTTAATTCCCCAATACTAGATCATAGATCATAGAATCCCTACAATTTGTAATCAGGCCCTTCGGCCCTACAAGTCCGTGCCCACCCAATCCCATCCCCCTATAACCCAACTAATCTACACATCCCTGAGCACTATGGGCAATTTAGCATGGCCAATCCACCTAGCCTGCACATGTTTGGGCTGTGGGAGGAAACAGGAGCACCTGGAGGAAACCCACAAAGACACGGGGAGAATGTGCAAATTCCACACAGACAGTTGCCCCAGGGTGGAATCGAACCCAGGTCCTTGGTGCTGTGAGGCAGCAGTGCTAGCCACTGTGCCACTGTGCCACTGTGCTGGACCTGGTACTAGGTCCAATACGGCCCCTTTCGTAGTTGGACTATCTACGTACTGTTTCAAGAAGCCTTCCTGGATGCTCCTTAGAAACTCTGCCCCAACTGCGTCCCAAGTCCTAAGTGAGTCCCAGTCAATATATGGAAGTAAAATCACCTATGACAACAACCCTGTTACTTTTACCTCAGATCTGTTCTTCCATCTCCTGCTGGTTATTGGGAGGCCTATAGTAAACTCCAGACTTTGTGATTACACCCTTCCTGTTCTTGAGGTCTACCAATATTGTCTCACTGTGTCAGCCATCTGAGGTGTCCTCCTGCAGTACAACTGTGATATGCTCCTTAACAAGAAGTGCAACTCCCCCACCCCTTTTACATCCCCTCTATCCTGCCTGAAACATCTGTATCCTGGAACGTTAAGCTGCCAATCTTGTCCCTTCCTTAACCAAATCTCTGTAATAACAACAACATCATAGTTCTAAGTACTAATCCAAGCTCTTAAGTTCATCTGCCTTACCTGTTACACTTACTCAGGCTTTACTGCAGGAGTGCTTTACAACACACTCATCGTTGTCTTTTTTTCTCTCCTTGAGCATATTCATTTGTGCCATCAAATCAGAATAACTGCCAGCAAAACCTCTGCAGTCTTGGCAGCATCTTCCCTAGTTCCTTCTCAATTGACTTAGTAATTCTCATTTGTGATTTGTCTTAATAGTGAACTGAAGATCCATGACAGAGTCTACTAACTTCTCAGAAGTCCAAGTAGCAACTAGTGCTTTCTTTTCCGTTACTGTGTATTTTTTTCCCTGTTTAATTGAAGAACAGGTAGTACGATTTCTAATTCAGGTGATGATATATCTGTGGTAACATTATAGACAGTTCTCGGTCATAATGCATTAATATATCCAGTGAAATGAGCATCTCATTTATTTTTTTCATTCCAAATTTGTAGATTCTATTCCTAGCAATATGTTTAGTCATACCTTAGCGAACAACCCAGTGTTTCATCAACAATTGTCAAGTTGGATGAGAACTTTTCTACTTGCTCTACCATCCCCATTAATTACTAAAGTTCTGTCACCTTACAAGGGAATGGAAACTCATTAATGGCTTTGGCTTTGAGAGTGTGCCCTGATTCCTGATGCATGTGCAATGTTCCCGAGAAATTTTACTAGTTAGGAATCAAAACTTGCATGTATTTTTGGATGTTAGCCTTTCTTCTTGCAAGCATTGTAGCATTGTTCTCACTCTAGTATCATGCTCCATGCTAAGGGACCTATGGATCATCTGTGCTTGAATTGATTTGATTTGATTTTTTGTTGTCACAGGTACCAAGATACAGTAAAATGTTCATGCTCTACAGGCAGATCATACCATACAACATGCATCAGGTAGCAGAACAGAGTGCAGAATACAGTGTTACAGCCACAGAAGAGGTGCAAAGAGAGAGTGAGATCAAAATTAACATTTGAGAGGTGCGTTCAGAAGTCTGATAACAGCAGGGAAGAACCATTCTTGAATCTGTTTGTATATGTATTCAAACTTTTGTGTCTTCTGCCTGACGGAAGAGGGTGGAAAAGTGTATAACTGGCATCTTTGGTTATGTTGGTTGCTTTCCCAAGGGAAGTATAGATGGAGTCAATGAATAGAAGGTTTGTTTGCATGATGGTTTGGGCTGTGCCCATGAACTCTGTGGTTTCTTGCAGTCTTGGGAAGAGCAATTGCCATATTATGCTGTGATGCATCCAGATAGGATGCTTCCTATGGGGCATCTATAAAAACTTGTAGGAGTCTTTTTGGGCTAATAATCTTGAGTAGATTTGTAGCTCAGGTTGTGGATGCTGTGGTTAGTTTGCTCACTGAGCTGGTTCATTAGTTTGCAGACGTTTCATTACCCTGCTGGGTAACAACATCAGTGCAGCCTCAGATGAAGCATTGTTGTATTTTCCTGCTTGTTATTTAAACTCTAGGGTCTATTGGAGTTGATTACTTCATTTCTGTTTTTTTTTTGCAGTGGTGTGTATATAGGGTATAATTCTATGTGTTTATTGATGGCCTTCTTGGTGGAGAACCAGACCTGTAGGAATTCCCGTGATTGTCTCTGTTTGGCTTGTCCTAGGATCCTGACGTGGTCCCAATTGAACTGGTGGCCCTCCTTGTCTGTATGTATGGAGACAAGTGAGTATTGGTCGTGTCCTTTTGTTGCTAGTTGGTGTTCATGTATTCTTGCAGCCAGTTTTCTTCCTGTCTGTCCAATGTAATGTTTGTCTCAGTCCGTGCATGGAATCTTGTATATTACTTTGGTTCTGTCCATAGTGGGTAAGGGGTCTTTGGTTTTGTTAGCAGACGACGTCGGGTTGAACTATGCCAAAATGAAGAAGAATACCTCCATCAAGTATTTGGAGACAATGGATACCTGAACAGCTGGGTCCAACAATGCCTGTCACACAAACAACAACAGGAAGATACAGTACGTCCCGACACACTTGTCATGTTACCATACATCAAGAATGTATCTGGACTGACCACAAGACCCCTACGGCCACTGGGCATCAGAGTGGCACACAAACCCACATCAACCCTATTGAAGTTTGTGATGGTAGTGGCATACTCATTTAGGTTGGCTGCTGAGTTCTTGAAGATGGACCAGTGCACTGACTCTAAGCAGTCACCTGGAAGCCCTTCCATTGCACCAGATCAATACTGCACTACTTTCTGTATTGGGTCCTCATGCTTCAATTTCTGCTTGTAAGCCAGGAGAAAGAGCACAATGTTGTGATATGATTTTCCAAAATGTGGATGGGGGTTGGAGCAGTAGGCACCTTTGATGGATATATAGCAATGGTCAAGGATGTTTGGACCTTTGGTGAGACAGGAGATGTGTTACGTGATATTTTGGTAGCACATTCTTGAGGTTGGCCTGGTTGAAGTCGCCGGCTAAGATGAACAAGGCCTCAACGTATTCAGTCTCAAGATTGTTTGTAGCCTTGTATACTTCAAGTGTGCACGCTTCACTTCTGCATGGGGTGGGGTACAGACCACTGACAGGATAGTGGAGGTGAACTCGAGCGGCAGGCAGTAGGGCCAGCACTTCACTGGTAGATATTCTAGATCTGGGGAGCAGTATCTCGCCAGATTCGCCACGTCTGAGCACCAAAAAGTGTTGATTAGAAAGCAGACCCCTCTGCTCCTTGCCTTGCTTGAGAACACCGAGTGGTCTATTTGGTGAACTGAGAAACCCTCAGTTGTAAGCATAGTCAGGTGTAGCAGGAGTAAGCCACATGTTTTTGAAGCAGAGCAACACAGCAGTTTTTCAATTCTCTATGGAAGGTGAGTCTAGCTATGAGGCCATCCATCTTGTTCTCAATGGTTTGGATGGTTAAATGAATACAGAGGGAATAGAGGGATACGGATGGAATAAAGGCAGAAGGTTTGTTTTTTTTTAGTTTAGTCATGATGATCGGCACAGTCTTGGAGGACCAAAGGGCCTATTCCTGTGCTGTACTTCTCTTTTGTTCTTTTGTTTGGATATTTGCCAGGAGTATATTGGGGAGGGGTCCCTTGAAACCTCTAAGTTTCAGTCTCACCTGAAGTCCAGTGCATCTCCCACGTTTCCTGGGTAGGTGGCTGCTCCTAGTTGATCCTGGGCATTGGTCAGGGAAGTCTGTTGCACTGGAAGGTAAATGTGTTCTCCTGATGGGGTCCTGGGCATCAGTCGTGGCCTTTAGCGTTCTAGGGGTCTTGTTGTTTCAGTCGAGCCTCCTCTATATTGGGCCACCATGGGGTCAGGTCTTGTTCCCATGCTGGTTGGGCTTCAGTTCCAGGTTTCCACAAGGTCTGGGAGATCAACCCTGTAAGAGAGAAGAAGTTCTCTGATCCCTCTGGACTTGTGGTTCCAATGTCGGTAAAGTACATGGGTGTGTTCCATGGGGGCCTGGGCACTAGTCAAGTTCATGAGCACTCCACGTGGTCTTGTGGTTGATTTGGCCATGCCTTCTCAATGTCGGGTCACCATGGGGTCAAGTCTCATATCCGCATATGTTGTTGGGCCTCGGTTCTGGATTCATCATTGGGCCTGTGATAGGCCAGACGGCCTCTGATCCCTTGAGGCCTGCCTCCGGCATCATTCCAGCATCAGTAATCAGGCTGAGTCGGTCGGAGTATCTTCAAACCCGGAAGTAGATTGAAGACATCATCATTAGTAATTTTGATAGAGTTAAAATTGAGGTTTAGAAGAGCAGAACAATTATAAGATACATCAGAATAAGATCTGCTGTAGACAGTTTGCAAAAAGTCACCACCCTCCAGTGCCATTTTGAAGTCCTGAGTGGAGTCCTGTTTGTCAATCAATCCATCTCATCTTCAAGAATATTTTTATTCTTCTCTCAAAGTGTTGTGATACTGACATCATACATAACGATAGTAAATTTTAACAACATGTGCAAAATGGCAAGATGAATTGTGTACACAATTTGGAATCAGCATGCAAGACGAATTGTCAAAAACCCAGTATTTGAGTATAGCTTTGTAAAAATAGAGCTATTTCATGGTTCTGCCAGCCTTTCATCCACACACAGCACTGGCTGAGTCATGTTACTGCAGCTTTGGTTAACTGTTTGAGATCCACACAAATTCATTGTGACCCATTTGTTTTCTGAAATGGAACCATACTTGAAAAACAACTTGTAAGTGAGGTAGTTATTTTCCGTAGCATTGATTTGATTTCTTGCATCACTTTCTCTAAAAGTGAGTGAGGATCTTTCCTTGGGGTGAACAAGCCCACCAGCTTAATATGATGTAATAGTGAATTCCACAGATTAGTTAGGCCACAGATGAAATACTGTGTGCAGTTCTGGTCGCCACTCTATCAGAAGGATGTGAGTGCACTGGAGATGGTGTAGAGGAGTTACAAAAGGATGTCACCTCAAATGAAAAGTCTCAATTATGAGGAGAGACTAGATAGGCAGATTTTGTTTTCTTGGAGCAGAGGATGCTGAGGGGAATTGATTGAGGCATACAAAATTATGAGTGGTATAGGCAGAGTAGATTTGAGAATTTCTTCTCTATGTTTTATGTGTCTAAGACCAGAGGGCATAGGTTGAAGGTGAGGAGTAAATG
This sequence comes from Rhincodon typus, assembly GCF_021869965.1. Lineage (NCBI taxonomy): Eukaryota > Metazoa > Chordata > Chondrichthyes > Orectolobiformes > Rhincodontidae > Rhincodon > Rhincodon typus. The sequence continues at coordinate 58,833,435 of NC_063335.1, read as the reverse complement.
GTATAGAGGAAATCTGCAAAACAATTTATTTTCACGTACACAGTGTTAGATATATGGAATTGCTTGCTGACAGGGTGGTGGAGGCAGATACCCTTGCAACATCTAAGAAGCATCTGGATGAGTACTTAAAATGCCATGGGATTAATGTAGTTACAGAGATAGTAGGAACTGCCAATGCTGAAGAATCTGAGACAACAAGGTGTAGAGCTGGATGAACACAGCAGGTCAAGCAGCATCAGAGGAGCAGGAAAGCTGACAT
>NC_063335.1:58790200-58832776 GCF_021869965.1 Rhincodon typus | reverse complement strand
GCCTGCTGTGTTCATCCAGCTCTACACCTTGTTGTCTCATGGGATTAATGTAGTTTGGTCTTTGTTGGTCAGCATCGACATGGTAGGCCAAAAGGTCTGTTTCTAGGCTATCTGACTTTATGACTCTGAGATTTGTCACCTACTCCCTGAAGAAATGTCTTCTTATCTCAGTTATAAAGGTTCATCCTTTCATTCTGAGGATGTGGCCTCAGGTCCTGCTAGTCTCTCCTGCTAGTGGAAACATCTCCCCCCACCATCCACACTATCCAGGCCTCTCAGTATTCTGTAAGTTTCAATCAGATCCCCTCCCATCCCTCCCATCCATCTAAACTCCATTGAGTATAGTCCCAGAGTCTTCAACTACTCTTCATGTGACACCCTTCATTCCCAGGGTCATTCTTGTGAACCTCCTCTGAACCACCTTCAAGGCCAACACATCCTTCCTTACATATGAGGCCTGACACTGCTCACAATATTCCAAATGCAGTCTGACCAGAGCCTGATATAGCCTCAGTAGTACAGCTCTCTTGAAATGAATGCAAACATTTCATTTGCCTTCCTAACTGCCAAATGAACTTGCATGTTAACCTTAAGAGAATCCTAAACTAGGACTCCTAAGTCCTTTTGTGCTTCAGACTTCTGAAGCCATTTAGAAAATAATCTATGCCTCTATTCTTCCAACCAAAGTGCATAACGTTACACTTTTCCACATGGCATTCCAACTGCCAGTTCTTTGCCCACTCTCCTAGCCTGTCCAGGTCCTTCTGCAGCCTCCCCACTTCCTCAACAGTACTTGTCCCTCCAAATATCTTTGTGTCATCTGCCCTCAGTATATAACATGAATAATTGTGGTCCCAACACATACCCCTATAGAACTCCACTAGTCACTGACTGCCATCCTGAAAAAGATGCCTTTATCCCTATCCTTTGACTTGCACTCAGCCAATCCGCTATCTGTAGAATTACTTTATCCCTGACATCATGGGCTCCTACCTAATTTAGCAAACTCCTGTTCAGCATCTTGTCAAAGGCCTTCTGAAACTCTAAATAGATCATGTTCGCTGGCTCTCCTTTGTTTAACTTGCTTGTTATCTCTTCAGATTTGTCAGGCATGAAGTGTTGCTGACTCAGCCCTATTTTGCCACGTGCTTCCAACTACACCACAATGTCATTCATAATAATGGACTCTCAAATCTCAACAACATCTGAGATCAGGCTAACCAGCTAATAAATTTCCATCTTCTGTTCCCCACCACCACCTCCACCACCCCCCCACCCTGCCCCCACACACATTTTTTAATCAGGCATGTTACATCAACCATTTTTTCTAGTCCTCTGACACCCCCTCTAACTATGTTACTGGTGTAAGACCAATGCAAAGTACCTATTCAATTCCTCTGCCATCCCTTTGTTTCCCCATTATGACTTCTCCAGCCTCATTTTCCAGTGGTCCAATGTCCACTCTTACCTCCCTCTTGCCTTTTAGATATCTCAAACAATCTTCCTTTATATTATTAGCTAGCTTACCCTCATATTTCATTTTTACCCGTATTGCTTCTTCAGTTATCAGAGAAGCTTCCCTCTAATCTTCACCACATTTTATGCTTTTTATTTTGCTGTTATGCTGTCCCTAAATTCCCTTGTGTTCCTTGGGCTGAATTTCAGCTGTGCCAATTGAATTATCCCCAGAAATCCCTGTCATTGCTGCTCTGCTGTCATCCCTGCTAGTTACCCCTTCCAATTAACTGCACTCTCATGTCTTTTTAGTTGCCTTTACTCAATTATAATTCTGTTACATCTGATTCCAGCTTTTCCCTCTCAAACTGCAGGGTGAATTCTATCATTTTAGGATCACTGTCTCCTCATGTTCCTTCACCTTAAGCCCCCGAATCAAGTCTGCCTCATTTCTCATCACCAAATTGCCTGATCCTTAGTCAGCTCTACCACAAGTTGCTTCAAAAAACCATCTCATAGACATTTCACAAGTTCTTTTCTTTGGGATATACGACAGACCTGATTTTCCCAGTCCACCTGTATGTTAACCAGCAGCATGGTGGCTCAGTGGTTAGCACCGCTGTCTCACAGCGGCAGGGACCCGGGTTCAATTCCACCCTCAGACAACTGTCTGTGTGGAGTTTGCACATTCTCCCTGTGTCTGCGTGGGTTTCCTCCCACAGCCCAAAGATGTGCAGGCTAGGTGGATTGGCCATGCCAGATTGCCTGTAGTGTTCAGGGATGTGTAGATTAAGTGGGTTATAGGGGGATGGGTCTGGGTGGGATTCTCTGACGGTCGGTGTGGACTTGTTGGGCCAAAGGGCCTATTTCCACACTGTGATGATTCTATGATTGAAGTTCCCCATGATTTTTGTAATAGTGCCTTTCTTGCATGCTTTTCTGTCACCTGATTTATTTTCTGCTCCACATCCTGACCATTGCTAACAGGCCTGTACATAAGTCACGTCAGTTCATTTTTCATTTGCAGTTCCGCAACTCTACACACATAGATTCTACATCCTCTGACCCTATATTGCTTCTTTTCCTCCTAACAAGTTAACAATGCCCCCTTTGTCTGACTGCCTGTCCTTTCGAAAGGGTGCTTGCTTGGATATTAAGTTCCCAGCCCTGATCCCCTTACAACCATGTCTCTGTGAGGCCTACAATATGGTATCTGCCAATTTCAATCCGAGCTGCAAGCTCATTTATCTTGCTTCATAGACTGCACGCATTTAAGTACAGCACCCTCAGGCCTGTGTTGATCGCCTCCTTCTCATGGTTATCCCCTAATCTGTTGTGCCTGAAGTTAGATTCCCGACACTTTCCATACTGTTTGTCCTATTACGTGTTCTGGGAACTTTAATCTCTCCTGAGACTTCCCCACCTTTTAACTATTTCAAAGTTGTTGAGACCACCCCATTCAACCATTCTACTAGGATCCTGGTCCTAGATTGGTTCAGGTGGAGTCCATCCCAAAGCTACAGTTCCCTCCTGTCCCAATGCCTAATCCCCACAAAATGGAACCCTTTTACCCCACCACTCATTTAGTCACATGTTTACTTCCCTAATCATCTTATCTCTGTTTGCATGTGGCTCGGTAATAATCCAGCAATTACAACCTTTGAGGTCTGTTTTTTAAGTTTTGCTTCTCATTCCTGAGATTTCCAAATAGGAACTCATCAATGTTGTTGGTACCAATACAGACCACAACAACTGGATCACCCCCTCCCTCTCCAGTATCCTTTCAAGCGAACTCAAGGTGTCCTTCACCTTGGTTTCAGCTAGGTAATATACCATGCCTCACCTTCGATCCTGCTCACAAAGGATGCTATCTGTCCCCCTAATTGTAGAATCCCGTACCATATCACTATTCTTTGTCCTCCTCCGACTTGAAGTGCAGTGATTTTCACATCTATACATGGAGTGAGTACCTCATACCTGTTGGTCAAGATCAAGAGCTGAGCCTCCTCCAGTGCTACATTCAGGATCGTTTTACCTGCCTGATTTGATGTGACACCCTCCTGTCCCTGACCATGGAGCAAATTTGAAATATTTAAGATGCTGGGTGTGACTGCCTGGAACACAGCAGCAAAACAGCTCTTCGCCCTCTCAGATGTGCTGCAGAGTCTAAACCTCAGATTCCTGTTGACACAGTCTATCTTGGACCTCCAGATGAAGTGGAAGATGGTTCAGGTGACTGAAACAGTGCAGTTTTGAGGAGTGGGCCTGAGCTGTGCCATGTACAACAACAGATAGAGTGCCTCACACCTGATGACCAGGTTTTTACCTGAAATGGAGAGGTGATCCCAAAATACCAGGTTCTGCTGTACCTGGAACATGCTCCTTCCAAGATTGTGGACATGCCCTGGCCTCTCCGAGCTATATGCTCAGCACCTTCAGATAATCTGTCTTGACAGTGAAGGGGATAAAGACTCGGTCGGCCCAGTTCCCAAAGAACATGGCCTTGCTCTTGCCTTGATTTACTTTGGCTTCCAAGGCCAGTTTGAATTGGTCGCAGATGCTCATGAGTCTGCACACTGTTAGCTGATCCGAGCAGAAAACAACAGCATCTTCCTTGTACGAGGAGGCTTTGACCTGCAGGCGTCCACTACCTGGAATAGTCACCCCTCTCAGGCTCGCATTCTTTCTGATGGACTCAATAAAAGTCTCAATAAAACACACGAACAAGGCAGGAGAGAGTGGACAGCCCTGCCTGACTCTGGCAGTATTTAAACCCTGTTTTTAATTTCAAAAATATACTTCATTAATAAAAATTATCTTTGTGTATATACATAGTCACAAACGCAATTCTGTTCTGTACAGTTGCATATCAAGGAAACAAACAAACATTAGAGTTTGACTCTATCCAAAAACATCAAAGACCTTCCTTACACATACAAGACTACATTTACATACATTTGAGGCACTAGGAGGATCTGATAACCAATTAGACCCTCATTTACCTTCAACAGGAAGACCAGGGACAGTGGTCTTTCCCCACTGTACCTTGGTGGCAGCTGCCCCAAACTTTAGTGCGTCCCTCAGCACATAGTCCTAGACCTTGGAATATGTCAGTCTACAACACTCAGTCATGATCTGGAAGACCAACAAGTTTCAGATGGACCAAAGAGTGTCTTTCACTGAGCTGGTGATCCTCTAGGTGCAGTTAATGTTTGTTTCAGTGTTTAGTATTTACATACATTGAGGCAACAAGTGAGTCCAGTAACTGAACAGACTCGCATTACACTGTGATGTTGACTGTGAGGACATTCTTCCCAGACTATTTCACTATGACTCCAACTACAAGCACACTCTTCCCAGAGTCACACCCAGACTGGATCAATGTACGGGTTCATAGTCTGAGCACTGTAACTTTGCAGTCTATGATTCATTGGTTAATGAGATACAGTACAGGATCACAGTGTGGGCACTGGAAAACCCTGGATTCTCTGGTTAATGGCATATAATATATGGATTCACTGATTTATGAGATACAGTATAGGATCACAGTTTGGGCACTGGAACACATTATGAATTCATTGATTAATGAGATACATCACAGCCTCAGCATTGGAACACAGTCTGTGGATTCACTGATTAATGAGATAAAGTATCGGATTGCAGTCTGGGTACTGGAACATAGTCTATAGATTCACTGGTTAATGAGATACAGTATGGGATCACAATCCAGGCACTGGAATACAGTCTGTGATTTACTGGTTAATGAGATATAATACAGAATCACAGTCTAGGCACTGTAACACACTGGATTCACTGATTAACGGGATACATTACAGATTCATAATCTGGGCAGGTTCAATATCTGTTTCAGCATATTTAATACAGTTTTTTTTTCTAAATGGTCTTACTGCAGACATGGCTTTGTTGCCAATAGGATGGTTTTACTGTATGGAGAAGAAACTCAAATGTTTGGTAATACAGGGCTCACATGCATGGGTTGTTCAAAATCACGGAGCTGTATAATCAATGAACAATCCTTAAATAGCAGGAAATCTAACAAGAGGTCTAGTAGTAGCCAGCCTAACTTTGAATCAGGTTTAAAACTTCTATTATTTGAAAAACTTTCTTTAGTCAGTAGATGTGAGAAGTGATCACATGGTATTAAGAATGTTATTTGGGGTGGCTCTTAATGTCACTCGACGAGAAGCAGAAATCTGCAGTCTTCCAGAACTCATTCAAAATTGAGATTGAGATTATACTTTGGGGTCAATTATACTGTGCTGTGTCAAATGCTGGTTGGATGTAGTTATCTCATGCACGGAAGCTTCAGCAATCAATTGGGAAAATGTGATTTGACAAAGGAATGAAAAAGAGTTGTCATCCAAGTCATATTCATTTTACTTCTAGGTTTGGGCAGTGATCTATTGGCAAGTTGGCTGTAACCCCCAGTTGTTGTACTATCAAAAGTAAGAGATAGAAAGGAGAACAAATGTGTATGTTATTATTCTGGTGCCTTATTTATTTCAATGGGGGACAAAGCTGTTGAATTCAAACTTTTCATTGAAGTCTATCTTTCACTGAATTCTTTACCTTAGTCTTATCATTGCAAGTGGCCAATCTAGACTTGACTGTTCCACTGCTAGTCTAATATCTCCCATCCTCTGTAAATTTGAGGGCATTTGAAATTCTGCTTTATCCTGCATTGTCCCAAATTCCATTCTCCACCTTCCTTTGGCTGTAACTTGATATCAAGGATCACTTAGTTCCACTCAGGTTTGATTCATTCTGAATGCCTGTTAAATTTAATTCATGATCTAGAGATGTAGTGCTTGGATATTTGCATTGCTTGAAGCTTTGTCCACTCTCTCCGATGTCTTGACTTTGCTTTCATAATCTTAGATTTTCAGATGTTTGAGGAAAAGCCAATTTTTCATATTTTAAGACATATAATACTGTAGGAAATAGCAACAGGGGTAGGCTCAAGCCAATTCTGCCATTCAATAAGATTGTAGCTGATCTGACATTGCCACATCCACTTTCCTGTCTTTACCCAGAACCCCTTTTAACCCTACTGATCAAAATTCTACCTATCGCTCCCTTAAATATACACAAGGAATATGCCTCACATTCCCCTGTGGCAAGGAGTTTTAAAGGCTCTCAACCCTCTGAGACAAGAAATTCCTCCTCATCGCGTCTTAAAATGGTGCCTTTTTATTCTAAGACTCTACCCTCTGGTCCTAGAATCTCCCATGAGGGAATTATCCCCTCAGCATTTACCATATCAAGGCCCTTAAGAATCCTATATGTTTCAATGAGATCAACTCTTATTCTTCTAAGTTCTAGTGAGTAGATTCACACCCTGTTACTCTTTGCTCGTAAGACAATTCCTTCATACCAGGGATCATCCTAGTGAACCTTTCATTGCCTCTAATGAAATGTTATCTTTCCTTAAATATGGAACCAAAACTGCTCATAGATGTGGTCTCAGCAGCACCTTGTACACTTGCAATAAGACTTCCCTACTCTTATACTCCAACCCACTTGAAATAAGAGCTATCATTTCATTGGCCTTCCTGATATCTACTGCACCTGTGTGCTAGTTATTTGTACTTCTTGCCCAAGTACCTTAAGTCTCTTTGTTTTGTAGCTTCCTTTGGTTTTTCTTTATTTAGATAATACAGTTCTTTTGTTCTGTCTTCCAAAATGAATGACTTTACATTTTCCCACATTTTACTCCATTTGCCAATTTTTTACCGGCTTTCTTAACCTATCGATATCTTTCTGTAAACTGATTGTATTTTCCTCACGGCTTGTCTTTCGACATATTTTTGTGTCATCCGCGAATTTGAATATTGTACTTTCACGTCCTTTCTCCAAGTCATTAATTTCTTTTGTAAACTGTTGCAGCCCCTGTACTGATACCTTTGGAAACCTACTGGATTCAGGTTGCCAACTTGAAAAAGAACCCCTTATCCTCAATTGCTGATCCCTGCCCATTAGCTTTCTTTTATCCACACCAATATGCATGGACTGTTATCTTATATCACTTAACCTTTTGTGAGGTATCTTGTTGAACACTTTCTGGAAGTCCAAATGCAACACATCTGATTCTGCTGTATCCATTCTGGTTGTGACTTCTTCAAAAACTCTAATAAATTAATCAGAAATGATTTCCCTTTCATGAAGCCATGCTGACTCTACTTGATTAGATTATAATTTTCAAAATAGTGCTGCTATTACTTCTTTAATAAATAATTTTAATATTTTCCAACAAAAGATGTTAGGCTAATCAGCCTAATTGCCTGTTTTTTTGTTTCTATCTCTTTTCGAATAGTGGTGTCACATTGGCAGCTTTCCAATTTTCTTTTACTTCTCCAGAATCCAAGGATTTTTGGTAAATTACAACCAACAGATCCACTATCTGTGTAGCTTCTTCTTTTAGGATCCTCGGATGCATGCCATCAGGGCCAGGGAACTTATTTGTCTTTTGCCTCATTGGTTTGTTTGATGTTATTGCTCTATTGCTGGTAATGGTACTTAATTCCTCCCCATGTTCTTTTGTTCAAAGTATCTTTCACCACAAACACTTATGCAAAATAAATGTTTATCTCCTTGCTATTTCCTTATTCTTTATAACTACCTCTCCAGATCCATTTCCTAAGGGACCTATGTTCACTTTGACCTCTCTCTTTGGTTTTATTTATTTAAAGAAGCTCTTATTGTCCATTTTTATATTCCTCACTCGTTCGCTCTCATAATTTATTTTCTTTCTATTATCTTTTTAGTCCTCTTTGATTGAAGTTTCCTGTCTGTAAGTTATCTCCACATCAGTGGAAAGTTTGCTGGAGGCTAGATACAGTGTTGAGGCAGAAAGTTAGAAATGTATCTGGTAATCAATACAGAAATAAATATCTAAATATATGAAGAAGGAGCAGGAGTAGGCTATTCAGCACCTTGAGCCTATTTTGTCATTCAATAAGATCTGATTGTAACCTCAAATCCACATTTCTGCCTATACCTTATTATTTAACACCCACTTGCTTAACAAGAATTTATCCACCCCTGCCTTAAAAATATTCACACTTTGCTTCCACAGCCTTTTCAGAAATGGAGATCCAAAGTCTCATGATCATCTGAAAGAAATAAATTCTCCTCCTTTCTGTTTTAAATGGGCCAACCCTGATTTTTATACAGTCACACCTATTGCTAGATTCTCCCAAAAGAGAAAACATCCCCTCCACATTTACTCTGTCAAACCCCTCTCAAGTCACCTCTCCCTCTTAACTCTATCAGATACGGGCCTAGTCTGTCCAGCCTGTCGTTTGAAGATAATCTAACTTTGCAGGTCTTAATTTTGTTAAGAGATAGCAGGAACTGCAGATGCTGGAGAATCCGAGACAACAAGGTGCAGGGCTGGATGAACACAGCAGGCCAAGCAGCATCAATGGAGCAGAGAGGCTGACGTTTCGGGCCTAGACCCTTCATCAGAAAAGGGGGAGGGGAAGGGGGTTCCGAAATAAATAGGGAGAGAGTGGGAGGCGGATAGAAGAGGGATAGAGGAGAGGATAGGTGGAGAGGAAACAAACAGGTCGAAGAGGCGGGGATGGAGCCAGTAAAGGTGAGTGTAGGTAGGGAGTTAGGAAGGGGATAGGTCAGTCTAGGGAGGACGGACAGGTCAAGGGGGCGGGATGAGGTTGGTCGGTAGGAGATGGAGGTGCAGCTTGAGGTGGGAGGAGGGGATAGGTGGGAGGAAGAACAGGTTAGGGAGGCAGGGACGAGCTGGACTGGTTTTGGGATGCGGTAGGGGGAGGGGAGATTTTGAAACTTGTGAAATCCACATTGATACCATTGTGCTGCAGGGTTCCCAGGTGGAATATGAGTTGCTGTTCCTGCAACCTTCGGGTGGCATCGTTGTGGCAGTGCAGGAGGCCCAGGATGGACATGTCGTCTGAGGAATGGGAGGGGGAGTTGAAATGGTTCGCGACTGGGAGGTGCAGTTGTTTACTATGTTTTTTTCTCTTGTACTATCTGCTTGCAATGTTTGCTACTTTCTTTGCATTGCTTTGCTGTTCTATATGTCTCTCAGTCTGCAGATTCTTCACGATGCTTTCTTCTGTTCACTTGTCAATTTATCTCTCATTTTTCAAAGACAACCTCACCTAAGTTTAAAACCTGAATCAATAATTTATCCTTCTCCTCCTCAAACCTAATATCAATTTCAATCATTATCATCACCAACATTAGGTAATTGACTAATTCTGAGTCATTAATCAATATTATATTGAAGTCTAGCATAATCTCCTGTTGTTTAAGAAATCTGTATCACTGCTCCTCATGTTGTATGACCTTTTTGCACTATTGCTGACTGTGAGGTGGTTTTGCTGAACCCAGCCCCTTTAAGGGTATGCATCTACGTGGCCAGCTTCATCCTGCTTTCTACAGATCCTAAGGTGTTCTCCTCTCAAACCCAAATGATATTGGCATAATTTTGGTATTAACACACCGAGTATTAATCCTTCAAGGTCCTTGCACTGTCATACAATAGCTTTAACTAGTTTTTAATTGATCTTGAGCTGCCTAATGAGAATGCTTAAAGGTGCTGCTGGAAGACACTAAAATGAAGTTTTTGAATTTAGAAGCCTTTATTTGTGGTGTATGGCTCTTCATCTCCATAAAATAACATTGGCAAGCTGCTGGTTCCTTCTTTCTGATTTGCTATTTGATAATTGCATACTGATGGAATGGAGATTGATTTGAGATGGTACTCAATTTATGACTTTCTAATGAATGACTAGGGATGATTTGGTTTTGGAAAAAATAACATTTCACTGGTGTGTAAAAGCACTTCTGGATTAAAAAAATGGCTTTTGGGTAGGACCGTTGTGGTACAGCGATAGTGTCCCTACCTCTGAGCCAAGAGGCCTGGCTTCAAATCCTATCAACTTCACATTTGTCAGAACATTTCAGAAAGGTTGACTAAAAAAGAATGAATGGCTTTTGAGATGAAATGACCAGGAGCTATATAACAATCAGTTATTGAAGATTCATGTGAAATTTTCCATTTATTTTTACAGAAAAAAAACTCTTAGTGTATATTTTTGCTAATTATTTATTTAAATATGAATAAAACCAACCAACCTGACAATTTTCTAAGTAATCAAACCCTTTAGCTTTGTACCTGCAAGTGTTTTTTGAATATTTTTGTTCACTAAAGAAATCTTCTAGCCTTGTTTTTGGAAGGTAGTTTTGCACTTAATTATTGTAATTTATTTTATTTTATAGTTATTCCTCATGACCATGTGAATATTAGACATTCGCTGCCTTTACCTAGCTGCACAATTAAGTCTTGCATCGAGTGAATTTCATTCTATTAAACATATACATCACCCACAGTGTAATACACTTATAACTCTTCAGACTGTAAATCTGTGAAAAGCAAAGAAAACTTTGTCATAAACAGTTGGCTGCCAGATACTTGTATACATCCCACTCGAATATTTGCATGTTTTTGTTTTAAAGTTACCTGTATTGTGTAGGAGCCATCACAAAATATACAAGACATTAATCCTGTCTAAGTAGAAGCATTCTCTCTTCTGAATCAAAAGGTTATTCTGTTTAATTCCTTTTCCAGGAATGAAGCACAGAAACTAGACTGACTCTGTTCTACTAAACGAATGCTGAATTAGTTGCTGTCTTTGAACAAATTATTAACTTGTGTTCCTTTCCAGATGTTTTTGGCAGTTGTGAAAGATCATATGACACCATCCAAACAACAGTTGGTAAGCTCCCCCAGTGTCCTGACCAACATTATTCAAACCATAAGTAGAAAGGCGGGAAGTCTGGAAATATTCAATGAGGCAACATCTATGGAGAGGGGAATAGAGTCATTGGGCAGCATTTTACCAGCCCCCAGGTGTCAGAAACAGAGGCAGTATCTAGGGACACGTTAAAATAGAAGGAAAGTGCATACATCATGATAGTTTCACAATACAGTCCCTCTACTGAGTAAGTTTTACTGCAGTACTTTTTGAGGGGTATTAGCTGGTAGCCTCAGGTGGGGAAGGGACTAATGGCTCTATAAACAATTACTGTACATACTCAAGCAGTAACCAGTTTCTTGTAAAATTCCACCCCTGGCCAGAAATTTTTCATATGTCTTGTGTATAAAGTTGAGAGGATGACATATCTTTCTTCTTTTTTTTTGGTGTTCAAATGTATTCTTATGATGACCATAAACCTTCTGCTTAATGTATCCATATAGCAACACAGCTGAAATGAAACCTGTACTCGTGAAAAATTATCCAGGCATAGAATCACCATCGAAGGCTACTATTCTGTTCTTCACGTCCTTGCACAACATGTGCTGTCAAGGTTATGACCAATGTTGCCAGGTCAGACTATGTTTCTGCCAATTCTGCCCTCTAACATGACAACATGGCATCAAGAAAGAAAGTGGACACACATCCCGGTTCAAAGTTAAAATTGTTGAGTTTGCTGTGCAGACAAATAATTGTATAGCAGTTAGAGAATTTAAGTTAGAGGTTGGAGGAAGATGTCCAAAGCTTAAGCAGATTCCTAAGAATTACTGTGCAACAGAGAAGATCCTAGTAAGTGGCCACAGTTGCAAAATATGTCAATGTGAATCACCAGAATAGACTTCCACTTTCTTGTTAATCTATCTGCCCTGAAACAAGCAAGAAAATTCAGTTTAGCAGATTTGCAAGTCAGCCTGTGTGCCTGGGTTTAGGAACAGAAACAATTTTGTACTGTGATGGAATACCAAGAATACAGTAGAACTTGATGACAAACTTTATACATTTCAGAAGTTTCAAAACAAACATCAACAAAAGAATGGATACAGATTGACCTGTGTTGAGAATATAGATAGGATTCTCATAAGTTTTAACATTTCAACCAGTCAAATGGTGAGCACAGTTGGAGAGAAAACAGTATTATTGAAGACATCTGATCATGAAAAAATATAGATTCACAGTTGTGTACGGTCAATAGAATAATGTTTCAGCCAATGGTGATATTAAAGAGGAAAACAATCCTAAAAGTTCCCAAAAGGATTAGTTATCCACATTGATGATAAAGAATGATTTGATCATGTGACTTGTAAATATAGCTGAGAAAAAACTGGAGTTACCAGCCAGGAGAATTACATAAAAAAGTCTTTGCATCTGACATATGTTCAAATTGTGTCTTGTCAATTACAATGTTGTTGAAGGTAGATCATAAAACAATGATAACTCAGTGATTCCTCATGATCTAATCAGCCTTGTTCAATTATCGGATGTTGCTCTAAGCAAACACTTCAGGGACAGCATGAGAAAAGAATGATGGGTTGAGATTATCCTTCATCGGGGAGGCAGAAGACAGGTGTGAACTTTAGCAACCTCGTGGGAATTTGTTGTAGCAACCTGTTGTAAAATCAATAGAAATTGGTGTCAAATCACTTACGAAATATGTCAATGAATTTGATGGGACAGAAGACACCTCTAGGTCTCGGCTGGATCAACCTTCTTGGTTCTCTGAATGGACTGGCACCATCAACAAGCTGCATGTTCTCTATAATTGGATGTTGTGCCTGCCTATGGCCATTTAGGAGACTGCTGTTACATTTTTTTTAAGCCAAATAATGAAGGAAGAATCCAGAGATCAATGTCCACTCAGTTGTAGGTTTATTCACAAAGTGAAATGTTACATGTTTATAGTTCCTAACACTTCAGCCTAGCACCTTTGTGAATAACTAACTCTTTGCACAAAGAGAAATAAAATATTTTTAATAATAGTGTTCAGATATGCTATGATGCATGTTGAACCCAGATCTTCTGGAGCTGAGGTAAGGACACTGTTACACCTCAGGGCTTGCACTATCTCTTTGTACATATGCAAATCATTATCCAATGAATGGTACCCAAATGTACTCATTTAAACTTTGTTTCTACAATTAAAAACCTTCTCTGATAAAATTATTGAGTTGATCTCACCAGTGGCACTAAAAGCAGGCTCCCAACCTGCTTGCTGTCTCAATATCAATATTCTGAAGCCCACAGTCATGTTCTGCCTGCAAACCTATCAACAGCAGTCGGGGCATGTACATTCCCTTGTTAGTAGTTCAACAGCTTAAGAAGATGACACACTGTTGAAAATTCTCAACGTGGACTGGCTTAGCCAGTGAGAAATTACCCTTAAAATTGTGTCATTGTCCTTATTTAACAGTGCAGTGAGCAGAATATATATTTTTGCTTCCATAAAATACATTAACATTTTTTAATGGATGAAGATCTCTGTAAATTTTCATGCCACAGAATCAGAGCTGGACTACACAGTGGGAATGTTCTTCAGTCTGTGTGTGATCAGCTAGGTGCCACCGTTAAAATGGAAATGATCTTTCTCCAATTTAGGTTAATCTGACACAACTGATTTTTCTGATATTTGCTGCAGACAGGTAGCCTGGATACCTACATGCAGATTCAGAAACACTCTTGCGACTCTGAAGTGCATATTAGTAGATCTCCTGGATTGGAATACATTTTAGTCGTCAAATTTGGAGCATGAAGCTTTCATATTTTCTTCCAATATTTCAGCTGAAAGCAAGTTTCTGGCAAACATATCCATCACTGCCATTTACTTAATTTTTACAGCGAGGAAATGATTTAAAATTCCCTCAGAATAGGATAGAGTGACAGTGATTCTGCCAACTTCAACCCTGCACACAATTAGCTGACTTAAAAGAGAAAAGCAGTTTTGTTTTAAATAGGAAGTTTGAAATAAATGAGACTTCCAAGTTAATGACACTTGTATATGGCCTTTACTACATTGGTGTAGGGCATCAAGCAGGAAATTAGACATGCATGTGGTAAGGGTTCAGCAGTTACTATGGGTAACTTCAATCTGCATATTGATTGGACTAACCAAACTTGTAGCAATGCAATTGAGGAGGATTTCCTAGAATGAGGTTGTTGACTTGCTCGCCGAGCTGGCTTGTTCTTGTTCAGACGTTTCGTCACCATGCTAGGTGACATCATCAGTGGAGCCTCCGATTAAGCGATGTTATTCTACTCCGCTTGGAATTTATACTGTCTGGTCTGTTATGGTGAGTACTGTCATTTCCAGTTTTGATCTGTATGGGTTTGTGTATGGGGTCCAATTCTATATGTTTGTTGATTGCATTACGGGTGGAGAATCATGCCTCGAGGAATTCCCGTGCATGTCTATGTTTGGCTTGGGCTACCATGGTTACCTTGTCCCAGTTAAACTGATGGCCTTCATTGTCTGAATGCACTGATATCAAGGAGAGTTCATCGTGCTGTTTTGCTGCTAGTTGATGTTCAAGAATTCTGATGGCTAATTTCTTTCCTGTGTGTGTGATGTAATGTTTGTGGCAGTTGTTGCCTGGTATTTTGTAAACCACGTTGGGTCTGCATGTTGGGAGAATGGGATCTTTAATCCTTGGGAGTGTTTGTCGTAGAGTGGCTGTTGGCCTTTGGGCTACTATGATTCTTCATGGTCTTAGGAGTCTTGTTGTCAGTTCCGATATGTTCTTGATGGGCGGCAGTGTGGAGGGCGTGTTAGGGCGTGCTGTGTCCTCCTGTTGTTGCCTGTTTAGAAGGTACCTGCAGATGAAGTTGTGGGGATATCCGTTTCTAACGAGGATTTTGTATAGATGTCTTCGTCTTTCCTCTGTAGTTCCGGGGTCTTGCAGTGTGTCCTGGCTCATTTAAATAGTGTCCTAACGCAGCTTTGTTTGTGGATGTTGGGGTGGTTGCTGTGGAAGTTGAGGATCTGATCAGTATGGGTTGCTTTTCTGTATACTGAGGTTTGGAGGAGCCAGCTCAGCGAGCAGGTCAACAACATCACCTAGAACCTGAGCTACAGATCTTAGGCAAAACTTTAGATTTCCTAGAATATGTAAGAGATGGTTTCCTCGATCAATATGTCAAGGAACCAACTAGAGAGCAGGCCATCCTAGAACTGCGTATTGTGTAATGAGAGATGTTTAAATAGAAACCTTGTGGTGTAAGATCCTTTAGAGAAGAGTGACTATAACATGATAGAATTCTTCATTAAGATGGAGAGTGACACAGTTAAATCTGAGACTCGGGTTCTGAACTTGAAGAAAACTAACTTTGACAGTATGAGGCATGCATTGGCTTCAATAATCTGGCAAAGGTAATTAAGGAGTTGATGGTGGATAGTCAATGGCAGTAATTTAAAGAACACATGGATGGACTTCAACAATCGTACGTCCCTGTCTGGCGTAACAGTAAAATAGGGAAGGTGGCTCAACCATGGCTAACAAGGGAAATCAGGGATGGTGTTAAAGCCAAAGAGGAGGCATATAAATTGGCCAGAAAAAGCAGCAAACCTGAGGACTGGGAGAAATTCAGCAGGGGAGGACAGAGGGGATAATTCGGAAGGGGAAAACAGAATATGGAATAAGCTTGTGGAAAATATTCTGGCTGGGAGGATTGCTGGTGTCACTTGGGAGGTTTTAAATTAGCTTGGCAGGGGTTTGGGAACCAAAGCAAAGGTGAATTGACAGAAAGGTAACTGGAGAATAGGGACAGTAAGACTCCGAGGAAGAGCAGGCAGGGTGTGGTTGCTGATCAAAGCAGGTCTGCTGGACTGAAGTGCATCTGTTTCAAAGCAAGAAGGGTAACATGTAAGGCAGATGAACTTAGAGCTTGGATTAGTACTTGGAACTATGATGTTGTTGCTATTACAGAAACTTGGTTAAGGGAGGGACAGGATTAGCAACTTAACTTCCAAGATACAGATGTTTCAGACGAGATAGAGGGGGATATAAGAGGGGTGGGGAAGTTGCACTACTTGTTATGGAACAAATCACAGCTGTATGCGGGAGGACACCATGGATGGCTAATACAGAGAGGCAATACGGGTAGAGCTCAGGAACAGGAAGGGTGCAATCACAATGTTTGGGGTTTACTGCAGGCATCCCAAAAACCAGTTGGAGATAGAAGAACAGATATGTAGGCAGATTTTAGCAAGATGTAAAAGTAACAGGGTTGTTGTCTTGGGTGATTTTAATTTCCCATATATTGACTGGGACTCACTTAGTGCTTGGGGCGTGGATGTGGCAGTGTTGTAAGGAACATCCAGGAGGGCTTCTTGAAAGAGTATGTATATAGTCCAACTAGGAAATGAGCCATACTGGACCTAGTGTTGGGGAATGAGCCTGGCCAGTTGGTCAACAGCTCAGTAGGGGAACAGCTTGGGAACAGTGATCACAATTCAGTAAGCTTTTAGGCACTGATGGATAAAGATAGGTGTAGTTGCCAGGTGAAGGTGCTAAATTGAGGGAAGGCTAATTACAACATTATTAGGCAGGAACTGAAGAATATAGATTGGAGGAGATGTTTGTGAGCAAATCAACATATGGTATGTGGGAGACTTTCGAGTGTCAGTTGCTGGGAACTCGAGACTGGCATGTTCCTGTAAGGATGAAGGATAAGTATGGCAAGTTTAGGGAATCTTGGATAATGAGAGATATTGTGCACCTAATCAAAAAGAAAAAAATAAGCATTTATCAAGGCTAGGAGTTGGGAACACATGAAGCAAGGATGGGATACAAGAAAAGTCGAAAGATACTTAAGCAAGGAGTCAGGAGGGCTAAAAGAAGTCATGTAAAGTCATTGGCCAACAGGATTAAGGAAAATCCCAAGGCTTTTTCTACATATATAAAGAGCAATAGGGTAGCAGGGAGAGGGTTGGCCCACTCAAGGACAGGGAAGGGAATTTACGTGTGGAGCCAGAGGAAATGGGCGAAGTATTAAATGAGTACTTTGCATCAGTATTCACCATAGAGAAGGACTTGGTGTATGATGAGTCTAGGGAAGGGTGTGTAGATAGTTTGGATCATGTTGAGAACAAAAGGGAGGAGGTATTGGGGCTCTTGAAAAACATTAAGGTAGACATGTCCCCAGGGCCTGATGGGATATACACCAGAATACTGAGAGAGGCAAGGGAGGGATTTGCTGAGGCCTTGAGGAAAATCTTTGTATCCTCACTGGCTACAGGGGAGGTCCCAGAGGATTGGAGAATAGCCAATGTTGTTCCTTTGTTTAAGAAGGGTGGCAAGGATAATCCAGCTAATTACAGGCCGGTGTGCCTTAAGTCAGTGATAGGGAAATTATTGGAGAGGATTCTTCAAGACAGGATTTACTTGGAAATAAGTGGACGTATTAGCGAGAAGCAACATGGTTTTGTGAAGGGGAGGTCGTGTCTCACTAATTTGGTTGAGTTTTTTGTGGATGTAACAAAGATGATCTTTGAGGGTAGGGCAGTGGATGTTGTCTACAGTAAGGCCTTTGACAATGTCCCTCATGGCAGGCTGATACAGAAGGTAAAGTTGCATGGGGTCAAAGGTGAGCTTGTGAGATAGATTAAAAAAAAACTGGCTTGGCCATAGAAGACAGAGAGTTGCAGTGGAAGGGTGCGTTTTGAATGGAAGGCTGTGACTAGTGGCCTTCCTCAGGGATCAGTGTTGCGACCTTTGCTATTTGTAATATGATTTGGAGGAAAATGTAACTGGTATGATTATTAAGTTTGCCGATGACAGAGGTTGGTGGAATTGTGGACAGCGATTAGGACTGTTAAAGGATACAGCAGGATATAGATCAGTTGGTGACTTGGACACAGAGATGACAGATGGAGCTTAATCCGGAAAAATGTGAGGTAGTGCATTTTGGAAGGTCTCATCCAGATGGGAAATATACAGTTAATGGCCGAACCCTTAAGAGTACTGATAGGCAGAGGGATCTGGGTGTACAGGTACACAGGTCACTGAAAGTGGCAACGCAGGTGGAGAAGGTAGTCAACAAGGCATACAGTATGCTTGCCTTCAACGGCCGGGGCGTTGAGTTTAAAAATTGGCAGGTAACGTTGCAGCTTTATAGAACCTTAGTTAGGCCGCATTTGGAATATTATGTTCAATTCTGGTCACACTACCAAAAAGATGTGGTGGCTTTGGAGAGGGTACAGAAAAGATTTACTAGGATGTTGCCTGGTATGGAGAGCATTAGCTATGCAGAGGGGTTGGAGAAACTTGGGTTGTTCTCACTGGAACAACAGAGATTGAGGGGCGACCTGATAGAGGTCTACAAGATTATGAAGGACATGGACAGAGCGGACAGTCAGAAACATTTTCCCAGGGTGGAAGAGTCAGTTACTAGGGGCCATTGGTTTAAGGTGTGAGGGGCAAGGTTTAAAGGTGATGTACAAGGCTTTTTTTTTTTTACACGGAGGGTGGTGGGTGCCTGGAACTCACTGCTGGGGAGGTAGTGGAAGCAGATACGATATTGACTTTTAAAGGGTGTCTTGCTGAATACATGACTCTGATGAGAATAGAGAGGTATGCTCCCTGGAAGCGTAGGAGGTTTTGCTTGTGATGGGCAGCATGTCGGTGCAGGCTTGGAGGGCCGAAGGTCCTGTTCCTGTGCTGTAAATTTCTTTGTTCTTTTTGTTGTCAAACATAGAAAAGCTGAGTGTAAAATCTTCTGTAGATATGTGTAGAGAAAAAGACTAGTAAACATAATTTTACTTGCTTCACAGTGAGAATCAAGTGCCTTCATCATGGACAACACAGATCGCAGACGAGTTGAATAATTTGGATCTGTCTTCACTAAGGAGGACCCAATTAACTTCTCGAAATGTTAGGGGACAGGGCTCAAGCATGAAGGAGGAACTGAAGGAAATCCTTATTAGTCAGGAAATAGTATTGGGGAAATTGATTAAAACCTGATAAATCTACAGGGCTGTTGCTCTGCATACCAGAGTTCTTAAAGAAGTGGCCCGAGAAATAGTGCACACATTGGTGATCTGTTCCAGCAATTTTGTAGATTCTGAAACGGGTCTAATGTATTGAAGGTTTGCTAATGTAACCTCACTTTTTAGAAAAAGAGGAAGAGAGAAGAAGGGGAATTATAAGCCAGTTAACCTGACATCAGTGGTGGGGAAATGCTGGACTCAATTGTTACGGATATAATAACTGCGCATTTGGAAAGCAGTGACAGAATTGGTCCAAATTATCATGGATTCACTCAAGGGAAATCAAACTTGACAGATCTTCTGGAATTGTTTGAAGATGTGGCCAGTAGAGTGGACAAGGGAGAATCAGTGGATGTTATGTATCTCTACTTTCAAAAGTCTTTTGATAAGGTTTCACACGAGATTAGTAAGCAAAATTAAAGCTCATGGTATCGGAGGTAATCTATTCACATGGATAGAGAACTGGTTGGCAGACAGGAAGCAGAAAGTTAGAATAAATAGGTCCTTTTCAGAATGGCAGGCAGTGACACGTGGATACTGCAGGGTTCAGTGCAGGGACCCCAGCTGTTCACAATGTAAATTTACAACTTAGACAAAAGAATTGAATGCAATATCTCAAAATTTGCAGATGATGCTAAGCTGGGTGGCAGTGCGTGCTATGAGGAGGCTGCAGGGTGATTTGGACAGGCTGGCTGAGTGGGCAAAAACTTAGCAAATGCAATATAATGTGAATAAATGCGAGGTTATCCATTTTGGCAAAAATGGGAAGGCAGATTTCTATCTGAATGGTGGAAATTTAAGAAAAGCCAAGGTGCAATGCGAACTGGGTGTCATGGTGGAACAGTTGCTGAAGGTTAGCATGCACGTGCAGCAAACACTGAGGAAAGGAGAGCATGCTGTCCTTTATAGCTAAAGGACTTGATGTTTGAAGTAGGGATGTTTTGCTGCTGTTATACACGGCCTTGGTGAGGCCACACTTTGAGTATTGTGTGCAGTTTTGGTCTCCTAGTCTGAGGAAGGACATTCTTTCTAAAGGAGTCCAGCAAAGGTTCACCAGACTGATTCCTGGATGGCAGGACTGACATATGAAGAAAACTGGATTGACTGTGTTTGTAATCACTGGAACTTAGAAGAACGAGGGGGGGATCTCATAGAAACACAAAATCCTGATGGGACTGGTCAGGCTAGATGCTTGAAAAATGTTCCCGATGTGGAAGAAGTCAACAACTCGGGGTCACGGTCTAAAAATAAGGGGTAAGCCCTTCAGGACTGAGATAAGGAAGAATTTCTTCACTGAGCGTTACGAACCTATAGAATTGTCTACCACAGAAATGTGTTGGGGCCAGTTTGTTAGATATTTTCAACAGGGAGCTGGCTGTGGCCTTTGCAGCTAAAGGGATCAAGGAGTATGGAAAGAAAGCGAAAGTGTGATACTGAAATTGCATCATCAGCCATGATCATATTGAATGCTGATGCAGGTTCAAAGGGCTAAATGGACTACTCCTGCAGCTATTTTCTATGGTTCTATATTCCAGTGTAGGTATTAATTGAATTTCTCAACTTGTTTTGCATGCCCTTTCTCCATTTCAACAGGTACTAGATTTAGATTAATGGGAAATAAATTATAGTTTTTATGTCATTAATCTTTGCAGCAATGTAGATCATGGAGTACTATTTGGTAATTGCTTATTAGATTAAGTTTAGCCCATGATTTCTTTGAGAATGTAACAGTTGAATCGACAAGGGAGAACGAACCAATGGTATATTTGGATTTTCAGAAGGCTTTGATAAGAGGTTAGAGGGAAAAATTCAAGCAACTGGGATGGGTGTAATATATTAGCATAGATTGAGAATTAGTTGACAGAGAGGAAACAGAGTCAGAGACAGAGGAATAAACGGGTCTTTTCTGATTGGCAAGCATTTACTAGTGGGGTACTAAAATCATCGGTGCTTAGGCCTCAGCTATTCACAGAGTGTATAAATGACCGGGATAAGGCAATCAAGTTTGTTGATGACACAACACCGGGTAGGACTGTGAGTTATGAGGAGGATGCAAGGTGACCTCCAAGTGAGTTAATCAAGTTGAATGAGGGGGTAAACACGTAGCAGGTGCAGTACAACATGACTAAACGTGAAGTTGTACACAAAAAAAGGAAGCTTATTATTTACATATTGAAATAGGTGTACAAATGGCCCTGGGTGTGCTTGTACACTAGTCAATGAAAATATACAGGGAAGTGCAGCAAGCAATTAAGAAGGCAATATGATATGAGCTTAGAAGTAGGGATCTCTTACTGAGTTAAACAGTGCCTGAGGGAGACTACACCTGGAGAATTACAAACAAGGTTTTGGTCCCCTACCTAAGAAAGAAAGTACTTGCCATAAACAGAGTGCAGCAGAGGTTCACTATAGAGGTTCACAGAGCGGTGATATCAGTGATAGCAGGACTGTCATATGAAGAGAGGTAGGTGTGA
Organism: Rhincodon typus; assembly: GCF_021869965.1. Lineage (NCBI taxonomy): Eukaryota > Metazoa > Chordata > Chondrichthyes > Orectolobiformes > Rhincodontidae > Rhincodon > Rhincodon typus. The sequence goes on along the minus strand of NC_063335.1, from coordinate 58,811,051 downwards.
CTGAGCTTGTCTTTACTAAGGTTTATAAAATTTTAACAGGACTGGACAGACTGGATGTAGGGGGTATATTTTCCCTGGTTTGGGAGTCTAGAACCAGGGGAGACAGTCTCACCTACAGGGTAGACCATTTAGGGCTGTAATGAGGAAAGATTTCTTCACTTAAAAGATAGTTAAATGACAGAAATTATCTTCCACAGAAGGCTGTGGAGGCCAGGTCACTGAATATGTTTGAAAAAGAGATTTGCTTTAGATTTTAAAGGTATCAAAGAATATTGGGATAAAAGGGAATATGGCATTTAGATAGAGTACCCCTCAGTACTGTTAATAGTATGATTAGTTTTAAAAACTTCCATTTCACCATACCATTTAAATTTTCATTAGAGTCATAGAGATGTACAACACAGAAACAGACCCTTTGGTCCAACTCGTCCATGCTGAACAGATATCCTAAATAAAACTAATCCCATTTGTCAGCATTTGGCCCATATCCCTCTAAATTCTTCCTATTCATGCACCAGACCCCACCACTTTCTCTGGCAGCTCATTCTATACACGCACCACACTCTGCATGAAAAAAATGATCCCTGAGGTCCGTTTTAAATCTTTCCCCTCTCACCTTAAACCTATGCCTCTTGTTTGAATCCCCCACGCCAGGGAAAACATCTTTTGTCTATTTACCATAACCATGCCCCTCATGATTTATAAACCTCTATAAGGTTGCCCCTCAGCGTCCAATGCTCAAAGGAAAATATCCCAGCCTATTCAGCCACTCACTATAGCTCAAACCCTCCAACCCTGGCACCATCCTTGTAAATCTTTTCTGAACCCTTTTAAGTTTCACAACATCCTTCCTAAAGCTGGGAGACCAGAACTGCGTGCAGTATTCCAAAAGTGGCCTAACCAATGTTCTGTACAGCCATAACATGACCTCCCAACTCCTATACACAATGCACTGACCAGGAAAGGAAAGCACACCAAATGCCTTCTTTACTGTCCTGTCTATGTGCAACTCCACTTTCAAGGATAATACGCTCACCTTTACTAGCTTCATCTCCACCTCCTTGACCTGTCTGTCTTCTCTCCATCTATCTGCTCCACTATCCACCTTCTATCACCGCTATCCCCTCTCTATTTAATTCAGAGTCCCTTCCCCTCCCCCATTTCTGAAGAAGGGCCCAGACTTGAAACGTCAGCTTTCCTGCCCCTCTGATGCTGCCTGGCCTGCTGTGTTCCTCCAGCTCCACACCTTATTATCCACTTTCAAGGAACTATGAACCTGCACTCCAAAGTATCTTTGTTCAGCAACACTCCCCAGGACTTTACTATTAAGAGTATAAGGACTGCCCTATTTGCCTTTCCAAAAGGCAGTACCTCACATTTATTTAAATTGAACTCTATCTACCACTCCACAGCCTATTGGCCCATCTAATCAAGATCCTGTTGTACTCTGAGGTAACCTTCTTCGCTGTCCACTACACCTCCATTTATCGTGTCATTTGTAAACTTACTAACCATACCTCCTATGTTCACATCCAAATCATTTAAATAAATGACAAAAAGCAGCGGACCCAGCACAGAGCCTTGTGGCACATGGCTGGTCTCAGGCCTCCAGTCTGAAAAGAAACCCTCCACCACCACCTTCTGTCTTCTACCTTCGAGCCAGTTCTGTATTCAATTGGCTTGTTCTCCCATGTGACCTAACCTTGCTAACAAGTATTCCATGTGATCTAAACTTGCTAACCAGTCTATCATGAGGAACCTTGTCAGACGCTTGACTAAAGTCCATATAGATCATGTCCACCACTCTGCCCTCACCAATCCTTACTTCTTCAAAAAGCTCAATTAAATTAGTGAGATTTCCCATGCAAAAAGCCATGTTGACTCTGCCTAATCAGACTTGCCATTCCAAATGCATGTAAATCTTGTCCCTCAGGATTTGCTCCAACAACTTGCGTACCACTGATGTCAGGCTCACTGGACTATAGTTCCCTGGCTTTTCTTTACCATCTTTCTTAAATAGTGGCACCGTGTTCGCCAATCTCTAGTCTTCTGGCACCTCACCTCTGGCTATCAATGGTACAAATATCTCAACAAGGAGCCCAGCAATCACTTCCATACCTTCCTATAGAGTTCTATGGTACATCTTATCAGGTCCTGGTGATTTATCCACCTTTCTGCATTTTAAGCCACCCAACACCACCTCCTCTGTGATAGAAACATTTTTCAAGATGTCACTATCTGTTTCCTAAGTTCTATATTTTCCATAGCCTTCTTCATAGTAAACACTAATACCATCTCCCCCATCTCCTGTTGCTCCATACGTAGGCAGCCTTGCTGATCTTTAAGGCCCCTATTGTCTCCATAGTTACTCCTTTGTCCTTAATGTATTTGTAGAATCCATTTGGATTCTCCTTATCCCTATTTGCCAAAGCTATCTCATTCCCCTTCTTGCCCTCCTGATTTCCTTCTTAAATATACTGTTGTCTTTATACTCTTCCAGGGATTCACTCAATCTCTGCTGTCTATACCCAACATATGCTTCCTCCTTTTTCTTGACCAAAACCTCAATTTCTCTAGACATCCAGCTACACCTACCAGCCTTACCCATTACCCTAACAGAAACATACTGTTTCTGGATTATCATTATCTCATCAGTCTCATATTGAGCTCTCTTTACTATCTCCCTGGGTATCACCATCCCCAACCCCTCCCTTAATGGTTTAAATTATCCCGAGCAGCTCTAGCAAATCTCCCTGCCAGTATATAAGCCCCCTTCCACTTCAGGTGCAATCCGTCCTTCTTATGCAGGTCACTTCTACCTCGGAAGAGATTCCAATGATCCAAAAATGTGAATCCTTTTCCCCTGCACCAGCTCCTCAGCCACTTATTCATCTGCTCTATCCTCGTATTCCTACCCTCACTAGCTCGTGGCACTGGAGGCAATTTAGATATTACTGCCCTCAAGGACCGCCTTTCTAATTTCCTGCCCAACTTCCTATATTCTCTCCTCAGAATCTCATCCTTTTCTCTTCCTATATCATTAGTTCCAATGGCAATACGGCAACTTCTTGCTGATCTCTCTCCCTTTTGAGAATATTCTGCACTGTCTTCGAGATATCCTTGATCCTGGCACTAGGGAGGCAACACACCATTCTGATGTCTCACTCAGCAGCAGAGACGGCCATCTGTGCCTCTGACTAGAAAGTCCACTATCACAACGGATTGCTTGGAACCTGATGTACCCCTGATTACATAAGAGCCGGTCTCGGTACCAGAAACCTGGTTATCAATGCTTCATTCCCCTGCATCACCCCTTACATTTTCTAAAACAGCATACTTGTTAGAGATGGGGATAGCCACAAGAGACTCATGCACGAGCTGCCACCCTTCCTACTTTTTCTGGAGGTGACCCATCTACTTGACTTTAGTTTATCTCCCTTCCTGCAACTGTCATCTATCACACCCCCAGCTCCTGTAAATTCCTCATTGCCTTTAACTGCGGCTCCAACCAACTAACGTGATCTGATAGGATTCGCAACCAAACACGCTTCCAGCTGACATTATCAAAACTAACATGGAAATGCTCCCTAAGATCCCATATCCAACAGTAAGAGTACATTACGCTACTAAAGGCCATCTTTATACCTTAACAATCTACATACTCAGAAAATAGCACAGTCTTACTACTGTTTAAAAAAAACACTGTACCGGCTAATTTAGTGCCTATGTTTTATATTTTTAACGTTTAATCAAAAGACCAATCTCAATAAAACATGTAATTGCAAAGGAACCCACTCTATTCACTATTGTAGATTTATAAAAAAGTAAGGTTACACTTTAAAAAGCAACCTTGCTGCTCTTTTGCTATGAGCTCTCCCATACATAGAGCCATAGAGATGTACAGCATGGAAATAGACCTTTCGGTCCAACTCATCCATGCCGACCAGATATCCTAGATAAATCTAGTCCCATTTGCCAGCATTTGCCCCATATCCCTCTAAACCCTTCTTATTCATTTACCTGTCCAGATACCTTTTAAGTGTTGTAATTGTACCAGCCTCCACCACTTCCTCTGGCAGCTCATTCCATACACACATTAAAAAGTTACCCCTTAGGTCCCTTTTAAATCTTTTGCCTCTCACCTTAAACCTAGCTCCTCTAGTTTTTGACTCCCCCCCCCACCCAAAGAAAAGACCTTGTCTATTTACCCTTTCCATGCCCCTCATGATTTTATAAACCTCTATAAAGGTCACCCCTCAGCCTTTGACGTTCCAGGAAAAATATCCCAGCCTATTCAGTCGCTCCCTATAGCTTAAACCTTCCAACCCTGGCAACGTACAGGTTTTTCTAAGGTTAGCTGTGAATTTTGCTGCTCGTTAAATTTTCTTAGGTGACTCCAATGTCCACAGATACTCGAAATCAAACAGCAGAACAGTCTTCTGTGCAGATTCACTGCTGGCTTGAGCAGCAATGCAGGATTATTTCTCCATTTGATTGGCTTCCCGTGTGATCACTGCCTTTGTCTGTCTTCCTCCTTTTTAAAAGTGCTGCTGTTTTGATCATTTTTTCTCCCAAAGTTCCAAACAATGCAACATTTTATAAAACAGTAATTACTGCTGCAAGAACTTGAAGAAATCAACTCCAACGCTGAAAATACTTCAAAAGGAACAGATCTTATAGCCACAATTTTTTCCCCATCCTCCCTCTTGGATTACCCAGAATATTAGTCTCAAAATACAATGGCATCTTAACATTATAGCACTGTGCAGTTTCCTTTAAGAAAATATGGCTACTTGTAGTTAAACATGATCATATTGAATGGAGAAGTAGGTGTGAAGGACCAAGTGGCCTAGTTCTGCTCCTAGTTCCTGTGTTTCTATGAAGTTTTATTATATAGCCGGTCATGTTAACTTTACCATTGCAGAATGCTCTGCTCAGTGATGGACAGCAGTGAATTAATGGTATGTGGCAAGGAACATTCAGTACTGAAAAAGCTATTCATATCAACACTGTTTAATTCAAACTACTAAAGTAACTAGTCGATTTTTGCTGCTGTTCCCAGTAAATCACAGAATGCTCTGCTTTAAAATGATAGAATTGTTACATGATTTTATGCACGATGTACGAACAAATTGGGAAACCTTTCCTGGTAGGTGTGAAAGGATCTGTCTTGAGGAAAGTTGTCTTTTCCTGTTGTATAGTTTTAACCTGGCTGACTTCTTCAGAGCACAAGTTTTGAGTGGACCTGATCATAAATCATTACTGAAAACAGGTACATTCTCAAGCGACACATATTAATTAGAGGCTAATTTCCATGCCTTGAAACTTGTTCATAAAATAGAACACCATGAAACAGCAACCTTCTCATCCTGTGTGTGAGCAAAAAGGAATGGTTCATAGGCCACTTGACGCTTTATATTAGCACTGTTTATGAATTTTCCTGATCCTCCTCCTGGAAAGAAGCCAGGTTATCAAGATTTAACAAAGGAAAACAGAAAACAATTGTTTTTCATGTTTTTATAAATGTCAGCTCAGGTATCTGTGCACAATCATACAAGCTTTTTAAAAATGTGTATAAGCAGATAAATATTTTTTAACATTCAGTGATTAATAAAATGGTGTTGAAAAGTTAAAAATAAATCCACCTCTTGTGAGAATATTTCTTGTTCTAAGTATTGAATACTTGAAGCATATTAATCTGTTGATTAATGACCTAAAGAACAGTATGATCCTAGGAAGTGCTTTGACTGTTTATTTATAAAATATTTACTTGCTAAGCATTGTTGAACTTGTGCTAGGCTCCATCAGTACTGGTAATACTGTGATTAATTTTAAAAACTTCCATTTCACAATATCCTTTAACTTTTCATTAGTCTCAGAATACAATAATGTCCTAACAACGTAACGTTGTCCAGTTTTCTTTAAAAAAACATGGTTACATGTAGTCAATAATTAATTGTCACTCTGCCCAGTAGTTGTACAGTTTAATGCAATTTTCATGTAAATTCTTGTTAAGTGTGGTTTCCTGATAAGTGCATAAAATTTCATGGCAAATAGGTTTTACACTTAAGAGGAACTGACTGTCGTACAGAAGATTGATATAATCAGGAAAATCAAATTCCATATTTATCATTAATTTTCACATTTACTTTTAAATCTGTAGAAGTCCATGATAAATTGGAAGGAAATTACCATCATAGGATAAAGATAAGAGCTTTTTTATGTTAGGAAGCAGAGAGGAGAGACCAGCAGCCTGTACAGCCTCAAAAAGCAATATAGAAGAGGAATGTAGTATATTTTAGTTTATATTCAAAATTATTTTACTTTTACATCAAGAGGAATGCCATAAGAGAATTCTGATTTATACTGGAGTAAGAAAGTTTTCCTTAACCCTTCACCAAATTGCAGGGATAAACTTACATATTGCCCTTGATTTCCCTTGGGGTAATATTTCTTGAATAATGTTCATTTGATGGTGGCAGTAAATTGCTAATATTATTTCATTTTGACATACCCAATGCAAAGATCCTAATAATTTAAATTGCATTATTTCTCAATTTTTATCCATTTAATGTCAACATTATAAAAATAATTTCATCAGAACAATAATAAAGATCTGTTTCTTTTGTGTCTGATGACATTATTCTCGCATTCACAACTTCAAGAGTGTGACACAGCTGAATGTGTAAGTCCACATTCTAGCTAATGTCCCAGCAAGTGTACAGGTGTAGATTATGAACATGTTGTAATTTGTTGCATTACAAACTTCAAACATATTTCATTGGCTTCAGTTCAGAGTTGGAGGTTTGTATGTAACTTAATCTTATGATTAAGCACTGAAGTATAGAAAATGTAAAATAAAAGAGGTGCTGGAATGTGATAATTTTCATTACATGTTGGCAGATTCTGATTTTTTTTTTAAGTTATTTCCTGACTTTCCTCTCTCAAATTTCCTCATTTCATTTAAATATAGTGACTAAGACCTGTTCTTTGAGTGAGGCACCTGAATTAACTGTTCTAATTTTCCAAAGCTCCCTACAAGGAAGATTAAAGTTGCCATTTTCTCAGAAAGTTGTTACTTAGGTTAAACTATAAACAGTGGTGATAAGTTATAAAACGCCAATGATTTTCTTGTACCTTATTGTTCTGTGCCACAACCATGTAATGTGCATCCACTCATTTGTATTCTTTGAGCTGGGGTTTTACCAGAAATGGGCTAATATCCATCTTGACAAATTTCATGTAGGGTTTCTCACTGTGAGGCCTAGTGAATTTTCTCACACGAGTTCCCAAACTTGCCACATTACCATTATGCTATGATGCAATTGCATCCAATTTGTCATATTTTGCCACTCCAATGAAATACTGGCCACTGCCAAACATTCCAGCCTTGGCACCAACTTTAAAGTCCTGTCAAGCACTTGCAGTATGCAGCTGCCTTGCATGGTTCCTATCATTCGTCCCAGACATGTTGGACAGAAGGAGATTATCACCATGCTTTACCAACAGGGAGCTGGAGGTCCTAATGTATGAATAGGCCTGCAGGCAATTACCACCCATAGAGTATGCTCTGAGATGTTGGTGCCTGGTGTCCAGGATGGAAGCCTGGAGGAGCAGGCTGCAATATGGAGTAACCTAGTTACTACTTGGGCTCTTATTTCAGGAACTGTCACCATCTAGTTTTTACCAGGACGGTGGGGGAATTGCTAGGTCAAAGCAAATATCCTGGCAACATTTAATGGGACCTACAGTAGCATAAAACAAGGCATATCGTTGAGGCAAGTTGATGTCATATTGAAAATGTTAATATATGCTAATAGGTCTCTTGCTGCTTACTAGAGAGAAATTCATCCTGCCGTTCAATACTTGGATGGAAAATGGGACCTTTTGCTCTTGACAGAAATCTCCTTATTGTCAATCTCATTCAATTCTTTCAACTTTCCACGCTGTACAGTGATTGGGAAGATTCTATCCTGTTACTTAGGACATAGGAGCAGAAATAGGCCAATGCATATAACACTCTGTTGCATATTCCGACTGAACATATTGGCAAAGTGGAACAAAACATTAATCAAAAACAAAAATGATGAGAGTTTACTTATGGTTATTGAGAATATATCCGAGAGGTATTTTTCATATGAAGCTGGCATTATGTTCTAATTGTGCAGGCCAATAAGATTTTAATCTAACCTTTACCTTCACTCTAGCATCGATGCCTTGAAACATTGTTTAAAAATGTTTACTTTGACTATAACATGGGATGTTCCTTGCAACAAGATATTGTAAAAAAGAACCAAAACAGGTGCCAAAATGTGTCAGTGTCTAAACTGAATGAGTTAGCAAATTTGCTAACTATATACTTTCACTTTATACTTGCAGCGTCTGAGAGATCAGTTCCCACTCAGGTCATTCTGACCTTAACCGAATGTGATTGCTCAAGGTTTAGAGGAAGCATTATCTTTTAATTAGTTGATTATCTGGAGGTAGTAAATCACCTGCCTGATTTCCAGCTAAAGTTAGCAGGATACTTACAGTAGCCATTTTGTGCTAGGCCAAAGCAAATATCCAGGTGACATTTTAGGGAACCTACAAGCGTGTAAAACAATGCATATGAGGTGACTAAATTAGCGGCAGCTGAAATTTTAATTTTTCCATGTCGAGCGAGATGTAGAGATTAACTCATCAGCAAGCTTGTGGTATGCCAGAGGATGGCCTAGTGGTATTATTGCTGGGCTAGTAAACCAGGCAATGTTCTGTAGTTCTGTGGTTCCAGCCCTTCGGTTCTTGCCATGGCAGTTGGTGGAATTCGAATTTAATAAAATCTGGCAATGGGAGTTTGATTATAGAATGTCAGCAGGAAGAAAAAGCTTTTAGTTCACATGTCCTTTTAGGGATGGAAAGTGTCATCCTTACCTGACCTGACCTACTTGTGACTCCAGACCCACAGCAATACAGTTGACTCTTAACTGATCTCTGGTCAACTAGGGATGGACAATAGATACTGGTCCAGTCTGCAACACCAAAATCCTATGAATAAAGTAATTATAAAAATAAGAAAATGTCCCTAATTCTCCTGTAATCACCAGAGTGTGCCAATCATGAGGTGTGTCAGTTCATTTAGCTCTCTGACTGCACTAGTCTCAATAAATGACCATAATGCACACAAATGGGTAAAGCGAAACCAATGTAATGTGAAATGATTACTAGTGAAGTTTAATTTTTTCAGAGAAGCACCTTTTAGGTTCTCAAGTGTTATGTTAATTGCAATAGCGTGAGCAGGAACGTTTTGGCCATAATGAAGCTCCATCCTGTTTGCAGGATGGACTGTGGAGGGGAGGAGAAGAGCACATATTTGTAGCCCAACTGTATTTGGCAATGGCAGTTGATGACAAGCTTCACTGCTGGAATTGTCCCTTCCGTGTAGTTATAGACATAATTAGCCATTAACTTTCAATTGTAATCACATGGGAACTGGCAAAAAGCAAGAGCCTGGACATATTGCCATTTCCTTTCCTGCAATCAGAAGTGATGTGTCCTGGTTAAAATTCTGTCCTGTTTCTAGTTGCCAAGCCTGAGAATACTTTTATTCTGAAATTATACTGAGTGGTAGAAATTCACAAGTTTGTGCTCAAACAATTGTTGAAACGTCCCTACAAATTCACAATGGATATGAATTTACAGAATAAGAATAAATGTCACTTTGGGCTAAACCCTTTCCTTGCGATAGTTTGGATATGTCTGATTTAAAGAGCTAATTTTAACTGCTATGTCCAAATAACCATTTCCTTCAATTGTGTTCCATTGTGGGTTGTGCATTTGCTAGGACTGTGATTTCAAAACTGATAATATTCCAGATTGTTATCTCATTCTTACATTAATCAGAAAGTCTAAGCAATTGTTATTTCTTAACACCATGTATGTGTTGCTCCATCTGGATACTACTTATTATCTGAACTGGAGCTGCACCCTTAATGCTTCTTTTCCCAGTGGGCTATAATAACAACAACAAACTGTTAGTGGAATAGTTCTATGAAGATGATGCAAACAAAAAAGTGATAATATTTATCCCACCTTATAGTAATATTGTTGCAGTGCAATGGTTAGGCTCAACAGAAAAATGATTCAGTAAAGTCATGATTTTTATGTGGCTGAATTCATAAGTTGCTTTCTTGATTTATATCTAGAATGATAGTGTACAATAAAAAAAATGCCAAGAGGGCTCTAGTGCATAATTTAGCAGCTGACCCCAAAAAGTACGTGGGAGGTGCTGTTGAAATATTTAATGACATGAGTTGGTTAAAGAAACAGGGAGCATCGGAAGGTTCAATTAGAACATTGCAGAATTTAGAGGCAATATAGGTGAAGGCATGACTGTCAATGTCATGGACAAATAGGTGTCCTGCACACAGATTGGTGGGGATGAGATCAGGTTTTCTCTCTTGTTGATTCATTCACCAACTGCTGCAAGGCCCAGTGTAGCAATTATGTTTCATGCAGCATGATCATTACTGGTTTGCAAGGCCAATCTTAATAATGGGCATTGAAGTCCCTCATCCAAGTATATTCTGCATCCTTCCCACCCTCATTGTATCTCTAAGTGATGCTCAAATGCAGTACTGATTCATCAGCAAAAGGGGATGGTATTTGGTAATCAGCAGGCGGTTTCCTTACCCAAGTTTGACCTGGTGGCATGAGACATTACGGGGCCCAGAAACTCCCAGGCAATTCTGTCATAACTGTGTACCACTGTGTTACCACCTGTGCTGAATAGACGGTGCCTGGGATTTGTTTGTAAGGTTTGATTCCACGAGTATGACTGTGTCAGGCTGTTGCTCCTAATGTTGGCACTAGCCCCAGATGTTGGTAAGGAGGACAATGCAGATTCAAGAGCTGATATTCCCATTGTTCCTTCAGGTCCCAGGTAATCTGTCAGATTTGTTCATTTCTTTGCTTGGACATTTTAGTGGTTTAGCGCAATTAATTGTCTTGATAGGCCATTTCAGAGGAAAACAAAGATTCAACCACATGGCTGTGGTTCTAGAGTTACATGTAGACCAGGTAAGGGCAATAGATTTCCTTCCCAAAGGATATTAATGACCCAGAGCGGTTTTACAACAATTGATAGAATCAGACAGTACAGAAAAGGTCTTTCAGCCAATCGAGTCTGTACTGCCAAAACTACACTAAATCTACACCAGTATCACTTTTCAGAACTAGACCCATAGCCTTGAATGTTATGACATTTCAAGTGCTCATCCATGTATTGTTTAAAGGCTGTGAAGTTTCCCACCTCAACTACTCTCCCAGGCAGTGCATTCCAGATTCCCACCACCTTCTGGATGAAAAATATTTTCCCACAAATCTCCTGCCTTAAAAGTGTGTCCCCTTGTTATTAATTCCTCAACTAAGGGGAACAGCTGCTTCCTACCCACCCTGTTCATGCCACTCACAATCATATACATCTCAATCAGATCCACCCTTAGCCTTCTCTGCCCTGAAGAAAACAACCTAAGCTTATAATACTTCTCTTCATAGCTAAAGCACTCCTTCTTAGGCAACATCCATTATGAGGGTACAGTCTGCATTTTCTTGCTTTTCTTGTTTCACATCATTTTGGAGATCAACAATCTTACCTGTTACCTATTATTTTCGAAAGTAAGCACATGTTTAAACCTAGAAGGGCATAGTAGCCTATGGACCAAGAATAGGATTAGTGTAGTTTGGTGTTTGTTGATCGGCATAGGTATGGTGGATCAATGGGCCTGTTTCTGTACTGTATGACTTTGATTATGAGTGGATCATAACAGTCTCACTATTATATTGGAACACTGTCTTCACATTACATCTTGTCACCAGAGGCCTTTCTACTTTATCTGACACTTCCTAACAATTTTTTTAAGAATTCATTTATGGGATGTGGGCCTCAATGGCCATACCAGGATTTATTGCCCATCCATAACTGCCCAGAGGGCAGTTAAGAGGAAACAACATTGTTGTGGTTCTAGAGTAGACCAGTTAACGATGGCAGTTTCCTTCGCTAAAAGACATTAGCTAATCAGATGAGTTTTTCCTATAAATGATAATGGCTTCATGGTCATCATTAGACTCTTAATTCCAGGTTTTTTTTTTCTCCTTATTGAATTCAAATTCCACCATCTGCCTTGGCAGGATTTAAACCCCAGAATATTACCTGGGTTAGTAATCTACCAATAGTACCACTTGGCCATTACCTGCCCATATAGTTGCTAAAAGGAGACACAGTTTTTACTCTTTATGAGCGCAAGATGAAAATATAAGAAATCAGACTTGGAAAATGGACACCAGTTTATACGGTAGGAGAAGACGGTGCTGATTAGTTGAGTCATCACTGGCATGGAGATGCAACGGGTACTGATAACTGTCAATCTTAATTTTCAGACCAGGCTGGTAGACAGACTCTGTTGCCATGGGAATACACCAGAGATTGGCAGTGTCCACAATTCCTTTTCTGTTCAATGAAAAAGGTGCGACATATGGACGCATTATTTTTAACTAGAAATATCACTCCCTTCTGGGACGGCACGGTGGCTCAGTGGTTAGTTCTGCTCCTTCATAGCACTAGGGACGCGGGTTCGATTCCAGCCTTGGGAGACTGTCTGTGTGGAGTTTGCATATTCTCCCCGTGTCTGCGTGGGTTTCCTCTGGGTGGTTTGGTTTCCTACCACAATCCAAAGATGTGCAGGTTAGATGGATTGGCCATGCTAAATTGCCCATAAAGTCTAAGGTGGGAAATGCGGGGATGGGGTGGGTCTGGGTGGGATGTTCTTTGGAAGGTCAGTGTGGACTTGTTGGGCTGAATGGTTTGCTTCCACGCTGCAGGGGTTCTATGATTCTATGAAAAAAATCCTGGTGCTAATATACACATTAAGCTTTTTGGCAAATGTGCTACATTGCAAGGCCAACTAATAAATCTTAAATTATTTCTGGTTAGTTCTTAGCATGGTCTAGATTATTTAATAACTGTTGTCGAGGCAGAGAGTATTGTGGATAGTACATATAACGAGGTGGTCACACAGCGGATTCAGACCTCACAGGCAGGAAGGGAATGGGTGACCACTAGGCAGAGCAAGACGGCTAAGCATGCAGTGCAGGTATCTCCTGCTGCTATTTCCCTGCAAAGTAGATATACAGTTTTGGATACTGTTAAAGGCAATAGCCTCTCAGGGAATAACAGTAGCAGCTAAATTCATGGCCCCATGGTTGACTCTGCTACAGAGGAAGGGAAAAATAGGCATGGAAATGCTATAGGGGATTCAATTGTGGGGTTTCTGTGGCCACAACAAGAGTCTAGGATGGTGCGTTGCCTCCCTGGTGCTGGGGTCTTGGTGGTCTCGGATGGTTACAGGACATTCTGGAGGGGGAGGGCAAACAGCTAATGGTTGTGGTACATGTTGGTACTAACAACATAGGTTAATAAAAGGCATAAAGTCTTAAAAGCAGAATATGGAGAACTAGGAAGAAAGTTGAAATGTAGGACCTCAAAGGTAGTTATCTCAGGATTACTACCAGTGCCACAAGCTAGTCAGAGTCGAAACTGCAAGATATGTAGGATGAATAAGCGGCTGAAAAGATGGTATGAGGGGGAGGGTTTCAGACTTGTGGGGCATTGGGGCTGGTTCTGGGGTAGATAGGACCTGCACAAATTGGATGGGTTGCACCTGGACGGGACTGATGTTCTTGGAGGGGGGTAGTTGGTAGAGTTGTTGGGGAGGGTTGAAACAAGTGTGGCAGGGTGATGGGAATCAGAGGAGTAGAGCTGTAGATGCAAAAATTGAGGGAGAGGTAGAAACCAAGACAAACATTCCTAAGAATAAGAACAGGCAGGGTAAAGCTACTGAAAAGAGCAGGGTAGGTGGTCTGAAATACATGTGTTTCATTGTGAGAAGTGTAACAGGTAAGATAGATGAACTTAGAGCTTTGGTTAGTATACGGAACATTATTACTATTACGGAGACTTGGCTGAAAGAGGGACGGGACCTGCAGCTGAATGTCCAATGATTTAGATGTTTCAGGTGTGATAGAAGGGGATGTAAAGAGGTGGGGGAGTTGCATTACTGGTAAAGGAGTATCTCACAGATGTTCTGAGGGAGGATACATAAGAGGACTCATGATTATGCGTAGAACTTAGGTATGGGAAAGGTGAAATCACAGTGCTGGGGGTATACTACAGGCCTCCCAACAGACAATGGGAGATAGGGTAGAGAATATGAAAACAGATGTTAGAAAGATGTAAAGACAGCAGGGTTGTTGTGGTGGGTGTTTTTAACTTCCCCTACAATGGCTGGGACTTGTTTCGTGTTAGGGGCAGATTTTGTAAGGACCGTTCTGGAGGTTTTCTTGACGCAGTATGTAAGCAGTCCAATGCGGGAAGCGGTAATACTGAACCTGGTTTTGGGAAATGAGCCCAGCCAAGTGAGTAAAGTTTCAGTGGGGGAACGTTTTGGGAGTAGTGACCGTAATACCGTGAGTTTTATGATACTCATAGATAGGGATAACAGCAGTCCTTGGGTGAAGATGTTAAACTGGTGGAAGGCGAACTACAACACCATTAGGCAGGATTTCGAGAATTTTGATTGGAGGTGGCTTTGAGGGTAAATACACATCAGACATGCAGAAGTCTTTCAAATGGCAGTTGATAAGAGTTCAGAAGCAGCGTGATCCTGTGATAATGAAGGCTAGGTTTGGTAACTTTCGTGAACCTTGGATGATCAGGGATGTTATGATCTTGGTCAAAAAGAAAAAGGAAGAATATGTAATGTCGAGGATGGGAACTGACAAAGCCTTTGAAATATGTAAGGAAAGTAGGAAAGAACTTAAACAAGGAATTAGAAGGTCTAAAATGGGTCATGAAAAGTTGTTATCAAACAGGACTAAGCAGAATCCCAAGGGTTTTTATATGTATGTAAAAAGCAAGAGGGTAGCCAGGGAAAGGTTGGCCCACTTAAGGACAAAGGAGAGAATCTATGTGTGGAGTTGGAAGAGGTAGGTGAAGTCCTAAATGAATAAAAAACAAAAGAACTGCAGATGCTGTAAATCAGGAACAAAAACAAGTTGCTGGAAAAGCTCAGCAGGTCTGGCAGTATCTGTGAAGGAGAAAACAGAGTTAATGTTTCGGGTCTGGTGACCCTTCCTCAGAACTGTGATCTGAGGATCTGATGGGATCTATCCCAGAATATTGAAGGAGGCAAGAGAACAAAGTGCTGGAGTGTTGACAGACATCTTTGTATCCTCTTTGGCCACAGGTGGAGGTCCCAGAGAACTGGAGAATAGCCAATGTAGTTCATTGTTCAAGAAGGGTAGCAGGGATAATCCAGGAAATTACAGGCCTGTGAGCCTCATGTCAGTGGAAATTATTGGTAAAGATTCTCAGGGACAAGATCTATTTGTAATTAGAAGCAAGTAGACTTATTAACGATAGACAGCATGGTTTTGTGCAGGGGAGGTCATGCCTCACTAACTTGCTGGAGTTTTTTGAGGAGGTGATGAAGATGATTGGTGAGGGAAATGTGGCCAAATGTTATCTATATGGACTTCAGTAAAACCTTTGACGAGGTCCCTCGTGGCAGTGTGGTACAAAAATTGAAGTCACATGGTATCAAGATGAGCTGGCAAGATGGAAACAGAACTGGCTTAGTCATAGGAGACAGAAAGTAGCATTGGAAGGATGCTTTTCGGAATGACTGGTTGTGACAAGTGGTATTCCACAGGGATCGGTGCTGGGACCTCTCCCGTTTGTGGTCTGTATGAATGATTTAGAGGAGGACGTGGCTGGTCTAATTAGTAAGTTTGCAGATGATACAAAGATTAGTGGAATTGCGGATAGTGAGGAAGATTGTCAGAGAATACAGCAGGCTATAGATCAGTCAGAGGCATTGGCAAATATGAGGTGATGCATTTTGGAAGGTCAAGTACAGGTGGAAACTTTGCAGTGAATCGCAGAACCCTTAGAAGTATTGATACACGGAGGAATCTGGGTGTGCATGTGTACAGATCACTGAAGGTGGCAGCACAGGTAGAAAAGGTAGTAAATAAGGCCTATGGCATGCTTCCCTTCATTGGAAGTGGCATTGCATACATGGATAAGCAAGTTATGCTGCAGCTTTATAGAAGTTTAGTTAAGCCACACTTGGAACATTGCATACAGTTCTGGCCACCACACTTCCAGAAGGATGTGGCTGCCTTGGAGTGGGTACAGAAAAGGCTTACCAGGATGTTGCCTGGTATGTGGGATTTTAGCTGTCAAGAAAGGTTGGATAGACTGGATTTGTTTTCACTGGAACGCAGGAGGTTGAGTGGCGACCTGATAGAAGTTAATCTTATAAAATTGTGAATGGCATGGATAGTTTGAGGCTTTTTTCCCCAGGGTGGAGGGGTCAATTACTAGGGGACACAGGTTTAAAGTGTGAGGAAGAGGTTTAAAGGAGATGTGCGAGGTATTTTTTTCACAGAAAGGGTGGTGAGTGGAAGTGGTGTTTGCATGCCATAGGCCTTATTTACTACCTTTTCTACCTGTGCTGCCACCTTCAGTGATCTGTACACATGCACACCCTGATTCCTCCGTGTATCAATACTGCCAGAGGAAGTGGTGGAAGCAAACGCACTAGCAGCATTCAAGAAGCACCTGGATGATACATGAATAGGAAGGGAATAGAGGGTTATGGATCCTTTAATTGAAGACAGAGTTTCAGTATGGAAGGGCAAAATGTGTTGGTTCAGACTTAGAGGGTCAAATGGCGTGTTCCTATGCTGTATTGTTCTTTGTCCAAACGCAGAATCCAGTCTCCTGTTGGAGATGAAGTTTTGAGGCTTGCAAGCACAAACTGGTGGAGCAAAGTCAGCATTCTGCCATTCCAAATGGTCAACAGCACGTGTTGTTTTATATGGTAGACGGCATATTTTTAATATGAGAGGAGATAGATTTGAAAGGGTCCTGAGGGCAACTTGTTCACTCAGAGGGTGGTTCATATGTCGAATGCCGTCTCTGAGGAACTGGTAGGTGCAGGTACAGTTACAGCATTTAAAAGAGATTTGGGCAGGTACATGAATAGGACAGGTTTAGTGGTATATGGGCCAAATGCAGGCAAATTGGACTAATTTCGTTTGGGAAACTTGGTTGACATGAACAAATTGGACCAAAGGGTATGTTTCTGTGCTGTCTGACTCTCTGACTCTCTGATTTTTGGGATGTATGGCCTACAAAAGAGCAACATACCATCATTGAAACTCATAACATAGTTATATAGTCATTTATCTAGTAGGCAAATGTCATTTTGTCTTGGCAGCAACCTCCTGTTATGGCAAAAATCCACTCTTGAGTTTATTGCAAAGTAGGAGAATGAGATAAGATGGAAAGGAGGATCTATGAGGGTAGTGTAATAAACATTGTCTAAATGGATTTTAATGAGGCATCTGACAAGGTCCCACATGGCAGACTGGTCAAAAAAAGGTAAAAGCCCATTGAATACAGGATAATGAGTTGACTTAGTAACAGGTAATGAAGGGTAATAGTTGATAGCCAACCTTCTGAATAGAAAGCTGTTTCAAGTGGTGTTCTGCAGAGTTTGGTGTTGAGACCCATGATATTTATTTTATCCACTGCCAATTTGGACTTGAAGGGATGTGGGCAAAATTGGGAAATTTGCAGACAATGCAAAAATTGACCCTGTAGTGGATAGTGTAGATGATAGCTGTGAGCTCGAAAATAATACAGATGGGTTGATGGAATGGGCAAGATAATGGCAGGTGGAGTTCAAACCAATACGTGTGAGGTGATGCATTTCGGGAGCTCAAACAGCAAAAGGGAATGCACTATATCTGGGTACATACTGAGAAGGGTAAATGAAGAGAGAGATCTTGGTGGGCAAGTGCACAGGTCCCTAAAGATAGCGATGTAGAATGATAAGTTTATAAAGAAGGTGTATGGAATGCTCTCCTTCATTGGCAGAGATATAGAATATAAAACTAGGGATATAATAATGAAACTGAATAAGACACTGGTGAGATCACTCCTTGAGTATTGTGTATGGTTCTGATCACCATGTTACAGGAAGGATGTACTTACTTTGGAGAAAGTGCGCAGAAGATTTACTAGAATGTTGCCAGAGCTGGAGAATTGTAACTAGGAGGAGAGATTGGAGAGGCTGGAATTATTTTCCTTGGAACAGAGACAGCTGTGGGAGACATCATTGAGATACATAAAATTGCCATGGATAGAGATAGAGTAGACAGGAGAAACCTGTTTCCCTTGGCAGAGTTCAAAAACCAAGGGTTATAGATTCATGATAAGTGGCAGAAGGATTAAAAGGGGATATGAGGAAAATCTTTTTTTATTGAAAGTGTGGTAGATATGTGGAAATTAACTTTTTTTCAAAAAGTACTTGGAACTGCACCTTAAGTGCTGTAGGCTGCAGGACTAAGGATCGTGTGCAGGAAGAAGCAGAAGGGGCATCTGGGCCTCTTTGGTTCAGTCTGGATAAGATGGGATGAAAAGCCCCTTCTGTGCTGTATCATTTCTATGGCTCTATGGCTGTTGTTCAAATTTTGAAACAGTTTCCCTTTCCAGGTAAGTTGAGGTTGACTGAACACTGTTCAGGTTCAAATATGGTGGATGTAGGCCCTTTTCAGTTTATCGCACAATTTATAGTGATATTTTGATTAGGGTATCTGTTATACCACAGGTTACTTTTGATATCCCTTATCTCAGTATCAAATTTATATAGTGAGAACATAGAACAATACAGCACAGGAACAGGCCCATCGGTTCACCATGTCTGTGCCAACCATGATGCCAATTTAAACAAATCCCATCTGCCTGCATATAGATCTTATCACTCCATTCTCTACCTGTTCATGTGCCTATGTAAATGCCTCTTAAACTTTGATCGATACTAATGTATCTGCTTCTACCACCTCCCAAAGCAGTATGTTCCAGGCACCTACCACCTTCTGTAAAAATACTTCCTTTGCACATCTCATTAAAAATTTTCCCTCTCACCTTAAATCTGTGGCCCCAAGTATTTGACATTCCCACACTGGAAAAAGACCCTGACTATTGAGCTTATCATGCCTCTCATAATTTTACATATTTCTACCATGTCACCCTCCAGCCTCCAACACTCTAGCAAAAAAAAAATCCAAGTTTGTACAACTCCTCCTCGTAGCTAATTCACTCCAATGCAGGCAACATCTTGGCAAACCTCTTTTGACAGTAATGGTTGCCTCATTATTTCCTTGGTCATTTCTTCCTTGGGCTCTGGGTCCCCTACCTGCCTCACTTGCAGGCACACTGTCCTTTTCCTGACCATTGACCAAATCAGAAGACCCTGTCCTAAGGCTTGTGACCATCTCCTAGTGTAAAACACACAGCTTCCCATTTTTCTGACATGTCACAGTGTGTTGTTGTGACCAGTCCCTGGGTGAGATTCCCCAACTTTAGAGCTCCCAGTTAAGGAGGAATGAATTGGCTTCCCTTCTTTATTTCACCATTTCCTTGGTTTTTCACAATAAAGTTAATTTAAAAAGGTATCCCTTCCCTTTCTCGCAGGCCTAAAGAGTTTGGGTTTTAAAAGGAGCCAAACTAACCAGGCTTACTTGAGTTAACAAAGGGATGAGTTTATTATTTACTAAACTTGAGAAGGAATAATGCAACACATGTACATTCATATTAGGAATAAGTAGTAAGTTCAAAATAATAGAGGCATTTAAAAAAGTCAATCTGAGCCATTTATGAAGGGTAGATAGTAGAACATTATGGTTATTAATATCAATGGTATTGCTAAGGTTGGCAATAGTTAAACAGTTGATTTCAAGATTCATGGCTTTGCAGTTTGATTGAAATGCTTTTCTCTTAGTTCATTTCAACAGTGACTGATTGACAGTGCTCAAACTGAATGGGAATCTTTTCCATTTATTTAACTGCAATGAAGTAGTATTCAATAGTTTCTTCCAAAGGGTTGAACCCCAATATTTAGCATATCACTTGAAGGTTAAAACACAAACATGTCTGCAGGACATGGCTCACTGCTGAGAGGGGTTTGGATAGTCATCTTTATGTTATATTTTCCTTTTCAGAGTTTGCATTTAAAATTTCCCTGACTCTTCAAAGGTGTGACATTCCAGAGTTTTCTCCAGCAGCCACAAATCTACATTCACCATTATCTTAAGGCTATATATTCTTTTAAAAACACACACACTTGAATTAAGTTCAATATGTCCATAAGTGATGTGGGTTTGACCTTCATAACTTTGGTCATAAACTCTCAGCCAAAGCTGGTTAAGTTACAACACCTATTGCAGTCATGGTTGCTCTAGATAACACTGGAATCCAGGAGGAACTATATACTGTAGTTGCAAAACATCTACCCTGCCATGTAGTTCAATTAACTACCTAAATAATTTATTCAATTATTTGTTTTTTTTAAAAATGTCCTATTATCCCTAAACCAATTCCTGTAAAATGTTAAACCTTAAGATTAGAAAAGACCTTGCCATGTACTCAAACAGCCAGCTTCTACCCCTAAAGTAGGGTAAGAACCAATTCCTATAGGGTGTAAAAGTGAAGAAACAAAAGAGTACCTCCTTTAATTCCTCACTAACCGCCTGTGCTCAGTTCTAACTCCAACTTAAGTGCTAAATTGTCTGTACTTATACTTTTTAAATTAACCTGTTCAGGCACGTTACAATACATCTTGGTAGCAGGTGCAGTGTGAGAGCCACAAGACCCTAAAATGTGAAACTTGACAGTGGTGGGATATTGTATCAGAGACAGTAGGAACTGCAGACGCTGGAGAATCTGAGGTAACAAGGTGTAGAG
>NC_063335.1:58719226-58789800 GCF_021869965.1 Rhincodon typus | reverse complement strand
CTATGATGCTGCTTGGCCTGCTTTGTTCATCCAGCTCTACACCTTGTTATCTCAGTGGTGGGATATGTTATGTTTTAGTTTAGCCTAGGCTGCAGGGAAACCAGTTTGTGGGTTACTTAATTAACAAACTCATCAGTAAAGAATAGCTGTAGTTTGTACATCTCTGTTTAAACCGTGATGCAATTTAGAATTTAGCATGGATTAGTTAAGATAAATTATATTTAGATAAGTTGCTGTTTTTTTTTTGCTGAGGCAATAATGAAGATGGATGAAGGCAATGATGTTGATGTGGTGTACAAAAGACATTTGAAAAAATGCTATACAACAGATGTATTGGCAATGTGATCACTCATGGAATAAAAGGGACAGAGTGACATCAATATGAAATTGGATGAGTGACAGGAAACGTTGTATAGTGGTTTTCAGAGGTAGTTTGGAGTTGTGGAACATTTGTAATGAGTTCTCCTGGGTCAATGTTCAGATCCCTCCTTTTTCCTGATACATGTTAATGAGCTAGACCTTGGTATACAGGAACAGCCCAAAGATCATAACAATTTACTGAATCAAATGCTCTGGTCAGGTTGATGAATAAAATAAATATTCATTGCTGTTCACAACATTTTGCTTGATTTTGCCTGGCAAAGCTTCCTCTGCAATGATTAAAACTACAGTTATTTCCTCAGCCACAGAAAGAGGTGATTCAGGAGTACATGTGCCAGGAGTTTGTGCTATAGCAACAGCAACAACAAAAACAAAAACCAATAGTTTCATTGGTTTGATTTATCGCCTTTCCTGAAGATAGTTACAAATGTCACATTCCTGACATCAGGTTGGGTTAATGGTAGGGAATTAGAGATAATATTTTTCTCCCAAGAATGTAGGATGTGTGCATGAAGTCTTCAGGTGAGCAAGAGACCAATAACCTTGAGGACATCAGCTGGAGTGCCCTCAAGACCAAAGGCTTTGATGTTTTTAACTGATTGGGGCAGTCGCAACAAACATTGATGGGGAATAGAAAATAGTGGCAAGGAAGTTCTGTTTAACTTACATAGAGCATTGGTTAGGCTTTTACAAAATGCAATTAAATCCTGTCCCTAGGAAGCTTATCCAATGACTTCCCTACCACTGATGGAAGCTCACTGGCTTAAAATTTCCTGGATATCCCTGGTGTCTAAAATAAATCCACAGAGGCTGGTATCCAATCACCCAGTGACCCTTTATTTACACGTGAAGAGTCCTTGACACTGATCCAGCTCCATTAGAGCCAGCTTTCAGAGTGACAGGATGTAATGGCACTCCTGTTCTTATCTGTCAGTCAGGGCTCCCTGAATGGACCATATTAGCAGCCCTAATCAGGGGTCACATACTGTGAGGTCCACCAGGCTGACTTTGTTACAATCATTACATCCCTCCCGACCTGAGTCCAAGGACATCAGCCAATTTATTTTTTGTAGCTCCTCCTGGGGCATTTTAGCACTGGGTCAGGTTCCTTCAATTCTTCCTCTGATACAGGCAGCACATAACGTACAGTAGCTCGCCTCTTGCTCCTGGAGCATCTGGGAAGAAATTCATCTCTTCTTCAGGCAGTAAAGGCATTGAGTTGGCAACATCTGCCATGTCCATCTCAGATTCTGAAGTATCTCCAATGCTTGATAGAGAGGGAGACCCCATGGGTTTTGGAACGGTCAGAAAGGTTGCCGTGGAGCCGGGCAAGTTTTGCTCACTCACCATTTGTGATTTTGCAGCTTTCATATGGTCCATGTGCTTGCTCAGGCCTGTTGCACCTATCTGAACTTTATATGTCACTAGTTCTGACCTCACATCGACCATGTCTCTTACCCATGCAGGGCCATTCCTGTGGTTCTTAAACCAAACTTCATCCCCTGAAGTAAACTCTCTATCTCTCACTTAGTGGAGACTTGTATTCCTGATGCTGTTTCACCATCCTGCAAAAGCAACACACTTGGAGCTATCCCTGTAGTTGCATGATGGGTGGTCCTATAATCAATCCGGACAGTTTGATATCTAGTGAAGGTGTAGGCTGTTTCTTTAAGCCTAGCTTCAAAGTTTGGACTGTCTTTCTGCCAGACCATTGAATGCTGGATGGTAATAAGTTGTCCTTATATGACGAATAACATTCGACTTTAGGAAATACTCAACTTTCCTGCTGGTAAACAATGGCCCGCTATTTATGACCAACACGTCCAAGGGTCTGTGTATTGCAAAAGATGTTTTTTCTGTCTGATCAATGAACTCTATACACATCCAATCACTTTGAGCGGGCGTCCACAATGACTAAAAACATTGAGCCCATGAAGGGATGTGCACAGTCGACGCATAACTGAGTTCAGAGTTTATCCGGCCATTCCCGCAAATGTGGAGGAGCAGCTGGTGGTAATTTTTGCCCTTGTTGGCACTCTGGGTACTGCTGCACCAATGTCTGCATCCAATCCTGGCTACCAGACATACCTTCTCACCAACATATTCATTGTTGAAATCCCTGGATGGCCCTGGTGGTGTTCAGCCAGTATCTGGTGGTGAACTTTACTCAGAATAATCACTCTTACTCCTCATAATATGCTGAACTCTACCATGATCTGGTTTCTCTGGGTCCAAACAGGTTTCACTTCTGGTTGTGATGGCCCTTTGGTTTCCCCCCATCACCTCCAGCTGCTTCAGTTTTGCCAGGACCGGATCTTCCTGCAGCCAAAGTCTGATATTGTCAGCTGTGATTGGAAGTGTGTCCAGAAAATTTAAAATCATTATGGACTCTTCCAGTGGCTACTTGGCCTCTCAGATGGTGTTCTAACTTGTAATTATACACACTTAGTAATAGAGAACACCATTGAATTTGGCCTGAAGCTATGGGTGGCACTGCCTTGTTCTCTTTAAGTGGACCTAACAGAGAGTTGTGATCCATTATTATTACAAATTAGGTTTGTGAAGGTATTGGTGGAACCTCCTGACTCCAAATATGACCGGCAAACCTTCCTTCTCTATCTATTTACACTTGGCAAATGCAAAAGTCCTGGATGCATGCACTGTTGGGCATTCCTCTCCATTGGGCGACATCTGAGCTAATGCTACGTCCATGCTGTAACGGGGAGGCATCGCATGTCAAGATCTTGCTTGGGATCATAGTGTGCTTAGTTGATGATAGTTGCTTCTTCGCCTCCTGAAAGATATGGTTTGGCTACACAACCATTTCCAAGGCTGACCCCTTTTGTAAGAGTTGATGCAAAGCGGCCAGCTTATGTATGAAATTTCCATAATAATTCACCAGCCTAAGGTAAAGCCTAAGCTCCAGTACAGATGTGGGAACCTTTGATTGCCCTCACTTTATCTTCCAACGGGCGTAACCTAGTCTTGTCAACTTTGTATTCCAAGTAGATCATTTGGGGTGCCTGGCACACACATTTTCCCCTTCTACCGCATTTGTCTGCCTAGGAAAAATGTCTATGGACAATTTCTAAGTTCTGTAAGTGCACCTTATTGGTACTCCCTGTTATTAGTATGTCTTCTAGAAAAACGGTGACCTGGGTAGACCTTGCAAAATGTTCTCCATCATCCGTTGAAAAATTACACAGGCTAATGATACCTCAGATGGCAGTTTCATATATTAGTACAAACTCTTATGGGTATTAATTGTAAAATACTTCTGGCAATTCTCATCTAACCATAATTAGAAGTACGCATGGCTCATGTCCAGCTTTGTGAATGACAACCCCGCCACCCCCACCAACACCCAACTTTGTATATAAATCCTCCAAAAAGGGATTGGGTATTTATCCAGCTCTGAAAAAGTGGTTTACTGTTTGTTTGAAGTCCCCACAAAGGACTTCACAATCAGTAGAGCCAATGCTGTCCATCCTGCAAATTGGGCTGGTTTGATGATTCCTTTGCTTTCCAGCCTCCTGATTTCTACCTCTACCTTTGCCTGTAAGGCAAATGACACTGTGCAGATCTTGCACAATCTTGTTTCCTGGTCAACATGCAAGATGACCCTGGCTCCTTAGACTTGCCTGAGAAAAATTTCTGGATAATTAACTAGGACTTCACTCAGGCAACCATTTCCTGATTAAAAAATATTGAGCCAGTCAAGGTGATTCTTTCTCAACCAATTACACACCAAAAAGCTTGAGCCCAGGCTTTTCACTACAATAAGTGGTAACTGAACCAGCTGCTTTTCATAACAGACCAGACCCAAAGTTGTACCTTTAATCTGTAAATGTTCCCTAGTACAGGTTCTCAGTCTAGCTGAGGTCTTTGGCAAAATTAAGGGTAAGAGTTCAGAGTGAATTTTATTATAAGACTGGCTCTGCAATCACTGAAACAGCCACACTCATATTGACCTCCATTATTTTGATTGTTTCTGATTTGGATTTTGCTAAGCAATTTAACTGTTCTAAACCAGATGTAGGTGGACTTTCCAAGGTGTCCTGCCTCCTGGATACTGGCCTGTCAGTTCTCTTACTCAGTTCAGGCCTACTGGGACACTTTTGCTGTCTTGAGTCCACATATTAGCAGCAAATACAATGGCTTACTGGCCCAGATCCTGAAGAAAATTTTAACTGTTTGGCCAAGGCGTCTGTTGGTTTGGGGGTTTTGCTGTGGACTAAAGTGGAGTCCCTCTGTTCAGGATTTGTCCCGAGTGAGGCAATACAATTGCTTTCACTCAAGTGGTGTTCCCCAGCTTATTCAGACTGGCAAGGGTGTCCACTTCCGTCAGAATACCATGCAACTCATAAGCTCCACTTGCCACACTTTCTAATGACAAAGCCAGTTGTAGCACCTGTTTGAAGTCCAGTTGGGCTTCAGGTAGTAAGCATTTTTGTATTGTTACACCATTAATCCTTTTCATTTCATCACTGAACTAACTCCACCAAATCACCCTTTACTTATACATGGAGAGTCCTTGACACTGATCCAGCTCTCAGGGTGAACAAGATGTCTGACACTCCTGTTCTTATCTGTCAGCCAGGACTCACTGATTGGGGCTGTTAATCTGGTCCCACAAGGAATGCATATTTTATGACGTCTTTCTGGCTGACCTTGTTACAATCACTACAGTGTCCTTCTTTAACAAAGGAACAACAATGGCTATTCTCCAGTCTTCTGGGACCTTGCATGTGGCTAGAAAGGATACAAAGATCTCTGTGAAGGCCTCAAATCTCCTGCCTTGCCTCCCTTAGTATCCCAGGATGGATCTTACCAGGCCTTGGGGACTTATTTCCTTAACATTTTTAAAACACCCAAACACCTCCTCCTATTAGCATGCCTTAGACTATCAACAAATCCTCCTCTAAAATTACCATTATCCATTTCTAAATCCTTGGCGAATAGTGATACAAAGTACTTATTGAGGACCTCACCCATTTCCTCTGGCTCTGCACATAAATGCCCTCCTTTGTCTTTGAGTGGACATACCCTTTCCCTTGCTACCTTTTTGTTCCTAATATACATATAAAGTGCCTTGGGATTCTCCTTACTCCTATCTGCTAAGGCCATATCATGTCCCCTTCTAACCCTCCTAATTTCCTTTAATTTCCTCTTCTGCTTCCATTATATGTCTCAAGGGTCTGTCTGATTTTACTTTCCTAGACCTTATATATGCTTTGTTTATCTTTTAAAAAAAAACTTAGAACATCTCTCATCATTCCAGGCTTTCCAAATCTTGCCATCCTTATCTATCATCCTCACAGGAACATTGCTGGTCCTGAACTCTGGCCCAGTGGCTTTTAAAGGACTCCCATATGTCAGATGTGAATTTACCTTCAAACAGTAGCCATCAATCCAATTTTTCCAACTCCTGCCTAATATTGTTGGAATTAGCCTTCCCCCAGTTTAGCACTTTCACCCGAGGACAAATCTTATCCTTCCCTAGAGGTATCTTAAAATTTACATAATTATGATCACTATTCCCAACTTGCTCCTGCACTGAAACTTTGATCAGATGGCCAGGCTCATTCCCCAATACAAGGGGTATATATGGCCATTTCTCTAGTTAGCCAATCTACATGTTGTTTCAAGAATCCCTCCTGGATCCACGTAATAAATTCTGCCTCATGTAAACCCCTGGCACTAATGGAATCCCAGTCAATATTGTGGAAGTTAAAATTCCCACTTACACAACCCTGAGACAGCAGGAACTGCAGGTGCTGGAGTCAGAGACAACACAGTATGGAGCTGGAGGAACACAGCAGCCCAGGCAGCATCAGTGGAGCAGGAAAGTTAACGTTTCAGGTCAGGACCCTTCATCAGAAATGGGGAGGGGGAAGGAACCTGGGAAATAAATAGAGAGGAGGGGTGGGGCTGGAGAAGGCAGATGGGATGGTGATAGGTGAGCGCAGGTAGGGAGTGGTAGAGATTTGTCAGTGGGATGGGTGGGGTGGATAGGTGGGACAGAAGATTGACAGCCTGTGTCAGGTTAAGGAGGCAGGGATGAGAGGGAGGTTTAGACATGGGATGAGGCTTGGGGTGGGGAGATTTTAATGCTGGTAAATTCTGTGTTTAGGGTTTTTACATCTTTCCATGATCTGCTTGCATATCTGTTCCTCTAACTCCTGCTGGCTTTTAGGGGACCTATAGTATAACCCCATCATAGTGATTGAAACTTTATTATTCCTGAGTTCTACTCATAAATTGCTTCACTGGATGAACCCTCCAAGATGGCCTCTCTTAGTACAGCTGTAACATTCTCCTTAATCAGTAACACAACTTCTCCAGTCGTTTTACATCCCTCTTGATCATGCCTGAAACATCTAAAGCATGGATTAATGAGCTGCCAGCCTTGCCTTTCTCTGAACCAAGTTTCTGTAATGGCTACCACATTGTAGTCCCTTGTACTAATCCATGCTCTAAACTCATTGCCTTACATGTTATACTGCACATCTTAAAATAAATGCACTTCAAACCTCTAGTCCTGCTGTTTGGAGACAATAAGGACTGCAGATGCTGGAAGCTAGAGTCAATAAATGTGGAGCTGGAAAAGCTCAGCAGATCAGACAGCATCTGAGGAGCAGGGAAGTCAACATTTCAGGCCAAACCTTCATCGACGCTAGTCCTGCTATGTTCGTTAACCTGGCCCTGCCTGTTCTTCCTATGAGACTTATTTAGCTCATCTCCTCTCTTCAAACAGTTTACATGCTCACCTACTGCTCTGGTTCCTACTCCTGCCACACTAGTTTGAATCTGAGTAGCACTGGCAAACCTCCCTGCAAGGATATTGTTGTCCCTCCAGTTTAGCTGCAACCAGTCATTCTTGTGCAGGTCCTACCTGCCATGGCAGAGAACCCCAATGATCCAGATATCCGAGTTCCTCTCTTCTACATCAGCTCTTTAGCCAAGCATTTCTTTCTATTCTGGCCTCACTAGCGTGGCATAAGGAATAATCCTGGGATTACAACTCTAGAGGTCCTGCTTTTCAACTTTGTATCTAACTCCTTGAACTCCCTTTGCAGGACCTTATCTGTCTTTCTGCCTGTGTCATTAGTACCAATATGGACCGCAACCTCTGGCTGTTCACCTTCCCCTTCAGAATACTCAGAGACATCCTTGACCTTTGCACTAGGGAGGCAGCACACCATCCTGGAGTCTCACTCACTGCCTCAGAGAGGCCTATCTATATCCCTGAATTTACAGTCCCCTCTTACAACTACTGCCTACACTTAGACCGTCACTGCTGTTTAAAGAGCCAGTCGTGGTGTGACTGATTGAGCTACTACTTTCCCCAAAGAGGCCTTTCCCCCAACAGTATTAAAAATGCTACATCTGTTATTTTTCTGTAACCTGTGTTCTTTCTCCTCATTGTTAATTTAGCTAATCTTTGCATCATCCGCAATCTTACTTATCATTTCCCCCACATTTTCATATAAATCATTTATGGATATCTCAAACAATAAAGTACTCTGGACTCAACCCTGTGGAACACTATTGAACACCAGCCTCCAGCCACACAAACAGCTTTCTATCGCTACCCTCTGTCTTGTACCACAAAGCCAATTTTGGATCAATTTGCCATGTTTCCCTGGATGTCATGACCTTTTACTTTCTTTGTCAGTTTCCCATGTCAGATTTTGTCAAAGTCATTGGTGAAATCTGTATAAACCATATCTCACTGATCCTCATTGACGTACTTGGTCACGTCCTTGAATTATTTGATCAATTAAATTTGTTAAGCAGACATCCTTCGAACAAAGCCATGCTAACTATCAATAAACCTTGTGTCTCTAAATGGAGAATAATTTTCTCCTTCACTATTTTCTCCAATAATTTCCTTACCATTGATGTGAGACGCACTGTTCTATAGTTCTCTGGTCTAACACTACCATTCTTCTTGTAAAGTGGAACCACATTAGCTGTTCTCCAGTCCTCTGACATCTCCCTTGAGGCCAAGGCAATATTTCCTCCTTGTCTCCTACAACATGCCAGTTTGTTCTAATCTTGTTCAAGTGAGAGATATTTTTGCTTTGTTTGGATAGAGTCAAAGTGTAATGTTTGTTTGTTTCCTTGAAATGCTACTCTACAGAACCAAACTGTATTCGAGACTCTACATGCATACATAATATACATACACACAAAGATAAGTTTTGAATAAAGTATATTTTTGAAGTTAAAAGAAAAAGTCTATTTTGTTCTCGTTCCATCTGCCCCGGAACTGGTCCAAATGTCCTGAAAGCTGAAACCATTCCCCTCGTACCATCTCTCAAGTCAGATATTAATCTAATATATCATGCTGTTTCTACTCTAACTAGCATGTGAAACTGATTGCAATCCTGAGGTCAGTACCTGTGATGCCCTACTTTTTAACTTGCTTCCTAACTCCCTATATTTTGCTTTTAGGACCTCATCCCTTTTTTGACCCATATTGTTAGTATTGGTGTGTACCACGACCAATGGCTGTTCACCCTCTGACTTCAGAATGTTCTGTAGCCAGTCCGAGACATCCTTGAACCGAGCACCTCGGAGGCAATATTCCATCCTGGAGTTTTGTTTGCCACAGAAACATCAATCTATTCCCCTTAGAATTTAACTCCCTATTACTATTGTATTCCCACACCTATTCCCTCTCATCTGTGCAGTAGATCCAACCATGGTGCAACAAATTTGGCTGCTACTTTCCTCTGAGAGGCTATTCCCCCAACAATATCAAAGGTGGTACATCTGTTTTGAAGTGGAATGGCCACAAGGCCTGTAATTGTCTGCCTAGTCCAGTTTCTCTGCCTGTGGGTTCTTAGCCTGCACAGTGACCACCTCTCCATGTATGCTATTCACAATACTGACTTTCTTCGTCTTCAACTTTCAAATTCCATATGTCAGCCATCATTTCAAAACCTCTTTGAATAGTTCATCAATAATGGAATTCTGAGTCACATGCAAAGTACCTGTGATCAGTTTTCCAGGTGACCTTGAGGTTCATTCATATATTATTAATATTTCAATCTTGCATCTACCAGATCTTCTAAAAATGCCTTCATCCTCATTCCTTTCTTCTTCTGTTGTTCTAATGTGTGCGTCCCAGATTTGAATGATGTTGAAGGGTCACAAACG
This sequence comes from Rhincodon typus, assembly GCF_021869965.1. NCBI lineage: Eukaryota > Metazoa > Chordata > Chondrichthyes > Orectolobiformes > Rhincodontidae > Rhincodon > Rhincodon typus. The sequence goes on along the minus strand of NC_063335.1, from coordinate 58,780,251 downwards.
TTGCTTTTCCAGGAACTTTTTAAACGCGTAGAGTAAAAGAGTAAAACCAAAAGGCTGTCTTTTTTTTCCTGAGTATCAAATAGAACATAGTACATAGAACAGTACAGCACAATACAGGCTTTTTGGGCCACAATGTTGTGCCGACTTATTGTCCCACTAAGATCAATCTACCCTGCATACCCTACATTTTACTATCCTCCATGTGCCTGACCAAGAGTCGCTTAAAAGTGTCCAAAGTATCTGACTGCACTACCACTGCTGGCAGCACATTCCACATGCTCACCACTCTCTGTGTGAAGAACCTACCTCTGACATCGCCCCGAAATCTTCCTCCAATCACCTTAAAATTATGCTCCCTCGTAATAGTCATTTCCGCCCTGGGAAAAAGTCTCTAACTATCCACTCTATCTGTGCCTCTCATCACCTTGTACACCTGTATCAAGTCACCTCTCATCCTTCTTCGCTCCAATGAAAAAAGCCCTAGCTCCCTCAAGCTTTCCTCATAAGACCTGCCCTCCACTCCAGCCAGCATCCTGGTAAATCTCCTCTGTACCCTCTCTAAAGCTTCCACATCCTTCCTATAATGAGGTGACCAGAACTGAACGCAATATTCCAAGTGTGGTCTTACCAGAGTTTTATAGAGCTGCAGCATAACCTCACAGCTCTTCAACTCAATTCCCCTGCCAATGAAAGGCAACACACCATACGCCTTCTTTACAACCCTATCAACTTGGGTAGCAACTTTGAGGGATCTATGGACATGGACCCCAAGATCCCTCTTTTCCTCCATACTGCTGAGAATCCTGCCATTAACCCTGTATTCTGCATTCAAATTCAACCTTCCAAAATAAATCACTTCACACTTTGCTGGGTTGAATTCAATCTGCCACTTCTTTGCTCAGCTCTGCATCCTGTTAATGTCCCGTTGCGACCTACAACAGCCCTCCACACTGTCCACAAGTCCACCAACCTTCGTGTCATCGGCAAACTTACTAACCCACCCTTCCACTTCCTCATCCAAGTCATTTATAAAGATCACAAACAGCAGAAGTCCCAGAACAGATCCCTGCGGAACACCACTGGTCACCGACATCCAGGCTGAATACTTTCCATCTACTACCACCATCTGTCTTCTATTGGACAGCCAGTTTTGTATCCAGACAGCCAAATTTTCCTGAATCCTGTGCCTCCTTAATTTCTGAATGAGCCTACCATGTGGAACCTTATCAAATGCCTTGCTAGAATCCATACACACCACATCCACTGCTCTACTTTCATCGATGTGTTTTGTCATATCCTCAAAGAATTCAATAAGGCTTGTGAGGCATGACGTGCCCCTCACAAAGCCATGCTGACTATTTCTAATCAAACTGTGCTTTTCCAAATAACCATAAATACTATCTCTCAGTATCCTCTCCAATAATTTGTGCACCACAGAAGTAAGACTGACTGGTCTGTAATTTCCAGGATTATCCCTATTCCCCTTCTTGTACAAGGGAATGACATTTGCCACCCTCCAATCATCTGGTACTACTCTAGTGGACAGTGAGGATGCAAAGATCATTGCCAAAGGGGCAGCAATCTCTTCCCTCGCTTCCCGTAGAAATCTTGGGTATATCCCGTCTGGCCCAGGGGACTTATCTATCCTCATGTTTTTCAAAACTTCTAGCAAATCCTTCTTCCTAGCATCAACCTGTTCGAGCATATCTGCCTATTTCATGCTGTCCTCACAAACGTCAAGGTCCCTCTCACTGGTGAATACTGAAGCGAAGTATACATCAAGGACCTCCCCTGCCTCCTCTGATTCTGCGCACAAGTTCCCTCCACTATCCCTGATTGGCCCTACCCTCACTCTGGCCGTTCTCTTGTTCCTCACGTAAGTATAGAAAACCTTGGGGTTTTCCTTGATCCTACCTACCTGTATCTTTTCTCATACCCCCTTCTAGCTCCCTTAGTCCATTCTTCAGTTCCTTCCTGGCTACCTTGTAGACCTCTAAAGCCCTGTCCGATCCTTGTTTCCTCAACCTTAAGTAAGCTTCTCTCTTTCTCTTGACTCGGTATTCCACATGTCTTGTCATCCAAGGTTCCCTCACCTTACCATCCTATCCTTGTCTCAGTGGGATAAACCTGTCCAGTACTTGTAGCAACTGCTGCCTAAACAACCTCTACATTTCTGTCGTGCAAACACCGGTTAAAATAAGCAGAGATAGTAGGAACTGCAGATGCTGGAGAATCTGAGATAACAACGTGTAGAGCTGGATGTACACAGCAGGCCAAGCAGCATCAGAGGAGCAGGAAAGCTGACGTTTCGGGCCTAGACCATTCTTCAGAAATTAAAATGAGCACCTTATTTATGTGCAATACTTTTGCACAACTCAGCAATTTAAATGTGAATACTGAATAAGCAATTTCCAGATTAAAGTTCTTCAGCCTTTATAGAGTCCGCTAAAGTCCCTGATATAGTGTGTTATGTATTAACCGAATGTGTTTTGAAATCCATCAAATGTATGACCATACTCGATATGGAATATTTCCTGTACATAACATCCAACTTCCCGGTATCTAATCGAAAGATACTTTGCTTCTGAGCTCAGTTCTGTTAGGGACTGACAAGGTCAAGGCCGTACCTTCTTTCACTTTGATGGAGACATATCCCATTCCACAAATGCACTTCACTTTTCACTGGTCAGATTCAGATGCAGAGAACAAAGGTGGGCTCTTTTACTGTGACCATTTACATTTGTTTTCTGTCATTGTCACAAAATTCACTCCAAATACAATTCTCTGTCTGAAGAAAACACACAGTGAAATATTGTAGGAGTGTGACTGCTATGGCAAGATTTTTTCCAGAATCGCCAAGACGTCTGACAAGAGGGCATCACGTGCAAACACCTCAGGGTGCGCTGCATAGGTGCTGGCCTTTGCAGACCACCACAACAGACATTAATACCTGACATTGCCAAGCTTTAAGAACCCTTTTGCACATCTCTGATCCACTTACAGGAATCTCCTGAACTTTTAAGCTGCACCTATGGCTGCACTGGCAATTATCGTTGTAATGCTGTAGCAAGAATACTGTGCGTTCAGGGATATGCCCCCAGCTAAAGGGCTGGACCAGGCTGTCATAGCACTCACTCACCCTAAGCCTACTTGGATACTTATACCTTCCCTATCTTGTTTGCTTTGCATCTGCCAGACATATGATGCTCACAGTACTGCTATATTGCCATGCCATTTAGCACAGACACAACGCCAAGAAGCTTGTTGCAGTTGTCAGCAGCTCTCAGTCAAGTCAAGGGAGCTCAGGGGGCCCTGCCACTTTAAGTCAAGGGCAGTGTCTGATACCAGTCCAGGGGTTTGGACACAGTCAGCCAGTCAAAGCAGTTAAATTCAGGATGGTCCCCACATTAGAGATGAGGAGTCAAATGTTGTGCAGTCCATCACCTATCTTGAGTCTTTCTACCCTACTGTGGAATGTTTTCTTCTTGGGCTGTGAAAAAGGTATGTTTCATGGGAGATGAAAGTGGGCGACCCAACTATTCCTGTTGGTTCAATAGGGAGGTGTCTCGAGTGAATGAGTAGGCTGCGCAGAGGGCATGCAGGTTTAATGGCGTCAGGGTTGGGGTGAGTGACTGAGTGGGGGAAGATGTTGCACATAATAGTGTGAGGGGTGGAGCATAGGTCTGGTGGGAGGTGGGAACGGTAGATAAAATGAGCATGAAGTATTGGAGAGAAGATGATGGCACTTACGTTGGTGGAGTGGGGAAGGTCATTGAGCCTCCTTCTATTGCATTGGGAATTCCTCCCTGCAACTGAGACCCAGGTTATCGTGGCCGGGTGTCATGGCCTCCACTGCTGGTCCTGAGGGAAGAGAACATTCCCATCCTGCACCATGCTGTAAAACAGTACCTCCAGGTCTCTACCTGAAAAATGAATTGCTGATTTCCCCTTGCCTGCCACATCCAAAGTAAATGCCAGGAGCTGCGCAGAGCAGCTCTGGACTGACAATGCTGGTCCTGGTGCACAACAGCCTTTTAAAGATTGCATGGGTGCCAGAGATGCTTGTGCTTTGGCAGATATCTGCTGAGTGACAATTTTTTTCTGGGATGAGTGCATGGCAATATTGGGATATGTAGTACAGATTTCAAAAAAAAACTGTGAGGAACTTGCACAGTCTGATATAGGAAATGGAGAGGTTTTGGGGCTCTTTCGTGCTTAAAAACAGACAAGTTTCCTGGCCTGGATGAATTGCAAGCCAGGCTCATGTGTGAGGTGAGGCAGGAAATTACAGGGACTCTGACACAAATTTTGAATTCCTCTCTGGCCAGAAGAGAAGTGCCAAAGGACTGAAGGACAGCTAATGCGGTTCCACTTTTTAGGAGGAGTGGTAGAGAAGAATCAGGAAATTACAAACCAGTGAGTCTCACATCAGTGGTAGGGAAACTATTGGAGAAAATTCTGAAGGAGCAAATTAATACCCACTTGGAAAGGCATGGGTTAATTAGAGATAGTCAGCATGGCTTTGTCAGAGGTAGGTCATGCCTAACAACTGTATTAGAATGTTTTGAAAATGGGATTAAATCTGTGGATGAGAGAAGTTCAGCTGATGTGTGTATGTGGGTTTTAGCAAAGCTTTTGACAAGGTTCCACGTAAGAGACTGATTCAGAAGATTAAAGCACCCGGAATTAAGTGAAACTTGGTAAGATGGATCAGAAACTGGCTTAGCAATAGGACACAAAGGGTCGGGTTAGACAGCTGTTTGAGTACACTGAGGCCTTGTTCAGGTGGGCTGATGAGCCAAGGAGTGGCAGGTGGAGTTTCATCTTGGTAAATGTGAGGTGCTACATTTTGGTAGGGCAAATCAGGGCCGGACTTATACTTAATGGTGATTTAAGGAGAAAACCTATACCTTTATATTGTATCCGCTGTTCCCAATGTGGCCTCCACTACATCGGGGAAACCAAGCGGAGGCTTGGAGACCACTTTGTGGAACACCTACATTCGGTTCGTGACCAACGACTGCACCTCCCAGTAGCGAACCACTTCAACTCCCCCTCCCACTCCTTGGACGACATGTCCATCCTAGGCCTCCTCCAGTGCCACAACGATGCCACCCGATGGCTGGAGGAACAGCATCTCATATTTTGCTTGGGAACCCTGCAGCCCAATGGTCTCAATGTGGACTTCACAAGCTTCAAAATCTCCCCACCACCGACCTCATCCCAAAACCAGCCCAGCTCGTCCCCACCTCTTTAACCTGTCCATCTTTTTTCCCACCTATCCGCTCCTCCCACCTCACTGACCAACCCCCACCCCCACTACCTACCTACTAGCCTCATCCCCGCCTCCTTGACCTGTCCATCTTCCCTCAACTCACCAACGCACATCCCAACTCCCTACCTACACTCAACTTTACTGGCTCCATCCCTGCCTCCTTGACCTGTCTGTCTTCTCTCCACCTATCTGCTCCTTTATCCACCTTCCATCATCGTCTCCCCCCCGCTGCCATTTATTTCAGAGTCCCCTTCCCGTCCCCCATTTCTGAAGAAGGGTCCACACCCGAAACGTCAGCTTTCCTACTCTGATGCTGCCTGGCCTGCTGCGTTCATCCAGCTCTACGCCTTGTTATCTCCTTTATAACAAATAGTTGTTTTTTCAGGATGAGTAGGACAATGGTGTTCCTTAAGGGTCTGTGGAGAACCACTTCTGTTTTTTTGCTTTGTACAAGTGACTGACACATGGAGGGGCAATCTCTATTTTGGCAAAGTTCTAAAATGTGTCAGGGACTGAGGGCCCTTGGAGTTCATGTGCATAGATGTTTGAAAGTAGCAGGACATATTGAGAAAATAGTTGGTAAAGCATATTGGATTTAATAGAGGTAATTAGAGGCACTGAGCTCAAAACTCAGGGGCAGCACGGTGGCTCAGTGGTTAGCACTGCTCCTTCACAGTGCTAGTGCTAGTGACCAGGGTTCAATTCCACTCTCGGGTGACTGTCTGTGTGGAGTTTGCACATTCTTCCCATGTCAGTGTGGGTTTCCTCCAGGTGCACCAGTTTCCTCCCACAGCCCAAAGGTGTGCAGATTAGGGGGAATTGGCCATACTAAATTGCCCATATTGTCAGGGATGTGCAGGCTTAGGTCGATTAGCCATGAGAAATGAAAGGTTACACGGATAGGTTGGGGGCTGGATCTGGATGGGCTCTTCTGAAGAGGGTCGGTGAGCACTCAATGGGCTGAATGGACTGCTTCCACACTGTAAGGATTCTATGATTCTCTGAAAACTAGGGAAGTTATGCTTAAGTTACATAGAAATGTAGAAACATAGAAGATAGGAGCAGGAGGAGGCCATTCAGTCCTTCGAACCTGCTCTGACATTCTTCACGATCATGGCTGATCATCCAACTCAATAGCCCAATCTTGTTTTCTACCATTTGGTTCTATTCGCCCTAAGTGCTATGTCTAGTCACCTCTTGAATACATTCAATGTTTTGGCATCAGCTACTTCCTGTGGTAATGAATTCCACAGATAAAGATATGGTTGGCCACAATTAGAGTATTGCATTCAGAGAGGATGAAAAGTCTATGATATGATGCAGGGGAAATTTTCCAGCATGGTTCCAAGGATGACGGAATTTTAGCTACAAGGCTTGGAGTGGGGATGTTCTCCTTGGAAGAAAGAAGATTCGGTGGACATCTTATAGAGGCCTTCAGTGAGTCAACATGAACTCAATGGGTTGAACTAGTATCATGAAAGTTAATGGCTCACAATTCCTGGGAGAACCTATAGTCTCATTCTTTCAGTTAGAGTACATACTAATTATCCCTACTTTTACATCTATGTCAATTGCCTGCTTCCAATTTCATGTGTTTAAATTCTTTCTAACAGGCGTTTTCATGAAACCTTATTGAATGCCTTCCAGAAGTCTATACTGCTAACATCCATCAAAATACTTCATTTCGCTCGTTAATAAAATCCTCAGATAATTCAACTAGCTTTGTTAGAAATGGCTTACTCTCTTCAAATCCCTGTCCTTACTCTTCTTTCTCTTAACCTAATTCTGTATTTGCTATGATAAAATAAATTATTTGGAGTACCACGGCCAACCATGTCCCAATGGGCTAACACCTCCAATTCTGCAGTTATAACTACTAATTTCAATTATAATAGGTAAAGACTTCTGTAGAGTGGAAAATTCTTCCTACTGGAACATCAGCTGACAGATTTAATTCAACATATGTCATGTCGTGGTTGAATTAATTCCTATTAGTAGAAGTTGACAGTTAAAAATTTTCATGTTCTTAAATTGAAACAATAATGTAACCATTAAAAGTGTTATTCTCCCATTAAAATATGCACTCATGATCATGCTATTAAAATTATAAATGCTCCAACATCTCATATGCTACAAGTACTATAAATAAGTCAACCTGCATTGCACTGTTGTGAACCGAATTTCATTCTGAAATTCCACCCTTGGCCTGTAATAATTTTATCCCTTTGCTGCCGATCCTGCTTGTTGATTTCAGCAAATGAAAGTAACTACATGTTTCAGTGTCCAGCTACCCAGAAGGTATGATGTAACCTTTAAGCAGTCCATACGGATGTACAATGAGTATATAGCATATAACATAGTGTGGAGCTGGAGGAACACAGTAGTGTTATCTCAGACTCCAGCATCGGCAGTTCTTACTATCTCTGATCATACAGTTGCACATTTGACTTTGACAATCTAGTCCAAATCATTTTTAAATGCCCCAGAAGGCTGGCACAATTCATCAGTTTGAATCTTACCTTGCTGCTTTGTGCAACTAGGTGTGAGGGTTGATCTTCTGATAACCAGGCACAAAACGATCAATATGTTGGAGGATTGATTGATACTCTTGTTAGCAAGATGTGACTAGTGGTGTCCCACTAGAATCTGTATTGTATTCTCAGCTGTTCACTGTATCACTTAACAATTCAGATGATGGATAGAAAACCATAAAAGCATGTTGATTGTAAATGTGAAATCATCCAAACATTGAACCAAAAAAGTTTGGAGGCTGGAAATCTCAAACAAAATACTCAGCAGTTTCAGCCAGCATTTATGGAGGAGAATAGAGTTCCTTTTCAAGTCCTTTACTGAGTTCCTTGTCAGTAATTCTGGTACGAGGTCACTGACCTTAAATTTTGGTGGATTTAAAAACCTCCTCTGAGGCAAATCCGGCGGTCAGGAAATATTTAACCAATGAGAGGGAGTAAGAACTGCTGATGCTGGAGTCTGAGGTGACACAGTGTGGAGCTGGAGGAACTCAGCCAGCCAGGCAGCATCAGAGGTTCAGAAGAAGGGTCCTGACCCGAAACAACGGCTTTCCTGCTCCTCTGATTCTGCCTGGCCTGCTGTGTTTCTCCAGCTCCACACTGTGTTAACCAACAAAAGGACTAGGGATTTCCCCCAACTTCCTGCCTCTGCCTTGATTAGTCTGGATTAGGAAGGCCAGTTTACCGTTCTCATCCCACTGCTGCTGGCAGTCACCCATGGGCTGATGGGGCAGTTGCCATGCAAGTAAAGCTATAAAGCTAACACTGTGGATGTTGCTTATGAGAGGCGTTCCATGCCTGACTGGGGGACCTGGCATCAGAAATACAGGGTGGAGGGACAGCTTTTCTGTCAGTCTCTTTCCCCATTTTGCCATTTCCAAGCTGTGATACCCCCATTTCACCATCGCTCACCTGCGGCCTGATTCCTTGCAGCTCAGGGCCTCAGGTGAGGTATGTTGCCAGCAACAATAACTCTCTTGGTGGCACTACCAATCAAGCCACAGTTACTAGTTATCTCTGATTAGCTGCTAGCTCTTTGGATGGAGTGGGGTGGATATGTCAGGATTCCTGACCCTGGAGATCCTTGAGCGAATAAAAGACCCCTGCTGACCAGTTAAGTGCCTGCAGCCGTGAGTGCCATTTAATTTGGGTAGGCCTTCCTGGAGGTGACATGAGCTCTTGGCGGTTATGCAGTTGACAGGTGAGATTTGCCTCTGTTAACAACTCTGAAAAAAGGAGTAATTCATACATAATTGTTCTTTATATAAAGTGGCACAAAATACAACTTAGGGATGAAGCAGTGAGTCTAATGCATTTAAGGTGAAGATACATAAGTGCATCAGAGAGAAACAGCAGCATGTGTTGGTATGTGTCAGACATGACAATTGATAATGCTCTTGTCTCTTACTCCAGAGGTTTACGTTATGAATATCTAGTGCGATATTTCATTGCAGTTCAAAGTGATTGCTGCATTATTGAGGGAGCCCTCTTTCAGATGAGAATTTAAACTATGGCACAATTTTCACCCTCAGGAGAATGCAAAGAATCCTTTGGCACATTTCAAAGAAAACAGGGGAGTTATGCCCTGTGTCTCGACCATTTATTCCTCAATCACATCACAAACACTCATTTTCTGGTCAGTGTAATATTTGTGGCATCTTGCTATGTCCAAGTGGCTTTCACTTCCCTGCATTAGAATGATTAGACTTCAGAATTATTTCATTGGTTCTAAAGTGCTGCAAGATATTCTTAGATCATAAAAACATGTTAAAATGCAAGACTTACTACATCTCAGAATTGAAAATAGAAATAAAATTGTGAAGCATGAACAGACATAGATCAGTTGGTGGGAATGTGTTGTAAATCATATGTAATTATATTTAATTGTGAAGGATAAAAGTTTGTCAGAGTTCTCAATGAATATTTTATATCAATTTTTACAAAAGATGGAAGGTTAGAAACATAGTGCAATTAAAGATCATTGTATTTGTTAAAATAAAACAAAGAATTGCAGATGCTGAAGATCTGAAACAAGTTCAGATATTGCTGGAAAAACTCAGCAGGTCTGACAATACCTGAGAAGAGAAAACAGAGTTAATGTTGTGAGTACAGTGACCCTTCATCAGAACTGATAGTAGCTTGGAAAGGATGGTATATATGCTGAAGACTGGGGGTGGCGGGAGTAGGAGGGGATGGCAGTTGAGGAAAGGGTGGGGGAAAAAAAGAAGTGAATGGATAGGTGGAGATGAAGCCCAGAGAGAGAGAGAGACAGTTAGGAAGACAAATGGATGAATGATAATAAGCCAGGTAGGAAGAAAACCTGATAATGGGGACCATAAGTAGGTGAAAATGGGGTTGGCTATGCTGAAAGCATGGGTCTGGGTGTAGGGGTGGTTAAAGAACATCGAAGAAGGTGTTAAGGTTCTAAAATTATTGAACTTGATATTGAGTCCAAATGGAAAATGAGATGCTGTTCTTCTACCAGCTGGAGCACTGCAGCAGGCCCAAGACAGATATGTTGGTCAGAGAACATGGTGATGTACTGAATTGGTGGGCAACTGGGAGTTCTGGGTCATTTTTACAGACAGTGTTCTACAAACTGGTCACCCAGTCTGTGTTTCATCTCCCCAGTGGCTTACTATCTTACGTTCTCACTCTCTGGTCTCTGTCTCCACCTATATGCTCTCTCCTTTCCTCTCCACCAACCTCCAGTCTTCATCATACATGCCACTTTTCCTAGCTACTATCAGTTCTGAAGAATGGTCAATGGATTTGAAATGTTAACATTTAATTTCTAATATGGATTGGTTCTGAAACAATTGGCAGAGCTTGAGTGGTAGACTTCCTACAGTCTTGAAAGAAGTTGAAGAAGAGGTACATTTCTTTAAAATTCATCTTAAATATGCAATTTATCATGAAGAAATATGAGATGATGCATTGTAAGAGAAAATATGTGTAATTTAGGAGCATAGACGCAAAGGAAAGATTCTGCAAAGTTTAAATGAAAGGAGACACATAGGGATTCAATAGCTTTGGGGATGCAGTCATCTTTCAAACTTTGCGCCAAAGCCACCTTTGCTTCATTAATGCCAGCATGCTTGGCCTGTTTGCCTTAGAAAGTACTGTTTCATTTGTATGATGTTCCATAAAGCCCTACATGTTTTTCTTTTTTTTGTGGAAGCTGAGTTTCATTGGCTGGGAATTGCCCATTCTTTGTTGCCACTATGAAAATGGTAGTGAGCCAACTTCTAGAACTGTTGCAGCATTGGGATGAATCACAGACACCCAAGATGGAAACTATTAAACCTTTTTTTCTGTATTGGTGTAAGTTTCCGGGGCTTTAAGGCCATATAGCAATTCAGATCAGATGAATTGTTCATATGTAACTATGTTGACTGAGTATCACAATAACATCAGAATGTTGATTTGATAAAATGCATGAATGGAATCTGAATTATTATATAATGGACTTTGCTTCCTGTTAGGATAGTTGTGCATGACTGTTATTATGGCCCATTTGAGGGAAAAAGGAAATTAAGTTATCAATAGGTTTTCTGACAGTGGAATCCTACAATGGCTTAATAGGTTTACCCATGTGTAGCTGAGGTATGAAGCCAGGAAATTTACAACTTGACCCAATTTGAGCTAAATGAGCTGATTCCAGTTAGAGTAGTATAAGCAGGAGTTACAATGTCAGAAATAGCTTTGTGTTAGGAAGGGGAACATTGACCAGGTTCTCTGTTATGGTGATCAATTTTGTAATATGAGGTGACCAACTTCTTGATGCATCAATTCTTTCATCAGAAGGCAACTGACAAAGTAAAGGGAAAAGAAAACAGGTTATTTGAGAGTTTGAACACTGCAGTAATTTTCACTGGAGTATTTATAACTGTATATTCAGATGCACCATAGAACAGGTGTTTTACAGACTTAGCCAATTGTATGTACAAAGAACAAAGAACACTACAGCATAGGAAGAGGACTTCCAGCCCACCAAGATTAACTACGCAGATACACGGCGCCTTTCTTAACTCGAAACCTTTTCAGTCTATGTGGTCCATATCTCTCTATTCCTTACCTATTCATATAATATAGAACATAAAACTGTACAGCACTGGAATGTGCCCTTTGGCCCATAATGTTGTGCTGAACATGACACCAAAATAAACAAATCCCTTCTGCCTGCCCTTGGTCCATATCCCTGCATTCCTTGCATATTCATATGCTTATCTAGAAGTTCCTTAAATGCCCCTATCACCGCCACCTCTGGCAGCATGTTCCAGACTCCCCCTACTCTATGTGTAAAAAATCTGCCCCTCACATCTCCTTTGAATTTTCTCCTCTCACCTTAAATGTATGCCCCTCATATTAGCTATTTCAACTTTGGGAAAAAGATTCTGACTGTCAAGCCGATCTATGCATCTCATAATTTTATAGACTTCGATTAAGTGTCCCCTCAGCCTCCACCACTCCAGCGAAAACAACCCGAGTTTTTCTAGCCTCTCCTTATAGCTTATTCCCTCTATTCCAGGCAGCATCCTGGTAAACTTCTTCTGCATCCTCTCCAAATCCTTCTTTTAATGTGGTGACCAGAATCGAAAGCAATACTCTAAGTGTGGCCTAATCAAAGTCTTATAAAGCTCAACATGACATCTGACTCTTGTAATCCGTTCCACAACCAATAAAGGCAAGCATGCCATATGCCTTCTTTGTCACCCTATCTGCTTGCATGACTACTTTCAGGGAGCAATGGACTTGAACCCCAAGATCCTTCTGTACATCAATGCTATTTAGGATCCTGCCATTAATTGTATACTGTCCCTGAACATTTGATCTCTCAAAGTGCAGCACCTCCCACTTACACGGATTAAACTCCTTCTTCTGTTTCTCCGCCCAGATCTGCAACTGATCTGTATCTATATCATTTTCTGAAGAAGGGTCTAGGCCCGAAACATCAGCTTTCCTGCTCCTCTGATGCTGCTTGGCCTGCTGTGTTCATTCAGCTCTACACCTTGTTATCTCTATATCCAGCTGTATCCTTTGGCCACCTTCTACGCTATACACAACTCCACCAATCCTTGTATCGTCTGCAAACTTACTAATTCACCCATCTACATTTTCATCTAAGTCATTTATATATATTATATATATTTATCACAAACAGCAGAGATCCCAGTATGGGTCCTTGCAGAACACTACTAGCCACGAATCTCCAGCCAGAAAAGCACCCTTTCGCCACTACCCTCTGCCTTCTTGGGGCAATCTAATTCTGAATCCATGCAGCAAAGTCACTATGGATCCCATGCATCTTAATCTTCTGGATGAGCCTACTACAAGGGACCTGTTGAAAGCCTTACTAAAATCCATATAGACAACATCCACAGCTCAACCCTCATCGATCACTTTAGTCACCTCCACAAACAATTCAATCAAGTTTGTAAGACATGACCTGCCTTTTACAAAGCTATTCTAACTGTCCCTAATTAGGTCATGTTTTTCCAAATGTGTGTAAATCCTATCCCTAAAAATTGTCTCCAATAGCTTCTCAACCATCGATGTGAGACTCACCGGTCTATTGTTTCCTGGATTATCCCTACTTCCCTTCTTGAACAGAGGAACGACATTAGCTACTTGCCAGTCCAGTGGAACCTCTCCAGTGGCTAATGAGGATACAAAGATCTTGGTCAAGGCATCAGCAATCTCCTGTCTTGCCTCTCTCAACCACCTGGGGTAGATACCATCGGGCCCTGGAGACTTTTCCAACTTAATGCTCTTCAAGAGACCCAACACCACTTCTTTCTTGATCTCAAAATGCCCTAGCATATCAGCATGCTCCACACTAACCTCACTATCTTCCATATCCTTCTCCTGGGTGAATATCGATGCAAACAACTCAAATAGGATCTTATCTACATCCTCTACCTCCAAACACAAGTTCCCTCCTTTATCTTTGAGTGGTTCTAACTTCTCCCTAGTTATCCATTCATGTATCTGTCAAGATGCCTCTTAAACATTGCTGTTGTATCTGATTCTACTACCACCTCCTCTGGCAGTACGTTCCAAACGCTTACCACTATCTGCCATTTCTCTGCCCTTGTCTCCGGCCTATCTATATCCTGCTGTATCCGCTGGCAATCATTCTTACTATCTGAAGCTCCCCAATTGTTGTTATTTGCAAACTTACTAGTATATTGTATTTCTCTGGAGACACTCACTGTTCTGGAAACATTTGCCTTGATTCTACTGCTCTTTTCTTATACATTTTGCTTATTTGTTCAAGATTTATTGAATTCCCTTCCAAAAGCTTTTTTTAAATTCTGATTTGCGTAATATTCCTTTTAGGGTATTTCATGCCTGAGATTGGGACAAAAGCCTAGATGTCAAGGAGATTAGAACAGAGGCCCATTTAGTGCAGAAAACAGTGATTTTACCATCATAGAATCCCTGCAGTGTGGAAGCAGGCCATTTGGCCTATTGAGTCCACACTGACCTTAAAAGAGCATCCCAGCCAGACCTAACCCATCTCTGTAACCTGCCATATCCCATGGCCAATCCACTAAACCTGCATATCTTTGGACTGTGGGAGGAAGCAAGAGCACCTGGAGGAAATCCATGTAGACATGGGGAGATGGTCGCCCAAAGGTGGAATTGAACGCAGCTCCCCGGAGCTGTGAGGCAGTAGTGCTCACCACTGAGCTATTGTGTTGTCCCATTTCCATTTGCAGGTCAGTAATGGGGTTTCCAAACGTGTTGCAATTGGAACCTCAGACAAATATTTGGGCTCTTACTTTGCAAGCACCTCCTCCTCACTCAGCACATAATTGTGCCCACATTTCTATGGAATCATTTCTCCTAACATCTCCATTACTTTCAGTGACAATCTTAAATGTTTTCCTTTTAGTTCTTGGCTCACTGATCTGTAGAATTTGTTTTACCTAAATTATGTTATCTAAACCCTGTGAAATATTTCACATCTATTAGATTTTCTGTTCAGCTCACAATTGTGAAAAGACCTCCAGTTTCACAGTAATTGCTTATAGCATCTGATTCTTAGTATCTTGGTGAATGGTTTCTTTACACTTTTCATATCTTTAATGTGCTAGCAAAAGTACTGAAGGATTGTTCTGAAGTATACAAAGCACATCAGATGTTATTTTGGGTGGCTGTGCCACTGAGGAGGTGGCTTTGCATTGGAGGAAGAGTGCTGAGCATCAGATGCTGGAGATAGGGTTGGAGATTGGAGGAAGAAAGGGCCCTATGGTCACATGGGATGTCCAGTGTCAGGCGGCACGGTGGCTCAGTGGTTAGCACTGCTGCCTCACAGCGCCAGGGGCCTGGGTTCAATTCCACCCTTGGGCAACTGTCTGTGTGGAGTTTGCACATTCTTCCCGTGTCTGTGTGGGTTTCCTCCGGGTGCTCCGGTTTCCTCCCACAGCCCAAAGATGTGCAGGCTGGGTGGATTGCTCATAGTGTTCAGGGATGTGTAAATTATGTGGGCTATAGGGGGATGCTCTGGAGGTCGGTGTGGATTTGTTAGGCCAAACAGCCTGTTTCCACAATGTAGGGATTCTATGATCAATGAATAACATGGGAGGAGTTGACAACACAGCGATGAGTCAGGCATTGTCAAGAAACAGTGATGAATCGGACATATTGGGAAGTGCATCTGACATTGTGGAGGGATTTTGTTCGATTCTGGGCATTCACTTGAATGTAGGTTGTCTTATTGATTTTGGTGGAAACATCCTGCTACTCTTGGCCCTCAACATTGCTATAAGGATAGTGTTGTACGTCTCTCTTATTGACCTTCTTTCGCCTGCCAGCATTCTCAACGCATGGAAGTCTTGACCTCCATGTGTTAAAAAAACAAAGTTTGGTTAAAATTAAGGCAAGCAGTCCCCTTGAAATATTTTAGTGACCAACCTACCTCCTGACAGCTAAAGTTAAAATCAATAGTGGGTATGTTATGGCTAAGTTTGAGAAATTTAAATTTTTGAATCTTCTCACATCATCAATACATTCATCCATGGAATTAAAATTCCTCCCAATCATGTTTGAACAGGCACTAATAATTCTTATGTTTAGCATTGTTTTATTTTTTCAACTAAATTTCTCAGATTAGAACACCTAAGTCTGGAAACAAGTGCTTACTTTGTGCCAAGTTTTCAGACTCCATGTGGCCCCTGAAGTGTCCAAAGTAACAAGGAGGAAATGTGCAAAAAGTAGCAAGGAGGAAATTACATCCTGAGTGAGGAGGAGATGTGTGCAAAGTAAGAGCCCAAATGTTTGTCTAAGGTCCCTGTTGCAACATTGTTCGGAAACCAACATTACAGATCACTGCAGAACAAAATAATGAAGTTACAGACCTGCAAATGACTCAAAGGACATTCACTTCTTTTGGCCCTAAATTGACCTCTCTTCTAATATCCTTTGCTTCTAGGTTTTTATCCCAATCTCAGATCTTCCTCTGCTTCCCAACTGCCAAATCCACCTCCACTGCCCCTACAACATGCAAGTACTGCACCCTCCTGTCATCCCATTAATCTTGCCTGACCTCTGCCAGCATCGCCCTCCCTCTCCAATTTCATCAAACAACCCGAACGGATTGAACAGTTTTAGAACTCTAATTTGAACAAGCCTGAAACAATGCAAATATTGGGACCAAACTGTGATGACCTTATTGTTCATATTTTATAATATGACAATAGACTGAAAGCTTATTTTAAACATTGAAACAAGGTGCTTGTCTGTGTTTTTAGCACAGTTAATGTTTGGATTAATTCAATCAAACTTCTGTAAAAATAAGTTGATCTCGAGATGACAATCTGTTTACATTGTTGCAGTACACGTGTTCAATACCAAAAGAAGACATGATTGCTGAAAGATATAAATTTATTTAAAATATGTCCAGCTTTCTTCAGTGATCACTGTACTCAGAAATCATTATTGAATTAAGAGGTCGATGAACCAATTAATTGTAAAGAACAAGAACACAGAGTGGCTCAAAAGACAGAGGCACAAACCTGCAGAGTTCCTCTCATTACAAGTAATTCCTTGTTTCATTAAAAGTACATCAGCATGGGTGTTCTGGGAAGGAGGTGACTGATGAAACAAGTTAAACAGACAAACCAAGCGTATAGATGCAGATTAGGCTTCAGAAGATGAGGGCGTAAAAGGGATTTAATGGTAGGATGGATTATAGAAATCCTTGTAACAATGTTAAATAATTATAGTTCCAGCAGAGATCAAAGCAACATTGATTGAACCCCCCGAGCCTATAACATACAGTTTCTTGGAAACCAAAGATTGGTCAACTTGTACTGAATCCTCCCTAATTATATGCATTAAATAGGATTGGAAATTTTAGTTCTGCGATGTGATATTCCACAAATCTAAGTTTCATGCATTTTGTTCCTTGAAAAATAACTCATTCCATCCCAGTCTCTGGATTTTTTTGTTTTTTGTTATAGCTGCTGTTTTTTCTCAAGCACTTTCAGTTCAAGGTCACTCTCAATAGCTTGAATATCTTAAGCAACAGAACAAGATTTTTCCAAACTCCCTCATAACTCAATTGCTTTTTTGATAATAGTTTAGGCATTTGTGCTAAAAAAAATCACAGTGAAACTGTGGCAAAATCTTTTCTCTTTAGTTGTAATTTTTTGGGATTATCCACATTTCAAAGGGCTGAATTCCAAGCTTAAGCATAGGGGAAAAAAACACATGCGCTTTTATGATTCTGTGAGTTTGTCTTATTCAATTATGCAATTTTCATTGGCATATTAATCATCTTTTCAACAAACAAGCAGGCTTTAATTAACCAAACCTTGGATAAAGACATGTTGCTGGATCATCATTTGGTTTATCACAAGGCGCAGCCAGTCGTTAAGTAAATTCTGGATTGTGAGATGAATTTAAATGTTTTCTTCCTTTTTTGTTACGGTTTGAATAAAACTCATCTTAAACTCCCAGATTCCAAATGGAGGGATGAATTCATTTATAATTTGATGGCTGGCACTGCTTCATTCCTATTGATGGGATTGGGCTATCATGCAGCAAACCATTCTATTCTATTTTATTCTTGCAGAGGTTATGCTCAAGATCCAGTTTGGGTTAAGACACAAACGTTTAACTCGTTAAGTTTGAAATTAATTAAAGTTTTAATGTTGAGTTGGACAGTGGGAAAGAATTTATGATTCATAATACCAAAGAAAAAATTTCAACAGTTTAAAGTTTTGTGAAGCAAACCATGAATCATGATTGTGAATCTAAGTGAATGGTTGGATAGAAACAAATTATGTTGGGTTGTTTTACTTTCTTCCATATCTAGTTATGCCTAGTTCAACAAAATAAAAGTCTTTTCCAATCACACCTCTTGCCTAATTTTAATATTTAAATGAAACTAATTCAAAAAATAATATAAATGTTTGTTTTACTATTCAGCAGTTTTGATGACTATTTCTCTTAATTCACTTATATTTTTCATCTGTTTTTGAATAACTTGAATGAAATTGAAATGCAGGAGCAAGTAACTCTAGTTGTGACAGAAGTAACTGAGATTCTATAACTGTATTCTTATTTCAGTTTTCCTGATAGAGATCAGTGCTACCTGGTGAAAACACAACAAACAGCTGCAATTGCATGACAGTAGAACTTTGAAGTAGACTGACATAAAAAATGCAATTTAGATATTTTAAAAAAACTATATGTATAATACATGTATAATTAAAGAGCACAATTAAATAAATATTAGCCACCAAGTAATGTGAGCTGCAGAACCATGATTGAGCCGATGAAACACGAGCTACTATACTAAAAAATCCAGAAAGTTGGAAGGTTTATAAAAATTTTAATCTAATATTAAAATTAAGCATAGCAAACAAGATGCATGATTTCATTTTGCAAAAAAATTTTTAAGCCAACTTGTTTCTTCTGAAAATAAATTACTTAACATGAACACAATCCATCATTTTATTCCTGTCTGTTTCTGAGTTGCACCCATTGTATAACTATCTTCTGTATGTATACTGAAAAATGTAGAGGTTTCAGAGAATCAATAAACAGAATTGAATTCTTTTGTGCAGAAGAAAAATGTGCTTTTATTAGCTAGCAGATGGTAAAGACGACCTAACAGTTTAATACTGTTTGAATGCTGTCAGTACCAACATTTTGCAAACGTGGCTTTTACTTTAGTAATAGAAGTGAAGGTAAATCGCAGGCACAGACTGCATTGAGAGAGCAGAGCTGGCCGCCTCCGCAGCCAAAGACCAGATGCACCTCCATATCCTAATCTGTAAACGACTTAGAGGACTGTTATCTCAGGGCTCTTCTGCTTCATTTCATGCTTGATTTGCTTTAATTTGTCTGATAGGGCACAAGGATTTTGAAATGGCCCATCTTTCTGCAGAAAATGTTCTGATCTTTCTTCGTTACTGTTATTTGCAGGTTTTGACTTTCTTTATGTAGGGGAAAAATCTTGCTCCAGTGTAATAGTTTGTTTGTGTAAGTTTGACATCTAAAGTATGTTCTGATAGTGAAGTCATTTTAAATACTGCTGACTACCGTCAATAAGTTACCCCATTTTTTTGTTAAAATAAATGTCCACTTATTAACTTTATTCATATGTCTGCCAAAGATACTGTTTGGATATTAGTGACCACTCCAAACTGATTATTCCTGTTATGTCCAGTACTATTCAGAATAATTGATAGGTAAGAGGGAGCTACAAAGTAATAACATAGTCAATGAGATTGGACATCATAAACCATGAGAGAACATCTTGAGCAGCTTACTCACAAAATCTAAAACCTAAAACCTGAAATGTGTTCTCTTAACTTTTCCCAAAAATATAAGTTCACTGATTTTGAAATGTATTCTGTCACAGCTCTTTTTATTCTCCCTCTGTGCCACCATGCCCTCAGTCAAGGGGAAGACAGGCAATTTTTGCAAAGGCAACTTGAGTTAGCTGCTGTTTAGAGCTTGTCCCTCGGAAATCATGCTCACTTTGAGCAAGCAGCCACACTGATGGCACAAGTGAAATCATTTTGGATACAATCCTAATGTCAATTTGACTGAGAAGTAGCGTGTTAACATGCCAGATTGTATACCTCAGCACATCACCCTTACTTTAATCTAGGTAATTTATATATTTCGTTGATATCTTAATATCTTAGTAACTTATCAGTATGACCAATAGTTGCTTGATGTAATGTTGAGAACAATACCATAAATAGAAAATAAGAAAATGAAAGCATAATAACATTGTGTAACTGACACATAAAAATTAGGATTAGATTTAGCAGTGATATATTGTGATCTTCACTGTCGTTATGTTCCAAGACAATAATACGTTTCCTATTACAGAGATTAAAAAACTTTAGCAGTAAAATTGAATTTGTTTATTTACTTGAACATGGTCCAAAAAAGATAATTGATAATTTGTTCAGGAGTGAAATTTCAAGGGAAAAAGAGGAAATTGTGATGAAACTCATTACATATGGTAGTTCCAGAATGTCTAAGCAACTTATGATGTTGAAACACTGTGATTTAGACAATTTGATATTTTCTATTTTTCAGTAATACTCTGTTCCAGTACAAAGCCTCAACCAACAGGAGTGTAGATTAGAGAATCGGGTACTGTGGAGGTCAGCCTGGCCAGTTTGTGGTGTTCTTAATTTTCCAGTGATTAATTTTAATGAACTCATTAATTATTTACTGATTAATTATAATAATCAGAAAACCATCGGTGTTAAAATTGTCTGAACTCAATGCTCCTGCTGACTGAGACTTCACATTGGGCACAAAGCTTATCAAAGTTAAGAGCTGCCCGAGTGAGCTTGACCTAAGGTATTAGGTAAGGTCCATGTTTCAGAAGGAATAAAGAATAGTGGCCCTGATAAAAAATTTAATTAGGCTACAATTTGGAGTAACATAGCAGGTTTTAGGATCAAGATTAGAGAGGAGGAACAGCTCTTCATTTTCCACTTGGGAACTGTACAACCTTCTGGATTCAATATCGACTTCAACAGTTTTAGGGTTTGAGGTATCTTCCCCCACGTCCTTACCTCAACACCAACACACCAGGCCTTGTTATCAAATGGTCTGCTATTATACACAACCCATTATTTGCCACTAATAGTTCACATTAGTAGCTATTAATTCTCCTAGGTTGATCGTTATCTACTCCTTTGTCTGTCTAATATCTCCCTTTTGGGCTCTATCTCCACTCATCATTTACTCCCAACTCCCTTCCCCTCACCCTCACCCTACCTTCTACTTAAAAAAAAATTTCCTTGCTGCCATCAATTCTGAGGAAGGGTCACTGGATCTGAAATGTTAAGTCTTATTTGTCTCCACAAGTGCTGCTAGACCTGATGAGCTTTTCCAGCAATTTCTGTTTTTGTTCAAGATTAGAATATTTGGATGTATTCAGTTACAAAGAAGAACCATATTGGACTTGAAACATTTACTGTATTTCTTCTTTTATAGGTAACGCTACGTGGCTGATGAGTTTTTTCCAGCAGTTCCACTTTTAATTTGAGGAAAATGTCATTGTACATGTATAGAAAAATGCTAATAGAATTTAAATAATTATATCACAAGATCATGAATATATTGTACATTTTGATACAGCAATAATTTGTATATTTTATTTCTGTGAAATATTTTAATAAAATAATAATTTTTCTGCGATGAAATATTTTCATAGAACAATAATGTTTCTGTATCTATAATATTCAGAACCTTGGTGTAAAATTTCCTTATAGACTCGTACAAATTTACAGCACTGAAGGAGCCCATTTGGTCCATCATGTCTACACTGGTTAACAATAGTCTGACAACACCAATCCTATTTTCCACCTCTTGTCCTATAGCCCTGGAGTCTATAGCAAAGCAGGTATGTAATTACTGTTTAAATTTTATGAGAGTTTCTAACTCAACCACTCTTTCAGGCAGTGGGTTCCATACTCCCAACACCTGGGTGAAAAAGATTGTGCTTAACTCACAGCTTAGCCTTCTACCTCTTAAGTCTATGCCCCACTGTTTATTGATCCCTCTACTAATGCAAAAGCTGCCATTCTGTTTAACAAGGGCTACAGGGATAATCCAGGAAATTACAGGTCAGTGGGCTTTATGCCAGTGGTAGAGGAATTGATGGAGAAAAATTCTTTGGGATGGTATTTACTCACACTTGGAAAAGTATAGATTCATTAGTGATAGGAAGCATGGTTTTGTGCAGAGAAGGTCATGTCTCACAAACTTGATTGAGATTTTTAAGGAAGTTACAAAGATGATTGACCGAGGACAGGGCCATAGAAGTTGTCTATATGGACATCAGCAAGGCCTTTGATAAGGCTCCTCATGGCAGGCTGATACAAAAGGTAAGTCATGTGGAATCTGTGGTGAACTGTTAAGATGGATACTGAACTGGCTTAGTCATTGATGACAGAGAGTAGTGGTGGAAAGGTATTTTTCTATTGGAGACCTGTGACCAGAAGTGTTCTGCAGAGATGAGTTTTGGGACCCCTTTTGTTTGAAATATATTTAAATGATTTGGGGGAGCATGTAGGTGGCCTGATTAGTAAGTTTGTGTATGACACAGAGATTGAGGAACTGTGCATAGTGAGAAGGATTCCCAGAGGATGCAGCAGAATGTAGCTAGGCTTGAGCCAAGGGCAGAGAAATGGCAAATGGAGATTAATTTGGACAAATACGATGTATTTTGGAAAATCTAATGCAGGAGGAAAATGTACAATAAATGGCAGAACCTCTATTAGCATCGACATATGGAAGGATCTAGGTGTACAGGTCCACAGTTCCCTGAAATGGCAACCCAAGTGGATAAGGTGGTCAAGAAGACATATACATGTTTACCTTAATTGGTTGGGGCATAAAATATAGTCGATGATAAGACAGATACTATAAACGTTGACAAGTCATGTTGCAGCTTTAATTAGGCCACATGTGGAGTATTGTATAAAGTTCTAGTCATCACACTACAAGAAGGATATGGATGCTTTGGAGAGGATGCAGAAACAGTTTACCAGGATGTTACAAAGACAGAAATTGCAGGAAAAACTAAGCAGGTCTGGCAGCACCTAGAAAGCAGAGTTAAAGTTTTGGGTCCAGTGACTCTTCTTCAGAACATGTGTGAAGAAGGGGGAGGGGAGTTGCATTACTGATCAAGGACAATGTTACAGCTGCACTCAGAAAGGACGTCTTGGAGACCTTATTCAGTGAGGCCATATGGGAGTAAGGAAGGTGTAATCACTGGAATAGGGTTATGTTATAGGCCTCCCAATAGTCAGTGGGAGATTGAGGAATAGATATGTAGGGGATCAGAGAAAGTTGTAAAAAAAATACTACAGGGTTGTTATAATGGGTGATTTTAACTTCCCAGTTATTGACTGTGACTCCCTGAGTGCCAGGGGCTTAAATGGCGTAGAGTTTGTTGATGCACTCAGGATGACTTTTTGAAGCAATATGTGGATTGTCCAACTAGGAAAGAGTTATGCTAGACTGTACTGAGAAATGAGCCTGGCCAGCTAATTGACGATTCAGAGGGGCGCCACTTTTTGGGAACAGTGGCCGTAATTCTCTAAGTTTTAAGATTGTTATGGATAAGGATAAAGTGAAAGTTCTAAACTAGGGGAAGATCAATTACAATGGTATTATGCATGAACTAGAGAAATTAGTTTGGGGACAGCTGTTTGAGGGTAAATCTGCATCTAACATGAGAGTTTTTTCAAGTCCTATTGATCAGAGGTCAGGTTTCAGAGGTTTCCTGTGAGGGTGAAACATATAGATGCCAAATTCAGAAACCCTAGATGACAAGAGATATTTGAAGTTTAATCAAAAAGTAAAAGGTTTTGGATACTGAAAATCAGACAAGGCCCTTGAGGAATACAAAAGAAAGCAAGAAAGAACTTACACAATGAAGTATGAGGGTGAGAAGGGGCCAGGAAATGTCCTTGGCAAAGAATTTTGAGGAGAATTTCAAAACATTTTATTCATATATTTGGAGAAAAACAGTAGCTAAGGAATCTATCGGACAAAGGAGACAATTTTATGTATGGAGCCAGAGGAAGTGGATGAGGTCCTTAATGAGTATTTCACATCAGTATTGACCAAAGAAAAGGACATGGATGATGGTAAGAGGGTTTTTTAAAAAATTTTTTAATATTCCAGGGTATGTCATAACTATGGAAGAGGTGGTATTGGGTGGCTTGAAAAATGTTAATTAGACAAGTCTCCAGCACCTGATGGGATCTATCCCAGGATACTGAGGGAGGAAATTATTCAGCTTTGACAGAGAGCTTTGTAGCATCTTTAGCCACAGTGAGATCCCAGAAGACTAGATTAGTTAATGTTGTTCCTTTGTTCCAGAAGGGCAACAGGGATAATCCAGGAATTTATAGGCGAGTGAGCCTTTCTTCAATGGTGAGGAAATTATTGGAAAATTTTCTCAGGGATAAGATTTACTTGCATTTGGAAAAGAATGGACTTATTAGGGATAGTCAGTGTGGCTTAGCACATGCAGCTCTTGACTCACAAATTTTGATTGTGTGCTTTGAGGAAGTGACAAATATGATTGATGATGGTAAGAATGTAGTCAGCAAGAATGTTACTAAAACATTTGCCAAGGTACCTCACTGGTCCAGAAGTTTAAATCACATGGATCCAGGTGAGTTGGTAAGTTGGATACAAAATTGGCTTGCTCATAGAAGACCAGAGGGTAGTTTTGGAGGGGTGTTTTTCTGACTGGAGGTCTGTGACTAATGGTCTTCTGCAAGCATCAATGCTTTGATCTAGATTGTTTGTAATATATATAAATAATTTGTATGAAAATGTGGGTCATCTGATTAGAAAGTTTGCGGATGACATGAAAATTGTGTGGAGTTGTGGATAGTGAGGAAAGTTGTCAAAGGATACAGCAGGATATAGATAAGTTAAAAAGTTGGGTGGAGAAATTCCAGATGAAGTTTAATCCAGAGAAGTGAGGTGATTTATTTTGAAGGCTTAAATTCAAGAGGAACATTCACAGAAAGTGGTGGGATTCTTAGGAGCATTGATATATAAAGGGATCTTGGGGTGCAAGTCCATATCTCCCTGAAAGTGGCAACACCAGTGGATAAGCCAGTAAGGAAGGTGTAACGGATATTTGCCTTCATTGGTCGGGGCATTGAGTATAAAAGTTGGCAAGCCATACTATATATACAATATGATATTTATATACTCAGCTGTATAAAACCTTACTTAGGCCATATTTTGAAGTCCCATGTATAGTTCTACCACCACACTTTAGGAAGGATACGGAGCCTTTTGAGAGGATACAGAAGAGGTTTACCAGGATGTTGCTTGGATTGGAGTGTATTACCTAATTCGAGAGGTTGCACAAACTTGAATTGTTTTCACTAGACCGTCGGAAGCTGAGGGGCGACCTGATAGATATATATAAAGTTATAAGATACATGGATTTGGTGGATAGTCAGAGTCTACTTTCCAGAGTGGAAATGTCAAACATTGGGACGTGAGGGTTTAAAGTGAGAGGGGAAAGTTTAAAGAGGATGTGCAAGGCAAGTTTTTAACGCAGAGATTGTTGGGTGCATGGAACATGTTGCCAGAGAAGGTGATGGAAGCAGTTATGACCACAACTTTTCAGAGGCATTTAGACTGACACATCAACATGTAGGGAATAGAGGGATATAGACCATGTGCAAGATGAGATTAGTTGGGATTAGTTTAGAATGGCATCATGGTCAGTGCAAACTTGGTTGGCCAAAAGCCCTGTTCCTGTGCTGTACTTTTCTATGTTGTATGATATGGGGAGAAAGTGGGAACAGGATACTAAGTTGGATGACCAGCTTTGATCATATTGAATAGCAGGGCAGGCTTGAAGAGCTGATTGTCTTACTTCTACTGGTGCTTAGAATCTCCAGTCCAGACAGGCATTGTGGTGAATCTCCACTGCACCCTCTCTAATAGACTCATATCCTTCCTCATATGTGGTGGTCAGAACTACATGTGGTACTGTAGCTGCGACCTAACCAGCATTTTATACACTTCCAGTATAATATTCTATGACTTGGCTAACGAAAGCAAGCGTCCCATATACCTTCTCAACAACATTACCTACCTTCCCCGCTACCTGAGGAGTCTGTGAATATGCACACCAAAGTCCATCTGATATTCGGTATTTTCATGAGTCCTATCATTCATAGTTTGACCTCTTGCCTTTTTAGCCCTCCCTAAACTTCATACTTCACTGGGTTCAATTCTATTTGACACTTCCCTGCTCTCCTGACCAGTCACAAAAAACAGTAATTTCTGGAAAAAAATACTCAACAGGTCTGGCAGCATCTGTGGAGAGAAAGCAGAATTAACATTTCATGTCCAATGACCCTTGTTCAGAATTTATTGTAGCTAGGAAAAGGTAGGTATATATGCTGAAGATGGTGTGGGGATAGAGGGGAGGAGTAAACAAAAAGGCGGAGGTGGAGACCAGAGATTGAGAGAAACAGCAGTTGGGCAGACAGAGGAATGGGTAAAGGTCAGCCTGGGTGATTAGCTGCTATTGGGGACAATTAGTAGCTAATGGATTGGTTGTAGTGACAGCCCATGTGATAACAAGGCTCCCTGTGGGGATTCATAGAATCATAGAATCTCTACAGTGTGGAAACAGGCCCTTTGGCCCAACACGTCCACACCGACCCTCAGAACATCCCACCCAGATGTATCCCCCTAATCTACACATCCCTGAACACTACAGGCAATTTAGCATGGTCAATCCATCTAGCCTGCACATCTTTAGACTGTGGGAGGAAACTGGAGCACCTGGAGGAAACCCATACAGACACAGGCAGACTGTGCAAACTCCACACAGACAGTCGCCTGAGTGTGGAATCGAACCCAGGTCCCTGGCACTGTGAGGCAGCAGTGACAATCAGTGAGCCACCATGCTGCCCTGGGGCTAAGGACATGAGAGAAAGTTCTCGGGCCCTAAAATTGTTGAACTCAATATTGAATGCTGAAGGCTGCAGGTTTATTTTTTTACTTTACAGTCCATTGATATCCTTCTAAATTTTACAGTTATCCTCAACATTATTTACCACCTTACTCATTTTTGTATCATCCATAAATTTCTTGATCATACCCTTCACATTTAAGTCTAAATCACTGATGTACGCCATAAACAGAAAGGGCCCCAACATTGATTCTGCGCAGCCCCACTGGAAACAGACTTCTCGTCACAAAACATCCCCCTAAACATCCCCTCTACTTCTTGCCTCTCAGCCAATGTGCCACTTTGCTTTGGATCCCATGGTCTCTGACTTTCTTCACCAGTTTGCCTTGAGGAACCTTATCAAAAGTCTTCTTAAAGTCCAAGTAGATAACATCAAATGCATTATTCTAGTCAACCCTCCTGGTACCTATTCAAAAAATTAAACAAATTTGTCAAAAATGACCTTCGATCAACAAGTCCATGTTGACTATTCCTAGTTAATCCATCTCTCTCAAAATGAAAAGATATTCTATCTCTAAGAATTTTTTCCAATAACTTCCCAAACACCAAGGTCAGATTGACTGGCCTGTAATTTCTTGGTCTGTCCCCTGATCTGTTTTTTAATTGCTGGACAATGTCAGCAGTCCTCCCATCCTCTGCACATCATCTGAGGATTTGAAAATTACTGCCATATCTCCTCCCATACCTCATTCAACAGTCTGGAATATATTTTATCAGCCATGAAGATATATCCATTTTGCAAACCCGTTTGTACCTCCTCTCTCTATGTATTAATATTTTCTAATGTTTTGCAGTCCTGTGCCCTGATGACTAAATATGTATTGTCCTTCAAATTCTGTTCTAATTTGGCAAAAAAAAAGCAGATTGTAGAGTTTAACAGGGATTTCTATTGAAGTAATATCAGTGTGTCACCAGAACTCCTGAGGAATTTCAACCACCTTATCTTTATGTAACCTCATTGTTTCAAATAATGTGTCCATTATTTTCCCTTATAAATCTCTATTTTCATATTTGAAAATGATTAAATGATATATGGCTACAGCGACTGCTGAATCTTTTCATTTATTAACTTAACAGAGATTGACTTAGAAACATAAAAAATAGGTGCAGGAGTAGGCCATTCAGCCTTTCGATTAGAATCACCGTTCAATATGTTCATTGCTGACCATGCAATTTCAGTATCCCACTCCTGTTTTCTCTTCATACCACTTGATCCCTTTAGCTGCAAGGGCCATGTCCAGCTCCCTCTTGAATATATCTAATGAACTGGTCCCAACAGCTTTCCATGGTAGAGAATTCGACAGGTTCAGTGAATAAATTCTCTCTCAACTCAGGCCTGAATGGCTTACCCCTTTTTCTTAGACTGTGACCCCTAGTTCTGGCCTTCCCCAACATCTGGGAACATTGTTCCCACATCTAGCCTTTCCCGTCCCAACAGGATTTCATATGTTTCCGAGATCCCCCCTCATTCTTCCAGTGAGTACAAGCCCAGTTGATCCAACATTTCTTCATATGTCAGTCCTGCCATCCAGGGAATCAGCCTGGTAAACCTTCACTGGACTCCCTCAATAGCAAGAACACCCTTTCTCAGACTAGGAGACCAAAACTGCACACAATACTCAAGGTGTGGCCTCACCAAGGCCTCACCTGTATGACTGCAGCAAGACATCCCTACTCCTGTACTCAAATCCTCTCGCTATGAAGGCTAGCAAGCCAATAGCTTTCCTCACCACCTGCTGCACCTGCATGTCAATCTTCAGTGACTGTTCTACCATGAAGCCCAAGTCTCATTGCACCTCACCTTTTCCTAAACTGCCACCATTCAGATAATAATCTGCCTTCCTGTTTTTGCCACCAAAGTGGATAATTTCACATTTATTCACATTATATCGATTGCATTTGCCAAATATTTTTCCATTCAGCCAGCCTATCCAAGTCACCCTGCAGCCTTTTAACATCCTCCTCACAGCACACACTGCCACCTAGCTTAGTGTCATCTGCAAATTTGGGGACATTGCATTCAATTCCTTCAACCAAATTGTTATTGTATATTGTGAACAGCTGCGGTCCCAGTACTGAACCCTGTGGCACCCCACTTGTCACTGCCTGCCACTCTGAAAAGGACCCATTTATTTCAACTCTTTGCTTCCAGTCTCCCAACCAGTTCTCTATCCATATCAATACATTACTTCCAATATTATGAGCTTTAATTTTGCTTACTAGTCTTTTGTGTGGAATCTTGTCAAAGAATTTTGAAAGTCCAGATACACAACATCCACTGATTCATCCTTGTCCACTCTACTGGACATTTCCTCAAAAAATTCCAGACTTGATCAATACTATATTCTATATTATTGAATAGTCAAAGCACTTTATCAAGAGTTCAGCTTCCATGAGTCACCTCAGATCGGAATAAATATAAGTGTACCTAATACCTAATACCAAATAATGAATTGCAATGGCATCCCACAAGGTGGATGGATCATGCAGCCACTTATGAAAAGAATGAATGATTTAAGAAAAAACATAATTGTCAGTATAATGTAGTTTAAAGTGTTATCCTGATTGCTGCAGGTATAACTTTGTAAATACATTGGTGAAATTGTTCATTATTTTGATAGTTATATTGAAATGGTAAATGCTTACAATTACAAGTGGCCACTGCACTGGTAAAGAAAGTACTAAGGGGAACATCTTTACAATTCATTAGTAATGAGGAATGTTATTATGTGTGAACGCCAAGGTCTGATTGTAGGTGAAATAAGTGAATCAACACAATGGGACAGCTCATAGGAGGATGAGCCCAGCATACAGATTCTGTGCATAGAGAATAAGCTTCCTCAACATATCAGAACACCAGTGTGTCAGGAAGCTTGGAGTTTTGTCATGCGATGGGAGACATTTGCAACTTGTTGGAATAAGACTTGTTGATAAATGGAACTCATGGCTACGTTTTACCAAAGTTCACGAAATTCTTATCAAATTGATTACCTCTAGATTTCTCCAACACTCTGTTGCATATATTTATAGGGTCTCACAATCAACAATCCAAAGTTTGATGAGTTGTTATTTGCCGCAACCATGAATTATGTATATTTTTTAAATGACTCCAATCAGAATGAGGATCCCTCAAGATTACAACATTGACTGGCTTCCCATAGCTGCAGAGCATCATATTACATACAGACAATAAAAATGTATTCTAGATGAAGTAGACATAGTCTTCAAATACAAAGCTTCCACTCCACTGTGCAGTTGGTGTATGTCCATATATAGATGTCAATGTGGGTGTATAAAAACGACCTCATCCCAAACTACTTATTTTTGGTTTTACCCTGGGTATTCAAATGGCAGGATGGATAGCCTAGAAACTTAGGTGGAGAAATGGTGATGGAATTTAATCTGGATAAATGTGAATGTGATGCATTTGAAAGATCTATTGCAGGAGGGAAGTATACAGTAAATGGCAGAACCATTAGAAGTATTAAAATACAGAGGGAGCTCTATATAGAGGCAGGTCGACAGTTGCCTGAAAGTGGCAATACAAGTAGTCAAGAGGCATATGGCATGCTTGCCTTTATTGTTGGGTGCATGAAGTATAAAAATTTGCAAGTCATATTGCAGCTGTATAGAACCTTGAGCCACATTTGGAATATTGCATACAGTTCTAGAGTACCAGAAATATGTGGAGACTTTGGACAGGGTACCGAAAAAGTTTACCAGGGTGTTGCCAGGTTGGAGAGTATTAGCTATGCGGAGAGATTGGACAACCTTGGTTGTCTTCACATGAATATGGAGACTGAGGGGCAACCTCAAAGAAGTTTACAAAATATTGAGAGGCATTGATAGAATATATAGTCAGAATCTTTCCCAGGGTTGAAACGTCAATTACTAGGAGACATTGGCTTAAGATGAAAATAGATGTGAGAGGCAAGTTTGAATGTGCTGCCAGAGGAGGTGGTAGAAGCAGATATGGTACCAATTTTTAAGAGGCATCTTGAAAAATATGCAAGTAATACAGGGATACGCATCGTGTAAAGGCAAAAAACGTTTAGTTTAGAAAGCTGTCATGTGTCAGAACAAGGTTGGCAGGCTGAAGGGCCTGTTCAGTGCTTTACTGTTTTTTTGTTCTTTGTAAAGAGTTTTTTCTCACTACAGTCTTTTTATATCAGTAGCCTGTCCTGAAGCTGTGCTGTCTTGTTTTAGATTCCCCAGCAATCTCTTAGAAATCACCCAGTCAAGGCCCTTCAGAATCTTGGAATTTTCAATGTCATCATCTCATTCTTCTAAGCTCCAGATAATATCAACTCATTTGTGTCTCATTCCAGGGATCAATTTAGTGAAACTTCGGTCTACAGTTTCTAATGCAAGTACATTTTTCCATAAATATGGAGATCAAAATTGAACACAGTATTCCAAATGCGATCCAACCAAAGAAGTAAATCGTTCAGCTCAATGAATGTGCTTGCCAGTTAATAAGACCATGGGTGAGAAACGATGTACTGGCACTGGAGGGAGTGCAGAGGAGATTCACTGGGTTGATTCCAGAGTTGAGAGGGTTGGCTTATGAGGAGAGACTGAATATACTGGGATTATATCCATTGGAATTTAGAAGAATGAAGGGGGATCTTATAGAAACATATGAAATTATGAAGGGACTGGATAAGATAAAAGCAGGAAAGTTGTTTCCGCTGGCAGGTGAAACTAGGACAAGACAGCATAGTCTCAGAATTAGGTGGAGCAGATTTAGGACTGAATTGAGGAGGAACTTCTTTGCCCAAAGGGTTGTCAATCTGTGAAATTCCCTGCCCAGTGAAGTAGTTGAGGCTTCCTCATTGAATGTTTTTAAAGCTAAGATCGATAATTTTTTGAACAGTAACGGAATTATGGGTTACGATGAGAGAGTGGGTAAGTGGAGCTGAGGCCACAGGAAGATCAGCCATGATCTTATTGAATGGTGGTGTGGGCTCGAAGGACCAGATGGTGTACTCCTGCTCCTGGTTCTGATGTTCTTATGTTCTTATGATCTGATAATCCTCAACTCCATTTTTGTGCCTTTTCCCCATAACCCTTGATTCTATTACTGATTAAAAATATTGTCTGTCTTAGCCTTGAATATATTCAATGATCCAATCTCAACAGTCCTTAAAAGCTCTGTACAATTTTAGCAAGATTTTTCCTTTTACAACAACCCCTTTGCAATAAAGACCAACCAGCAAGTTGCCTTCCTAATTGCTTGCTGCATCTGCATGATAACCTTTTGGAATTCTTTGTACAAGTATACTAAGTCCCTTTGAACACCAATATGTACATCTGCTTTTCTGTTCTTATGGTCAAAGTGAATGATCTCACACTTCCCATGTTACACTATACCTGGTGCCATGCTGCCCACTCACTTAACCTATCTATATATCTTGCAGCCTCTTTGTATCCTCCTCACAGCTTGCAATCCAATCTAGCTTTCTATCATCAGCAAATTTAAATATATTACTGTCTGATTACCTCACTCCCAAATATCTTCCCATTATGACTGCATTTCAGAGCCATAAAATTGTAGTGACCTCTTGGTGATCAGTGGTGGAGAGGAGAAGATTTTTTAATAACAGGGTACGAGTCGGAGATTGTTGCCTCAGAGACTGTGACTCCAGTTTTCAGCTTGCAACTTCACTTGTGGTTCCAACCTCCACTTTGGAGAATACTTTTTCAGTCATTTATACAGACTGTAAGTAGCTGGGTTCTTGGTACTGATCCTTATGACCATCACTGGTTACAGCCTGCTAACTTGAAAATGCCCCGTTTACTCTATGTTATCCTTCCTGTCCATTCATCAATCCTTGATCCATGTTAATTTTTAATCTTGACTTCATGAGTCCTTATTTTGTGTATTCATATTTTATTTGGCACCTTGTTGAATGCCTTTTGCAAATCCGAATGTACAGCGTCTACTGGTTCTTCTTTATCTAGATATATCCTCAAAAAAACTGCGATAAATTTATCATAGCTAATTTCCCTTTTGTAAACTCATGCTTGATCTAAATGTAAAGTTATCCACTTTAGTAGCAAAAACAAGAAGGCAAATTATTATCTCAATGGCAAAGATTGTGAAACGGGATGATGCAATAAGACCTGGGGTGTACTTAAACACCAGTCACTGAAAGTAAGCATGTGGGTGTGGCAGGCAGCGAAGAAAGCTAGTGGTACATTGGCCTTCATAGCAAGAGGGATTGAGTACAGGAGTTGGTATGCCTTGCTGCAATTGTACAGTGCCTTGGTGAGACCGAGTATTGTGTTTAGATTTTCTGAAGAAGTATGTTCTGGCTAAGAAGGAAATGCTGTCCTTCTCTGGTCTGATTCTATGTGAGTCCAGACCCACAGTAATGTGGTTGATTTTCAATTGCGCTCTGAAATGGTCTGGAAAGCCACCTAATGTAAGGACAATTGCCAGTGACCCAATGAATAAAAACATTCTTTGCAGCGTTTCAAGCCTTTTCTTTCACTATAATACTATCCCGAGCTTCCTGAGTAATCCATGGATGGATTTTCTGACTGAGAATTTTTATTTTTCAATAGAGTATATTTTCATGAAGATTTTGAAATGTTACTTTAAATGTTTCCCATTGTTTATTTACCACTTTTAGCCTATTTTCCCAATCTATTTAACCAGCTCTCCCCTCACACTATGTAATTGGCTGTGTTTAAGTTCAAGATTCTTGTTTGTGATTGGAGTATGTAATTTTCAAACTTAATGGCTATGTTCACTATTTCCCAGTGGGTCTTTTACCATGGCATTGTTAATTAACCCTGCTTCATTGCACAATACAAAATGTAAAATAGCTTTCTCCCTAGTTAGTTCTATAACATATTGCTCCGGAAAACTGTCATGAAAACATTCTACATACTCATCTTCCATACCACGTTTCCCAAGTTTAATAGATTCTAAATCTGTCTTCACCTGAATTCTCCTCTCCCTCTGCTAGTTCTGTACCCTGACCATATTTGCTGGTGCACTGTTTTGTTTGCACACTCAGTCCCTTCCCTTTATTTTCGGGCTACCATTACATATATCACTATCCTGCACTATTGTCTTGGTCTTTGAATTAAAATTTCCAATTCCCTCTTACATGGCTTCTCCTTCCACTATTTCTTTAAAATCTTCCCTACTGCCCGAGTTAAATCACTCACCAGGACACTGGTCCTTACATGGTGCAGGTGAAGACTGTCAAATTGCACAATTCCCTCTTTCCCCAGTATTGGTACCAATGAAACCCATTTTTTCTACATCAATTTTTCAGCCACACTTTCAACTTTCTGATGCTATTTACCCTATGCTACTTTGCACATCGAACAGGAAGTAAAAAATGCTATTACTTTTGGGAATCTGATCTTATAATTTAGCTCCTAGTTGTTCAGATTCCTTCAGCAGGACATCCTTCCTATGTCATTGGTACACAGATGCAATACACCAACTGAATCTTTTCCCTCCCACTCCAAGTTGCTTTCCAATCCATGAACACTTCTGCAGGGTTTGGGATTCAAGCTCTTGGCTGCAAAGAATTGTATCCTAGTGACCTCCTCCCACAAATTGTATTGTTACCACTTTTGCATTCCTTTTTGCTCCCCATGGTTTAATGGTTCTGTGCAAAATAATGCCATGGTTATCCACCCTGCAGTCCCTGATCTCATCCTCACTGGCTGGAAAAATTTTACATCTCTTGGACAGTTGCAGGGGTGAAGGTTCCTTCTTTGCAAACTCCTGGGTCCCCATACGTGCCTTATACGCAGCTCTACGTATATGTCCGTGAGGACAGACAAAATCTGAAGTACCTAAACTAAGGATTGTGACTGTCTCCTGGAACAAAGTGCCATTTACCGTATCATTGTGTTTGAAGCTCAGAGACCAGCTGATTAACACTGAGCTGAGTTTCCTCAGACTGGAGATACATGCTGCAGTTGTTGTTGTCATAGTTCACGCTGGTATGCACTGACTCCAACGTGCTATAAAAATTCTTCTAATTTCAAAGATATACTTTATTCATAAAACGTATATTTTGTAAGTATTCATAATCACAAAACATAGTTTGGTTCTGTACAGTAGCATAGCAAGGAAACAAACTGCTTTCTGAGGAAGGGTCGCCAGACCCAAAACGTTAACTCTGTTTTCTCCTTCACAGATGCTGCCAGACCTGCTGAGCTTTTCCAGCAACTTTGTTTTTGTTCCACACTTAGAAATATCCCTGTTATCTATCGTTATATTGAATATGTTGACTAATTGAACCATTCATGTAATACTTTTAAATTGCAATATTTCTATTTCCCCTCTACCAATTTAAATTAATGCCACTATTTAGAAGAATAAAATCTCACCAACTTGTCAGTTAGCAGCTCAATTAATTCATGTTTTTGAATATTCATGTCTTAGTGGAGGCTGAAAGAGGTATTACAAGTAGCATCTCCTTCTTTCTCTGCACTGAATTTCCACCTGTGCATCATTCCCAAGTTAGCACTCATTCCTTCTTACAATCAATCTTGTAACCCCAAATTTTTGTCAAACGTATCTGCTTTACTAGAGAGCAGCTAGCTTGTAGTCTGCATGAGTCCTGTACTGTCATAACCTCAGAGGCAGTAGCATCCTCTGAAGTGTCGTCACCATACTGGACCCTCTTCTCTAGTTACCAGGTAGTTAGGAGGCTTCCATTTCCCTTTTCCAAGAGGCATACACTTTGAGACTTGATTGATGTTGAGGCAGTGCCTCTTTTGCAGCTGTCGGTTACAAGTTGACTGGAGAGCTATGTTGGTCTCTGTGTCATTCACTATGCTCTTTTGTGGTACAATAGAAAAGAGAGATATATGAGTGAGAGTCAGGACATATGTGGATGGACAGCAGTAATTTTGTATGTCACTGAAAGAGAGACACGACAATGCATAAGGATAAGGGTGAATGGTAGTGATGAATGGAGTGTTGGGAATGTGAAGAAGTGTGAAGACGGAGAGAGCTGAGTGTACCTGCAAAACAAGCTGAAATGAGATTATGTCCTGGAGTAGGTTTCAGATGGCTGAGTAAAGGGTTACGTTGATGCTAACACCAGGATGTGGGTGAATATATACAGCTTTCCTACTCTGAAAGGTCAGTAAGCCTCTTTCAGATAATGAAATGAGCATGACTCCACTGTACTGGTGCTGAGGACCTCAAGGATAATGTACAGCCATGTGTTATCTGCAGGAAGTTATCAGGAGAGAAGAATATCTCCCAATGTCTTCTAGTAAATTAAACATTTAATGAGTAAAAGCTAAAGCAAGGCACAACTTCGAATGCCTGGACTTCATTCTGCTAATTCCTTCCATTGTGCTCTCAACTCAATTCAAATTGCATTTTTGGAGTGGACCTTAAAATATGCGAATTGGGATTGCCTCATACAGATCATCATCATGCACATAGAGAGACGATGACCCAGTGGTGTTATTGCTAGCCTATTAATCCATACGCTTAATATTCAGTGGATCTGAATACAGATCCCACCCTAATGGTGGAATTTGAATCCAATAAAATAAAGTCTGGAATTAAGAATCTACTGATGGCCATGAAACCATTGTTGATTGTCACAAAA
Source organism: Rhincodon typus (assembly GCF_021869965.1). Taxonomy (NCBI): domain Eukaryota; kingdom Metazoa; phylum Chordata; class Chondrichthyes; order Orectolobiformes; family Rhincodontidae; genus Rhincodon; species Rhincodon typus. Next base: position 58,743,822 of record NC_063335.1, on the reverse strand, counting down.
ACCCATCTGGTTCTTTGATGTCCTTCTGGGAAGAAAATCTGCCATCCTCATCTCGTCTGGCCTACATGTGACTCCAGACCCATAACAATATGGTTAACTCTCAGTTGCCTTCTGAAACGGCCTAGCAAGCCATTCAGTTGTACAAATCACTACAAAGTCTCAAAGAAATGAAACCAAGTGGATAATCCTGTTGACCCTGAAAAATCCTCTTCACTAACATGTGGGGGCTAGTGCCAAAATTTGATGAGCTTTCTCACAGATTAATCAAGCAAAAGCCTGACATGGTCATACTCATGGAATCATTCATCAGACAATGTCCCAGACACCACCATCACCAGGCCTGGATATGTCCTGTCCTACCAGCAGGACAGAACCAGCAAAGGTGGTGGCACAGTGGTATACAGTCGGGAGGGAGACTTCCAGTTTCCCTGGATACATTTATTTCAACATTTATTCCAAATGTCACACAGTATCATGGCTTCAGTTTAAACGTGGGCAAGGAAACCTCCTGCTCATTGCCACATACCATCCTCCCTCAGCTGACGAACTGTTATTCCTCCATGTTGAACAACACTTGGAAGAAGCACTGAGGATGGCAAAGACACAAAATATCCAGCAATACCACTGAGGGAGCTGGTTGGGTCCTCAAGGATAAAGCTGCTAGACTGGGTCTGTGGAAGTGGTGAGGGAACCAACAAGATGGAACAATATATTTGACCTCATCCTTACCAGTCTGCCAGACGCAGATATATTTGTTCATGACAGTTTCAGTAAGAGTAACCACTGCACACAGTCATTGTGGAGACAAAGTCCCTCCAACACATTGAGAATAACCATCATGTTGTGTGGCATTATGACTGTGCTAAATGGAACAGATGTAACAATTCAAGACTGGGCATCCATGAGGCACTGTGAGCTATCAACAGCAGCAGAACTGTACTCCAGCACAATCTGTAATGAGGTTGTTGACTTGCTCGCCGAGCTGGCTTGTTTTCATTCAGACGTTTCGTCACCATGCGAGGTGATAGCATCAGTGCAGCCTCTGATTAAGTGATGTTATTCTACTCCGTTTGGAATTTATACTGTCTGGTCCATTATGGTGAGTAGTGTCATTTGCAGTTTTGACGTGAATGGGTTTGTATATAAGGTCCAATTCTAAATGTTTGTTGATTGCATTACACGTGGAGAACCAGGCCTTTAGGAATTCCCGTGCATGTCTATGTTCGGTTTGGGCTACGATGGTTACCTTATCTCAGTTAAACTGATGGCCTTCATTATCTGAGTGTACCAATATTAAGGAGAGTTTGTCATGCTATTTTGCTGCTAGCTGATATTCAAGTATTCTGATGGCTAGTTTCCTTCCTGTCTGTCTGATGTAATGTTTGTGGCAGTCGTTTTGTAAACCATGTTGGTTCTGCATGCTGTGGGAATGGGGTCTTTAATCCTTGTGAGTGTTTGTCGTAAAGTGGCTATGGGCTTGTGTGCTACAATGATTCCTAGTGGTCTTAGGAGTCTTGTTGTCAGTTCTGAAATGTTCTTGATGTATGGCAGTGTGGCCAGTGTGTTAGGGCATACTGCATCTTCCAGCCCAAAGCCACTCTACGACAAACACTCACAAGGATGAAAGACCCCATTCCCACAACATGCAGAACCAACGTGGTTTACACAATACCATGCAACAACTGCCACAAATATTACATCGGACAGACAGGAAGAAAACTAACCATCAGAATACATGAACATCAGCTAGCAGCAAAACGGCACGACAAACTCTCCTTATTAAAGGTACACTCAGACAAGGTAACCATAGTAGCCCAAGCCAAACATAGACATGCACGGAAATTCCTAGAGGCATCGTTCTTCACCCATGATGCAATCAACAAACATATAGAATTGGACCCCATATACAAACTCATACAGATCAAAACCGGAAATGACACTACTCACCATAACGGACCAGATAGTATAAATTCCAAGCGGAGTAGAATAACATCACTTCATCGGAGGCTTCCACTGATGATGTAACCTCGCATGGCAGCAAAAAATTTGAATGAAAACAAGCCAGCTCAGTGAGCAAGTCAACAACCTCACGCACAACCCGAGCTACAGATCTTTGATAATAAGGTGTAGAGCTGGATGAACACAGCAGACCAGGCAGCATCAGAGGAGCAGGAAAGCTGACGTTTCGGGTCTGGACCCTTCTTCAGAAAATCTTTGCCAAAACTTTAAACAATCTGTATTCTCATGGCACAGCATACCCTGTGTTCAACCATTACCATCAAGCCAGCAGATGAACTCTGGTTCAATAGACTGCAGGAGGGCATGCCAGGAGCAGCACAAGGTACATGTGAAGACAAGGTGCCAACCTGCTGAAGCCTCCAAACCAGACTTACATTCATGCCAAACAGCATAAGCAGCATGTGATGGAAAAAGCTAAGCGATCCCACATCCAATGGATCAGACCTAAGCTCTGCAGTGCAGCCACATGCAGTTATGAATGGTAGTTAATAATTAAACATCTCACTGGAGGAAGAGGCTCCACTAATATCCCCATTCTCAATGATGGAAGCCCAGTACGTCAATGCAAAAAGATGAAGGTTTCGCAGAAATCTTCAGCCAGAAGTGCCAAGTGGATGATTCACTGAGGCTTCCTTCGGAGGTCCCCAGTTTTACAGATACCAGTCTTCAACCAATTTGATTCACTTCATGTGACATCAAGAAACGATTGTAGATGCTGGATACTTCAAAGGCTACAGTCACTGCCAACATTTCAGAAGGTGAGTTACTCACCACAGTATTTCTCGCCTGTGACCCGCTGTTGTAGCCACTGTGTTTATGTGTTGGATCCAGTTGAGTTTCTGGTCAATGGTAACCTTAAGGATGTTGATAGTGGGATAATTCAGTGATGGCAACATCATTGAATATCAAGGGATAGTAGTTAGACTGTTTCTTATTGATTGTAGTCATAGTCTGGAATTCCTATGGTGTGAATGTTACTTATGACTTGTCAGCTCTTGCCTGGATATTGTTTTATTTGAACATGGTGTACTTCAGTATTTGAGGAGTCACGAATTGTGCTGAACATTGTGTACCCATCGGTGAACATCCCCACTTCTGAACTTATGATAGAGAGAACGTCATTGATGAAGCAGCTGAAGATGTTTTGGCCTAGAGCACGGCCCCAAGGGATGGCTGCATAGATGTCCTGGAGCTGAGATAACTGACATCCAACAACAATAACTATCTTCCTATTTGCCAGTTACGACTCCAACCAGTGGAGAGTTGACCCTTTAATACCATTGATTGCAATTTTGCTAGGGCTCGTTGATGCCACAGCAGGCTTGATATCAAGGCCTGTCACTGTCACCTCACCTCTTCAGGTATTTTGACCCAGCACAAAAACAAAGTTTTGAACCAAAGCTGTAATGAGGTCAGGAGCTGAGTGGTCCTGGCAGAATTCAATCTGGGCATCACTGATCAGGTCATTGCTGAGCATGTACTGCTTAAAAGCACTGTTGATGACAACTTCCATCATTTTACTGATGATCGAGAGTAGAATGATGGGGCGGTAATTAACTGGGTTGGATTTATCCTGCTTTTTATATACAGACATACCTGAGCAATTTTGCATATTGTTGGATAGATGCCAGTGTTGTGACTGTACTGGAAGAGCTTGGCTAGAGGAACGACAAGTTCTGGAGCACAAATCTTCAGCAGCATGGTGGCACAGTGATTAGCACCGCTGCCTCACAGTGCCAGGGACCCGGGTTTGATTCCAGTCTTGGGTGACTGTCTGCATGGAGTTTGTACGCTCCTTCTGTATCTTCATGGGCTTCCTTTGGGTGCTCATGTTTCCTCCCACAGTCCAAAGATGTGCTGGTTCGGTGGATTGGCCATGTTTTAAAAAAAAAGGACCGTGGTATCCCGAGATGTGCAGGTTAGTTGGATCAGCCAAGATTAAAAAAAAAAACTTGTGGTGTTATGGAATGGCTCTGGGTGGGATGCTGTATGGAGGCTACAGACTTGATGGGCTGAATGCTGTTTGGTTGCATCACCAGGTTGACATTTCATTTTTAGACTTGCTTGGTGCTGCTCCTAGCATCCCCTCCTGAACTCACCAATGAACCAGGATTGATCCTCTGGCTTGATTGTAATGGTTGAGTGGGGTATAGGCTGAGCAATGAGGTTGTATATTGTGCTGGAGTACATTGCTACTGCTGTTGATGGACCACAGCACCTCATGGATGCCCAGTCTTGAGTTGCTAGATCGATTTGAAGCCTGTCCATACAGCATGGTGATAGCACCACACAATACAGTAGAGGTTATACTCAATGTGAAGGCAGGACTTTGACTCCATAAGGACTGTACAGTGATCATTCTTGCCAATACTACAAAGAACAATACAGCACAGGAACAGGCCCTTTGGCCCTCCAAGCCTGCGCTGAGACATTTTGCCCTTCCACACTAAACTATCTTCACTTACAGGATCCATATGTCTCCATTCCCTTCCTGTTCATTTATTCATCCAAGTGCTTCTTGAATGCTGCTATTGTAATACTGTCAGAGACAGATGCATTTGCAGCCAGCAGATTTGTGAGGATGAGGTCATGTACATTTTTCCCTCTTGTTTTTGTCCTCAGCACCTACTACAGACCCAGTCTGGCCGCTATTTCCTTTAGGATCCAACAGCTTGATCAGTCATGCTGCTGCTGAGCCACTCTTAATGGTGAACATTGAACAGTATACATTTTGTGCCCTTTCCACCCTCAGTGCTTCTTCCAACTGTTGTTCAACTTGGAAGAGCACTGATTAGTGGAAGGAGGACGGTATGTGGTAAACAGCAGGTGGTTATTTTGTTTAATCTATGTTTAACCTGAAGCCATCAGATTTCATGGGGCCTGGAGTCAATGTTGAGCAATCCCAGGGCAACTGCCTGCCAACTATATACCATGGTGCAACTGCCTTTGCTGAGTCTGTCCTGCCAGTGCGACAGGACATATTCAGGGATAGCGATGGTGGTGTCTCGGACATTGCATATAAGGTATGATTCGGTGAGTATGACTGCTTGACTAGCCTGTGAGACAGCTGTCCCAATTTTGACATTAGCCCCCAGATGTTAGTGAGGAGGACTTTGCAATGTCAACAAGGCTGTTTCTGCCATTGTCTTTTCTGGAGCCCAAGTCAACACCAGGTGGTCTGTCAGTTTCATTTCTTTGAGACTTTGTAGCAATTTGTACAACTGAAGGACTTGTTAAGACATTTCGAAGGGTAATTGAGAGTCAACCACATTGCTGTGGGTCTGGAGTTACATATAGGCCAGACAAGATATGCAATCATAGCACCTGTGATGTCACTGTTGGGATACTGTAGGTAGCTTTCTGTATTGAAGAACAATGTTTTGGATGCTTGCTTATTGCCGCTGCAGAATCCATGTTCAATATTAGATCTAATTCTGCTGCTGGAAATCATTTATTAAATAATACAGACTGGGCTAAAGTTACATCAGAAACCAATTTAAGATCATTGGTCTGGTTCGCTGTATGATGCATTTGTGTATGTTAGAAGCTGCATATGTTATAAAACACAGACCCTATTTAATGTCTGCAAAAGGAATTTGTACACATATTTCACCCTTTTCATGACAGAAAAATGGGATCATGGAGACTGCTAATGTCTGTTGCAATACCCTCACCAATCAGCATCTATTTAGTCTGAGAATTTAGGTTCGTAGTTCTTGCTACCTGTCCATGCTGATATTGATCCAAACAATCAGTACACTCCTCGCATGCTGTACAAATTGGTGAACCTTTTTTCAAGTGTGTTTTTTTTTTGTGCTGTAGTCCTGATGAATGCAAAACAAAAAACTTCAACTTCTTGTTTCCTTTTGGCAAAGTTTAAATATAATATTAGATAAAAATGAGAGGTTTACGCTGTTGCAAAGAAGGCAGTGTGCCTGTTCTGGGAGAGTTTAGAAATCAACAAAGGACAATCAAAATATTGATTAAAAAAGAAGAAGAAGAAATTAGTCAGGAATATGAAATAGATTATAAAAACATTTAAACAATGTAATAATACAATACAATACAGCTCAGGAACCGGCACTTCAGCTCACCAAGCCTGCACCAATTCCTATCCTTATTTAGACCCATTACATATTGCCCATTTACAAACTTATAAAGAGGATAGTAGCTAAAATAAATGTTGGTCCCATAGAGGCAGAGAAGTGATCATGGGATTGTGCAGAGAAATTAACCAAATATTTTCTCTGGCCCTCACAGTAGCAGACACAAATTACACATAATGGAGGACAATCAATTGGCTCATAAAAACAAATAATAAAGGAATTAATATTAGCAGAGAAAAAGTATCAGACACATTTGGGGAAATAAAAGTTGAAAAATTCCCCAGGACTTGACAATCACATTTAGGCTTACAAATTTATGGAAACATTTTAAAGGAATTTTTAACAATAGATTTATAAAATCACAGCATGATCTGACAGATTCAACATCGTTTCTCGAAAGAGAACACATTTGTCAAATTTATTAGAGATTTTGAGGCTTTAACTTTAGGGGAGCCAGTAGATGTACTCTACTTAGTTTGCCAAATAGCATTTGATAAAGTACAACATGAAGTTTAAGATACAAAATTAGGTCTCAAGAAATTAGTGTAATATATTAACATGGAATGAAGGATTAGTTAATGACAGGAACAGAGGAGTGGTAAATGGGGCATTTTCAAATTGCCAATAATTAGTGGGGCGCTGCAAGGATCATTCCACACTCTCAGTTACTTACAATCTATGTTAATGATTTAGACAATAATCTGAGAAGAATGTATCCAAATTTGTTGATGTCACAAAACTTTATGATAATCTATGCTACAGGAGGACACTGAACAGCTGCAGAGACACAGACACATTAAATAAATAGAAAACAAATTGACAAATGAGTCTAAAGTGGAAATGTATAAGTTTTATTTTGATGGCAGTATAATTATAAAACAGGAAAAATGTAAATGTTAATTTAGAGAGACTTGGGTATTCATACAAAGTTAACATGCGGACACAGCAAGCAATTTGGAAGGGAACTAGTATGTTGGCTTTTATTGTAAAGCGAATGAAGTACAAGAAGAAAGAAGGCTTATTCCAATCATAGAGGGCTTTGGAGAGATGACACCTGAAATACTGTCTCAATTTCTAAGGAAGGATTTATTAACCTAGGAGGCACTATCAAATTGGTTCCTAGGATAAAAGGGTTTTCCAATGATGGAAGACTGAGTATATTGTTATATTCTAGCTGACCTTTAGAACAATAAGAAATTATCTCCTTGCAATATACAAAACTCTGAAAGGGCTTGATAGGGCAGACACTGAGAGATTGTTTTCACTGATTGAGAAACAAAGTCATGGAATACAGTCCTTTCTGCTATAATGCGATAGTTGCGCTCTTGTACGACTTTACACTGTAGAAAATCGTGCAATAAAAATAACGGCTTATGAAAAAAATAGGGTCGGGGTAGACCACCAAAAATATTACTCAACATCGAAAAGAATATAGTAGTTAGCCTAACACAAAAGATAGCACAGTTTAAATAAATGTTAGATTCATACCTAGTAATGAAATAATACAGTAAATTTAACACTTTACCTTGAAAAAATTTGAATACAACTTGATGGGAGAGGAGGATAGTTTTGTGGTTGCTGAATTGTTAAGACAGGGGCTGAGAGTCATCATCACCATCATCATCACCATCATCATCACCTTCAGGTGCAGTTCTAGTTACAGGGTTAGGTTGAAAGATAGTTAATCCAGAAGTGAATGGCGACGGTTCATTGTCTTCTGACTGTTTCTTGGGGGTTGGCTTAAAAAAGACATCTATTTTTGCTGCTTTGCCATTTTTCTTCTTTCATAAAGAAGTTATTCATATGGTGCCGAATAAGACCTTATTCCACAAATTGCTATCCTGCTGGGTTCTACATTGTAATCATTGTCTTCTAAGAGCTGTAACTGCTTCTCAACTTCCCTCAGGATAGAAGAGAAAAGAGAAGTGGAAAGCTCTCGTGGTGCTGCTTCCTGGACTTCACCTTCTTCATCTCCACCTTCCAATTCCCCCTCAGCGACAAATTTTTGTAGATCAGCTATAGAGAGGTCTTCACAATAGGACTCCAGCAGCTCTTCATCCTCACTCTTGACATGTGATGTCGACGTGGAGACTCTGTTGGCATGAAAATTTTATTCCACTAAACACCATAACACTTAAAATGTTGGGGATGGAATCACGTAATAGGCAACACATGCATGCGAAAATTCGCGTTTTACGAACAGCATTCACTTATTCAATCGCCGATTGATGAAACATGCATGATCGCAGAAATGACTGTAGTTTATGCTGTTGACTGGGTGCAGCTTCAGGAGAATAGGTTGTTTATTTAGGACTGAAGTGAGGAGAAATTTCTTCATTTGGAAGGTTGTAAATCTTTGAAAAACTTAATTCCAGAGTGTTGTGATTGCTCCATTGATGAGTATATTCAAAGGTGGAAAAGGCAGACCTTCGATCTCACAGTGAATCAGGAGGTAATTGCTTTCCTTGGTTAAAATTCTGAAGGATTCACAAAATAAAATATGTGTTAAACTATCCATACTGTGAACTTTGGTCCTTTGAATTATTTTTACTTTTCTTTTGCTAATGTTTGTGGCCATTAGTTGACAGATGTTAAGTTGTTCAATGTAATATTTTACATTTCAACATGCCATTTCATATCAACATTATGTATAAGATACCAAGTAAAGCTTGCTTTACTCTGTCTAGCTCTAACATCAGAAGATTTAAATCACTCTTCCTAAATTGCTTGTGACTTATTTGCTTCTAAAGTGCTTTGTGATTGTATGGTAATTTCTATTTTACATCCTAATTATTACATTAATAATTAAGCCCTCTAATTAATACAACGTATTGCACAGGAATCATAAATAGCAATAATTGTGATAAGTACTCTGAATAATCAATAATGTGTATTTCCAAACTAGTGGTCTTCACTTGACATTCTGCAAGGATATATGTTCGAATTAAAGTGCTTATCAGAGTGAACGTAACTTAAGTTTTGGGTTATATTGCTACTTTCATACACTGTACCATTAGAATAACACTTATTCATGATCCAATCCAAATTCCAAAGCTAAATATATGTACCTGTGCAATACCTGCTTTCAACAGACTTACCTCATTGTAAGTACTTCCTAAAAACTGAGCAAACTGTCCAAAAACTGTCCACTGTCTGATAGATAACATTCATATATGGTTACAAGTTTAACATAATCTCCATTTACGTAATTTATTTACGCAATTATTTATTTACGTATTTATTTCAATTACTCAAATTGCCGATGATATTTTGAGTGCAGCTATTTAAATTTAAAAACACTTCATTACCAAGCATTATAGTACAAACAACTAATTTAGCAATATATATCTCATATAGCAACTGCAGCACCAATTACACTGAATTTACAAATGTAATAGTTTGTTTTTAAGAATCTGATGAATAAGATGATAAAGGGGAGTCAGTAAATAAGTTACACTTGGATTTTCAGAAAGCATTTCATAGGGTTAACATGCAAGGTAAGGGCTAATGGAGTTGTGGAAAATAGAGTAGTACAAATGAAAGATTGGTTAGTCCCAGAGAACCAGAGAATAGGAATAACGGAGCATTTTCAAGTTGGCAGATGCAATTTAGTAGGCTGCTGCAAGGAACGCTCTTAGAGTCTTAATGAAGAAGCGAGTGTAGTTCAGTCAAGTTTACTGATGCTGCAAAGTTAGGACGGAATGTAAGCGAAGAGGAAAACACAAAGATGTCACAAATCAAAATAGCCAAGTTAAGTAAGCAGTCACAAGGTGTCAGGCTGACCAAAATGTGGGAGAGTATGAGGTCAATTTCTTTGGTAGCAAGAACGGAAAAACAGTTTATTTTAAAAAGGCGTGAAGCCTCTGAATATTGATAATCTGAGAAACCTGAATGAAGTATAACATAACGTTAGCGTGCAGGTACTGCAAGTAATTAAGGAAGAAAATAGCATTTTAGGCTTTATTGCAAGGTGACTGAAATACAAGAACAAGGAAACCTTGCATCAATGGTTATAGTGAGGTCACACCAATAGTATAATATAGATTTCCGTTGAAGACAGTATAGGGATGATCCACTAGGTTGGTCCTCGAATAAGACCATTTTCCATGATAGGAGGCTGAATAAATTGGGTCTGTACTCTCTGCAGTTTAAAGAAATGTGATGTGACCTACTTGAAACTTAAGGGGCTTAATATGTTGTTTCCACATTGAACATGTGGACATAGTCACAGAAGAATAAGGGGGTTATTGATTCGACATTTCTTCATTCTGAGATTGGTGATTTCATTTATGACCTGGTATTCACTACAGTCAAGAGTAGCAGACGCTCCATCATTGATCATAGAATCCCTACGGTGTGGAAACAGGCCTTTCGGCCCAACAAGTCCACACCAACCCTTGGAGCATCCCACCCAAACCCATCGCCTTATATCCCACCTAAGCTACACATTCCTGAACACTGCGGGCAATTTAGCATGGCCAATCCGTCTAACCTGCACATCTTTGGACTGTGGGAGGAAACCGGAGTATCCGGAGGAAACCCACGCAGACACGGGGAAAATGTGCAAACTCCACACAGACAGTCGCCCGAGGGTGGAATTGAACCCAGGTCCCTGGCGCTGTGAGGCAGCAGTGCTAACCACTGAGCCACCATGCAAGGCTGAGGCAAATGTGTAGTGCCTCACAGGTAAAAACGGTATGGAGAATGGGCAGGAAAATGGAGTTGAGATAGCTGATCAGCCAAGATTGTAGTGAATGGCAGAATGAGCTAAAGAAGGTCTATGCCCTACTCCTTCTCCCATTTGTTATGTTACTATATACTTAAGCTGTAGTTGAATTAAATTCTATTCGGACACAGAATGTGGGTGACTCTGAGCCAGTATTTATTGCCCATCCCTAATTGCCCAGAGGGCAATTAAGAGTCAAACACATTATTGTGGATCTGGAGTCCCATGTAGGACAGACCAGGTAAGGATTACAGATTTCCTTCCCCGAAGGACATTAGTGAACCAGATGGGGTTTTCCAACAATCGGCAAAGGTTTCACGGTCATCATTAGACCTTAATTCCAGATTCTGTATTGAATTCAAACTCCACCATCTGCCATGGTAAGATTTGAACACGCGTCCCCAGAATATTAACTGAGTGTCCGGATTAGTACTCTAGCAATAATATTACTAAGCCATTGCCTCCCCAAATGCTGTTGTATTGTAACCCTCATGCTTTGTAGTTTAGATGATATGGTCTGGAGCAATTTCAGGCATCTATGTGAATTATGCCCAGCTTTTAAGAGAGAAAATGAATGCAGATCGTTGAAGCATTACAGAGCGTATGAACCGAAAATGCTGGATGCTTAGGAAAATAACCTTTAATGTGACATTTAGACATTGGCAAATGTTTGTGGTTGACAAAGAGAAGAAAATAAGATTCAGACCAAATATTTTTCATCTGAATATCACCCTGATAAAGCTTTATTGATTTTTAAAACTTGTTTGTGGCGTTAGTTGTGCAGTTAATTTTGCAATAATATGGTTTTCTAGGGCATATAAAACTGTCACTGGAAGTCTGATCATGATATCATTGCGATTGTAAAAGGATCTCCAAATTCAGGAAAATAACAATACAGCCAACCTCCTAGAATGCTGTAGCCATCAAGAAAATGTTACATTCCTCATGTGTCTTCCTCATGCCAAGGGTTGAATGCAATGTTGTATCAGTTGCTTCAACTATAAGCAACAGTATCTTTGCAACGGTGTTTTGTTAACACATGTATAAAGGTCCCATTCTTCTCTGAGATGACTAGGCACAAGTCTGCTTCTTCAGAAGAGTGCCCCAGGATGTGCCACTTAACTTGTTGGTGTCAGCCTTCAGAGCCATTGCCCTCTTGCTGGAATCATCTGCTTTTTCCATTGTTTCAGGTCTCATGCATTCTGCGACATTTGCTATTGACACCAGGCAAAGCTGATGACAGTTTCTCTTATCTCTTGAGCTGAGCAAGGTATGAAGGGATGGTCACTGGTGTGTATTACCAGCTGTTTCGACCCAAACAGCCTTAACCACAAAAGCCCTCGTATTGCAGCTAGCAATAACTCAAAGATACTTGTCCTATTGAGGAAATTCTGTACCCCAAGGACTTTAAAGAAACATAGATTAGGTCAAAAATCTTGTATTCACATTAAGCTAATAAACTTATAAGCGTTGCTTTATTAGTATAAGGAGATTTTTCATCAGATAATTGGTCTGGGCATTTTGTGTAATGGACAGAGTGAAATAAAGTCTTTCTTTGTAAATCTCACTGCTTCATGTTGTACTCATCCATCTCAAGGGTATTTTTCTACAATTTTCTAATATTAGATTCAAGATTTATCCCTTGTTTAGGTCTTTTTGGCTCAGTGAGTGGCATGTCTACCTCTGATCTGGTAGTTCTGAGTTTGAGCTCCACAGAAGACTTGATGGCTAAGGAAGGTGCATTCAGCATGCAAATTTTTGTATTATGTGCTATTTGCAGTTGTTAGGAGCAGAAAAGATTCCTAATCAGTCACATGATGAAAAGACAGATAGAGCTCCGACAATCACTATTCCCAGCTCTGGACTATAACATGCACATAAAAGTACGCATTGTCTCAGCAATTCTGTTTCCCGGAGTAATCTGTAACATGCCACCACCTCTTACTTAAATAGACCCTTTGAAATAGTCATTATTGTATAGTTAGAAAACAGTCTGAAGTCTGCATGGTTGTTGCACAGCAGACAACAGTTATTATTAGTCCATGTTGAAATGTAGCAACTTAACATTAAGAATCTTGCCAGGTCTACAAGACCTGAAAGAAATAATGAAATGTTTTCAAACCATAGTTTTTTTTTATATATTTAAAATTGTCTTTGGTGCCACCGAACACTTGATTCAAGTTGACTGCAATTCTGTGACATTCCAATCAGCAGTTATCGGGACAGAACTCAGAAGGCATGACTCACCCTGGAATCTCTCTCATTCCATTGTGTGATCATTGCAGTCAAACCAATCCAAAGAGCAGCAAATTGAGCTCCCCAGAATGATCTGACAAGCAACAAAGAACTATCAAAACTTATTATGCACCAGTGGCACTAACAATCCAACAGTTATCTTACACAACAAATAATGATTTTTGAGAAAGGACATTGAAATCACACAAATAATTAAATTTATTCATCGTTAATAAGCCTGTGATGAGCTAAACTCCTGGCCTTTGAAAAAAGATTTAATTTTATCTTTTCTGAGCCCGTATTTATTCTGGTCAAAAGTCGGTCTGCTGTTAATATCACTGCCTGAAAGCTGCAAGACCCTCTACAGTCCTTGCTGATAGGCCAATCTCTCCCCAAAGATATTTCTCTGGAAGCTTCTGTTTTGCTGGAGAAATGGACTGAATTTGTATACTGTCAATACAGTGTGGAGCTGGAGGAACACACTAGGTCAGGCAGCATTAGAGGAACAGGAAAGTCGACGTTTAGGGTCAGGACCCTTCATCAGGAGTGCTTGCAACTAAGAATTACATAAATCTCAGAGGTCCTTTGCAGAGGAATCACCTTCATTCCCCCAATGAATTCTGTGCACGCCTCGATGAGCCCTGAAGAAGGGTCCCAACCCAAAATGTTGACTTTCTGGTTCCTCTGATGCTGCCTACCTGCTATGTATCGTTAGCTCCACACTGTATTGCTTCTGACTTCCAGCATCTGCAGTTCTTGCTATCTCCTAAGTTTTTAAACTGACCGTATTTTTCTATCCCTTCTTCAACTTTAAAAGGAATTCTGCCACTACAGCCAACTGCTCCCACCTGAATGTGAGCTACAGAAAAGAATCTTCATGGTACATTGATTTACTTGATTCAGTAAAAACAAACATGTAAATTAACAGACAGACCTCTGATCTTTATGTAATTCTTAATTGCAAGCACTTCTGTTGTCTTCTTCTTTTCACTTCTTTGAACAAACGAAAAAGTACAATACAGGAACGGGCCCTTCAGCCCTCCAAGCCTGTGCCGACCATCATGCCCTAATTAATCTAAAAACAAACCTGCCATTTTTTGATCCATATCCCTCTATCCCCTCCTTATTCATGTACCCATCTAGGTGCCTCTTAAATGTCTTCAATGTGCCCACTTCTAGCACCTCTTCGGGTAGTGCATTCCAGGCTGCTACCACTCTATGCATGAAAAAACTTCCCTCACACATGTCCCTTAAATATTCCCCCTCTGACCTTGAACCTGTGCCCCCTTGTAATTGAAACTTCAACCCTGGGGAAAAGCCTCTGACTATCCACTCTATCTATGCCTCTCGTAATTTTATAGACCTCTATCCGGTCTCCTCTCAGCCACAGTCTTTCCAGTGAAAACAATACTAGTCTTTTTAACCTGTGCGTGTGTGTGAGGTGGGGTGGGGGGGGGGCGGGCGATGGTGCGGAGTTGACCGCAAAAATACAGCTTTTTAAGTTTTTTTCAAAGACTCTAGTGTGTTTATTGCTGGTCATTTAAAAATTGGACTTAACAAATAGAGAGTTTGTTAGGAACACCTCAGAAGCAATTGACAAAATGAAAAGAGATAAAATCATTTTTTTAAAAATCTCTGCTAATGGACAGAAGAGAATAATTTTCTTTTAATTAATGTATCTCACTTCAATTAAAAGCCATGGGTTGAATTTTATGTCACCCCCCCAACAAAATATGTTTTCATTGCAGGGCTGAGGACATAAAACGGTGGTTAGCCCCGTAATATGGAAGTGGGTAAGGCAACCACTTGCCCATTCATCCACCCTTAGGTCTATTGAGGCTCTTGTCTGGACAATTATTAACTAATTAAAGTCTTTAATACACCTACAGTGCCAAAACACACTGGGCACTGGCACCAACAGGAGGTCGAGAATGAAAAAGCCATTTTTGTACAAACATTTTGATGAATAGGAAGGAATGGTGTTGTTCACCATTCAGGGAGGGTGCTCTGTGTGCATTCCCAAGATGTTATTCCTCCGTTGGGTCTCTCTACATGCTCTCTGAACCTTACACCTCCACCCCAGTGAAGGCTTCCCAGTGCTACTCCATCTAAAACCACAGACTTAGTCCTTTTCAATGCTCATATCCTCATCATGGGGCCTCTATGCAGTTCCAGCAGTGCTCATTGCTGAGCTCTTCCATTGCTTAGTTGCACAATCAAATTGGCTGGCAGCACTTGAAGGCTGGATATCCTCCCACGGGACTAATCCTCACCTGATTAAGGCCTCTTGGTGTGGTACATGACTGTGGGACAGCCTTGTTTAAAGTCTGTTGATTCAGGAGCAATGTTTCTTCCAGAGATGGGATATTGAGCAGTGTGGACCACACCCTTGTCCCATCAATAAAATTCATCCATACGTCAGGAAAGTAGTTGGCATCTCGGAGATGTATTGTATTTCATCATGACAGTGAAATGAGAAAAATATGATTCAAATTATTTACTATGTGTTAACTCCATACTTTGAATACTGCATTCCATTCTTGTTAAATAAGACATCAAAACTTTGAATGTCATGTGTGGAAGAGCTGTGAGACTCAATGGACATATGAGAACAAAAAAACTGGAAAAATTTGAACTTTATAGCTCGAATGGCAGCATTTGACAATGAGGGCAGCATATTTTTTTAAATACTGAAATACATTAAGCTAGAAATTTTCTCTAAATTAAATTGAAACAGCAGAACTAAGGGACAAAAGTTTTAATAAGTAATAAGTAATTCTAAAGACTGGTATCAGGGAACACGGAAATGTGATTAATGTGTAAGCTAAATGTCTAAATAGAGCACTGCTTGAAAATGTTTATGATATAATTGATAGATGTACTGAAACAAGCTGAATATTTCTCCTCATATGGAATTATCTTGAGATTTGTGCTTAGAATGCTTTGACGCCAGATTTTGTCCACAAAGTAGTAGATGTTCAAATTGGTGACCAGGTGTAAACCTGACATTGCGAATCATTCACTTGTATCAAAATGGCCCAATGATAATTTCCAAAGAAGTAAATAGAAATGAATATTGAAAGGTTTCTGTAACAGATTGTTGATCCACAATGCCAATTTTACACCCTATAAGATTAACTATTCCTGACAAATATGAAAATGTGACCTACATTGAATCTGACTTTTGACTGATTTGGAATGAAAGGACATTATTCTGTCTATATTTAATAACCATTCTCTATTGCAATAATTGTAACCCAATAATTAAATCTATAGTTCTGTTTGCCTGTTTTGTTCTTCTTTGATTACGTGCCAGAATCCCATCGTGCTAGGGTAATAAAGTTCATACAAACCCTGCTGTAACAATGAGAAAGAAAAGAAAACGGCAACTACAGATTTTGCTTGTGGAGTGTAGTTCCATTACAGTAGCTACAACTTAAGAGAAACCATGCAGGCAGAGAGTTGTAATTCAGGGTAAATTATACAGTACTATACACATCACCTATATTTATTTGCTGTAACATTCTGTAGTTGAGAAAATCTTGAGAGGTAATGGATTTTTTTTTTTTTTGCTACACATTTAAGTCCCAAAGTTGACATACAGTTTGAATAAATGCATTTTTTATATTTAAAAACACACGTGTGGTTGCCTGGAAACTTTGCCCACAGAGTGTCAACTTTCTTTCAGAAATGAAAAGGAAGATTGAGCTTCACAGTCAGCTTTAGTCTCAGAGTAAAAAAAGGTCTTTCTGTGTTTAAAAACAAGTGTCTAGCCAGTAGATAATGGTGGTGCTTCAGGTTATAAATGATGCATTTTGTTCACGATGGCTTGATAATAGCATCAGGAAAAAAAGTTCATCGCTCCCTTATCGAAACAGGGTGACATTTCCTTCTCAACTGGAAATTCCATATCACATCCCTCCTGCTTTAGGTGCAATCAAACTAACCTGCTCCTTAAAAACTAACTTGACAATGGATTTAGCATTAGTGGAAATTATTTCTGGAGGCAAGTGCGGAAAGAGAGAGAATGAGAGCATGACGTTCTTTGCTGCTTTTTTTTAACATACAGTGCAAAACAAATGGGCAAGGGACAGAGTCGCTTTGTGTTATCTGAGCTGCATCTGTTCACAATGGGACATTCATCAGCGCTGTAGAGTGTCCTCGGAGAGATGGAGCAGACCCCTGAGTCTTGAAGCAGATGATGATCTTATCAAAAAGCCCTCTTCAATCACATCATCAGTTCACTGCTGCCAAGTCTGTGGCATTTTGTACTGAGTGTTTTAGAGCTTTAACCAGTGGGATAAAATATTTATTAAATCTCGCTGATTCCCACAGTCTTCCCTTTATCTTCCTCATCTTTTCTGGTGAGAAATTTGGATGTGTCTCTAGGAGGCACAGAACTGTAAACCTTTACATACAACTGTGACAAAAATTCAGTATAAAGCCAATGAATTTAGAATTCAGTTCTTAAACACTGTAGAAAAGGCCTCCATTGTTCATTTTATGCTGCTAGGGTACAGTATAAAATGGGTGTATTTGAGGACATTAGCACAATGTATCGTATTAATGCCAAAGAGGATATTTACCATGTATGGGATGGTAAATCAAAATCTATAAAGCTTGCAGTAACCTGAGAAGATAGCCCTCTAGCATGCTCGAGCATTTTTTTCCTGCTATATTAAACATACAATTTATTCAGCTCACAAAATTAATGTACAGTAATTGAAACAAAAGTATAGATGACCCATCTACAGTCTGTGGAAGGTGTGCAAGAACTGTCAGTTTTCTTCCCTTTCATCCTTTAATGGAATGTCAGCTCTACTGGCAAACCCAGCATTTGTTCTCCATTTCTAATTGCTTTCAAGTATGAGTGCCTTATTTGATGAGCCCATCTGGAATAGGAAAATCCACAGTGCTGTTCAGGAGGAAGTTACAATATTTTGATCTAGTGTCAGTAGAGAAAAAGCAATATAGTTTTAAGTCAGGGTAGTGTGTTACAAGCAGGTGGTGGTGTTCTCAAGTCTGTTCTCCTTGACTTTCTAGAATATAGAGGTCATGGGTTTAGAAGGCAATATTGAAGGAGTTGATGAATTGCTGTAGTATATCTTGGCGGTGGTCCACACTGCTGCCCAAGTGCACATGATGGAGGAAGTGAATTTTGAAGGGGATTCTTGAGTGGGTGGCTTTGTCCAAGTTGGTGTCAAGCTTCCTGAGTGTTGGTGGAACTTCAGCCCCGACAAGCAGACAGTAATCCATCACACTCCTGACTGGACAGACTTTGGGACGTCAGAAGGTGAATTACTCTTCAGAATTCCCAGCCTTTGACCTACTCTTGTAGTCGCAGTATTTATGTGGTTAGTCCCATTAGATTTTTGGTAAATGGTAATCCTCCGATTGTTGACAGTGGGGCAGTGACATAATATCACTAATTGTTGAGGGGAACAGGTTAGATTCTTTCTTGTTGGAATTGTCAGTTATTGTCACTTGTATGACATAAACATTTGACAGTCCAAACTTGAATGGTGCCTAAGTCTTGCAATATATGGAAATAGACCGCTTCGGCATTCGTTTAGTCATGAATAGTAAATAACACACTGAAACCTTCACTGAGATTATGAATTAAGCAGCTAAAAATAGCTGGGCTTAGAATACTACCCTGAGGAACTCCTGCAGCAATATAATGGGACAACAACTGCAACCATCTTACTTTTAGCTTGGTATGACTTCAGCTAAGGGAGCATTTTCCTCTGATTCCACATTACTTCAATTTTGCCCAGGCTGACTCAATGTTAAGGGAGTCATTCTCACCTCACCTCTTGAATTCAGCTCATATATACATTTTGAGATCTAGACCAGGATCTAAGTGAATCTGGTAGAAACTAAGTGCTACTGAACAGTCTTAGAGTGCACCATTGACCAGAAACTGAAGTGGACTAGCCATACAACCACTGCGGCAGAGGCTAGGAATCTTGAAAAGAATAACCCACCTCCTGCCTCCCTAGAGTCTGCCCACCATCCACAAGATACAAACCAGGAGTGTGATGGAATGCTCCCCAATTTCCTGGATGAGTGCAGTTCCAAAAACACACAAGAAGCTTGATGCCATGCAGGACAAAGCAGCCCACTTGATTGGCACCACATCTATAACCATTTGTTCCCTCCACCATCAAAGCAGAGCAATAGCATTGTGCACCATCTACAAGATGTATTGTGGAAATTCAGCAAGGTTCCTTCAACAGCACTTTCCAAACCTAAAACCACTGCGACCTGGAAGGACTGGGCAGCAGGTATATAGGGGCACCACAGCCCACCAAGCCTGCACACTATGGGCAGTTTAGCATGGCCAATCTACCAAACCTGTCCATCTTTGAGCTTAGAAGGAAACAGGAACACCTGGAGGAAACCAGCACAAACACGGCAAGAATGTGCAAACTCCACAAAGACAGTCGCCCAAAAGTGGAATTGAATTTGGGTCCCTGGTGCTGTGAGGCAGCAGTGCTAACCACTGAGACAACATGCCATCAGAGTTCTAGCTGTACCAGAATAGCTTGGTTCATGATGTAAAGAACCGAAAGAACATCAGAGCTAGAAAAAAAAATTGGGAGCCAGTCCTGGAGCACAGTGGTCAGTTCTACAGCTGGAATATTGTCCATGCTCATTGCCTTTGCTGTATCCATTGGCCTCAGATATTTCTTAATATTATATAGAATGAGTTAAATTGGCTGAAGACTGGTATCTGTAATCCTGGGGAATGTCTTGAGGAGACCAAATGGGTCATCCAATCTACACTTCTGGCTAAAGATGGATATAATTACATCAGTTTGTGTTATGCACAACATTTTGGGCTCTTCAATATTAAGAAAGGGGGTTATTTGTGATTGCTCTTCCTCCTGCTAGTTGTTTAATTGTTGATCACCGTTCACAACTACATGTGACAGGGCTGCAGATCTTAGACAAAACCTTTGGTTACGGATTGCATAGTGCTTTCTATCACTTGTATGCAGTTAGAATCATAAAATCCTTACAGTGTGGAAACAGTTCTGTGTTGTAGATTCATCAATTTTTTAGCTTATTTTGTTTTTGGTACTCCTCCTAGCATGTTTTCTGCACTGTTCATTGATCCAGGTTTGATATGCCTAGTGCTGCGCCTGACATTCTCTCCAGTGTAAATTATTGGACGCCAGATTTGATTCCCAGGTGTGATGGCGATGGTAGTGTGGGGATATACTGGATTGTGGTCGAGTGCAGTTCTGCTGCTGCTAATGGTCTATAGTATCTCATGAATGTTCAGTTTTGAGCTGTGGACCTGTTCTGAATCTATCCCATTTGTTAGTCAGGAGGACTTTGCAGAGTTGTTGGGTCAAAGATTGTTATTTCTGAGGCCTAGGTCAATGCCATTTGGTTCATTTGCTTTTATTCTTTTTCCACTTTTCAGTAGCAGTTTGGTGCAACTGAGTGACTTGTTAGTCTTGGCATTAAGGGGAAAACATATTGCGTTTAAATTTGGAGTCAGCATGTGGGCCTAAACAGAGTAAAGATTTAGCTCTCTCAAAATCTCTGGCCAACCATGTTTTTTTTAGAAAAAGCGAATAGTTTTATGTTTACTGTAGCCTTTATTTCAAGATTTGATTGATCAAAGTCAAATCCAGCTGCCAATTTAGGATTTAAATTTCTGCCCTGAAACATTAGCCCTGGCATCTAAATTACTGGTCCAGTGACATCACCGCTATGCCACTGTTTTCACCTTTCCCTCTCCACTCCCACCTGTCTTTGAAGTGTGAGAAACTTCACTTTCGGCTTTAAAGAATATCAGTGTTTTGTTAGCAGAGTGAGGTAAAGATAATTAAAACTCTGGACTTTCCTTTGTAAATGCCATGATAGAGTACTATCAGATAGACTTTTATTCTACACAGTTTTATACCTGCTGTGATATTACATTTGAAAAACATGTGACAATTTGTTCCGTAGACATTAATTGAATGTGTGCCATTCTTATTCTCTGTAAACATTCATATTGTTGATCTGTGATCATGCCAAAGCATTGATAGGAACTAATACCTATTAACAGAGAAAGAAGCGCAATTACTCATGCATACAGTCTTTGCTGGTTTTAGGGAAATCTGAGAGTAAAAGTGAGAATCTGTCAACTTTGTGCTTTAATTTAAAGAATCTGAAGAAACATTTACATCGGTGGACTTGAACACAGTCCGGCACTTTGGATATTCATCCACAAAGTGTTTGATTTAAAATGTGCTAATTTTGAAAAGTGTAGCATACTCTTGCTCTGTTATTTCGCCACCAGAAATCTAAGAAATATAACTTTGCTTTATAAAGATTTGAGTGCTCTGTAATTTTTGTAAATAACCCACAACAAAAATAAATCCCACTTTTATAAGACCAATGTGTCTCAGGTCTGTATTATCTCTGTTTGAATTCTACTTGATTGTGTGGCTCGTATACTGGTTGCTCACTGTATACAGCCTATCCCAGAAAGTAGATAACCTCCTTTCCACGACATTTCATTAATTTCTCATAAATTTAACACAGGACATCACTAATACTTCCCTGTTCCTTAATATTGTCTGTGTATTAAATTATGAGAGCAGACTCATTATTAATTTGTTGTAATTTGGCATTGTGATTGAATGGTAAATTAAGTAACAGTTCACTGTGACTGGAAAATTTCAAGTCTGGTTGTTGCAGCAGTTAAAGTTAATTATCTACTTTGTTTCTACTCCACGGAGACTTTAATATCAGTGCTTCTGGACATAGTTGAAGCAACCATCTCAACTAGCAGAATGCTTCATATATGCATGTAAATAAGGGGTCTATTACATCAGTAAGGAGTAGTCTTAAAACTGCGGTAAGAGTGGGGGCTTCACTACGGTTACCCTTTTGGTGAAAGCCACTTCATGAACTGAAGAGGCCACAGAACATCCTTCAGAATTCATAAGGAAGGATACTGCCTGTGCTGAAACTTTCCAGCCAGTGTTCAGCTTCTAGGCTGTGCAAGTTTAACCAG
Source organism: Rhincodon typus (assembly GCF_021869965.1). Lineage (NCBI taxonomy): Eukaryota > Metazoa > Chordata > Chondrichthyes > Orectolobiformes > Rhincodontidae > Rhincodon > Rhincodon typus. The sequence continues at coordinate 58,721,714 of NC_063335.1, read as the reverse complement.
ACAACAGCTTTGCACTGTCTGTTTTCAGGTGGGTATATGGCTGAAATGTAAATAAGCCTCATGATTTAATAGCTTAGACCTTAAATGCCAAGCACATTTACTGCATACCCCAACCTTCTGTTGCTTGGGAAGCCAGTAAAAATCTTCATTTTTCTTATTCAGAGTAGGTGTCTGATAGAACTTGAATTTGAAACACAACAGTATTCATTTAATATGAATGCAGGACTAAATTAATTCATTCAGGAGCTGTGAATAATTTGGGGCTGATTTTATAACTGACTAGTTAACATGTTGATCCTCACAGTGTCTGACATACTCTTCTACTTGCAATTTGAAACCCAACCTCAATCAACTGACTGCATGTTAATTATTCATTTGTTTCTAAATCTGGTATTCAACTCCAGTGATGGTACAGATTTGTTTGAGAGCAAGTGACCCTTATTGTGTCAGCAGTGGTGTTTTCACATTTGGGAAATAGTGTGAAGGGGAATTTTAAAACTCACATTGCAATAATTGATCCATTAAATTAAAAAAAATATACATTTAAAAAGCACGTGGTAGATGCACTACAGGTATGTAACAGCTTCATGTGTGGTATGTGACTCCTCTGCAATTACTAACTGATCAAGTTGTAATTAGCAGGTTAGTGCAGATTCTGTACTCATGTCCTCTCAGTGTGTTGCAGCAGAAATAGGTTGTGGCGTACAAGACAAAGGGCAGAATAATTCATAGATTGTCACACCATTCAAAACTTATACCATTCAAAACTTACATCACTGTATTTTATTAAAATCATAGATGGTTGAATCGCAGAAAAAGGCCATTTGACCTATTTTGTCTGTTGGTCCTCTGCAACAGCAATTCATATCATGCATCTTCCCTGTTTTTCTCCATAGCCATATATTATTTTCCAAAAAAGGAAAAAAAAAATCATGTCTCTTTGAAAGCCATGACTGAATCTGCCTCTATCAAACTGTCAGGCAGTGTATTCGGGATTCTAATGACTTATGCCCATGGTTAATACTTTCAGTCTCCCTCCTTTCTTGAAAAAAAATGCTACTTTTGCCATTTTCCAACCTGCTGGGACACTTCCAGAAGTGATAGATGCGTTAATTACAAACCTACAAAATTCTGCGATCAGTGCAATATTTACTTCAGGACCTTAGGATACGGATCATCTGGTCCTGGGATTTGTCAAACTTTAGGACCAGTACTTTCCTCACACTGGTGATTGTTTACAGTTCACCTCTCCCTATCTTCATTTTCCACTATAATTAGAAATTTTTAGAAGTCTTATATCAGGAAGCATGCACAAAATATCAGTTCAAAGTCCTCACCATTTGTTTGAATTCCATTATAAGTTCCAGGACTCTGTCTCTAGAGGACTAACATGAGCTTTGGATTACTCTTTTCCTATTCAAATCCTTGTAGAAACTCTTGCTATCTATTTTTGTGTTACTAGCTACCTCTTTCTATTTTTGTATTAATAGCTACCTTTCTTATTACTTTCTGCCTCTTTATTATTATTTTAATCATTCATTGGCAATTGTGCGTCCTTCGTTAGAACTAACAAACTAAACAGATTTCTAAATCCAGTTAGGACATCCTCCTTCCTGCTGTATAATTTACTCCTCAATAGATACTGCTACCCCTTCCTTTCTTTCTTTCCCCATTTTGCCTGAACCTCTTGCACCCAGGAATATTTGCCATTCCCCTCACACTCCACATATTCACGCATATAGACAGTTGCCACATTCCCTCTTCATAACTCATTCACATGATGTGGACTGTGCTGGCTAGCCCACAATTGCCCTTGGGAAGGTGGTAATGAGCTGCTTTCTTGAATTTCTGCAGTCCACATTGTGTATTAATACCCTACAATCCTGGTAGGAAGGGAGTTCCAAAATTTTGATTCAGTGAAGAAATGGTAATACTATCCAAGTCCAGATGGTTTGTTGACATGGAGGGTAATTTGTAGGTGCTGATGTTTGAAAAATACCTGAGCAGTCCAGACTTTCAGGTTCCGTTTCTGATACGCCCTGAGTTTGCTGACTTCTGCTGGAGTCATAGCAGAGCCACAACAACTGGCCTCAGTGCTTTGGTTTTTGATGACAAGTTCCTGATAATCCTAGCCAAAAGTGAAAATACAGATGACAATATGGGAAGAACCTCTAACATACGTTGATTATTTATATAAAAAAAAGCAAACAGTTCAGTTCACAAAACTTGAGATAACAAGGTGTAGAGCTGGATGAACACAGCAGGCCAAGCAGCATCAGAGGAGCAGGAAGGCTGACGTTTTGGGCCTAGACCCTTCTTCAGAAATGGGGGAGGGGAAGGGGGTTCTGAAATAAATAGAGAGAGGCGGATAGAAGATAGATAGAGGAGACAGCTAGGTCAAAGAGGTGGGGATGGAGCCAGTAAAGGTGAGTGTAGGTGGGGAGGTTGGGAGGAGATCAGTCAGTCCAGGGAGGACGGACAGGTCAAG
>NC_063335.1:58671891-58719126 GCF_021869965.1 Rhincodon typus | reverse complement strand
GGGATAGGTGGGAGGAAGAACAGGTTAGGGAGGCAGGGACGAGCTGGGCTGGTTTTGGGATGCGGTAGGGGGAGGGGAGATTTTGAAGCTTGTGAAGTCCACATTGATACCATTGGGCTGCAGGGTTCCCAAGCGGAATATGAGTTGCTGTTCCTGCAACCTTCGGGTGGCATCGTTGTGGCACTGCAGGAGGCCCAGGATGGACATGTCGTCTGAGGAATGGGAGGGGGAGTTGAAATGGTTCGCGACTGGGAGGTGCAGTTGTTTAGTGCGAACCGAGCATAGGTGTTCTGCAAAGCGGTCCCCAAGCCTCCGCTTGGTTTCCCCGATGTAGAGGAGGCCACAACGGGAACAGTGGATGCAGTATACCACATTAGCAGATGTGCAGGTGAACTTCTGCTTGATGTGGAAAGTCTTCTTGGGACCTGGGATGGGGGTGAGGGGGGAGGTGTAGGGGCAGGTGTAGCACATCATGCGGTTGCAGGGAAAATGCCGGGTGTGGTGGGACTGGAGGGGAGTGTGGAGCGGACAAGGGAGTCACAGAGAGAGTGGTCCCTCCGGAAAGCAGATAAGGGTAGGGAGGGAAAAATGTCTTTGGTGGTGGGTTCGGATTGCAGATGGCGGAAGTGTCGGAGGATGATGCGTTGGATCCAGAGGTTGGTGGGGAGGTACGTGAGGTCACCTGCACATCTGCTAATGTGGTATACTGCATCCGCTGTTCCCGTTGTGGCCTCCTCTACATCGGGGAAACGAAGCGGAGGCTTGGAGACCGCTTTGCAGAACACCTATGCTCGGTTCGCACTAAACAACTGCACCTCCCAGTCGCAAACCATTTCAACTCCCCCTCCCATTCCTCAGACGACATGTCCATCCTGGGCCTCCTGCAGTGCCACAACGATGCTACCCGAAGGTTGCAGGAACAGCAACTCATATTCCGCTTGGGAACCCTGCAGCCCAATGGTATCAATGTGGACTTCACAAGCTTCAAAATCTCCCCTCCCCCTACTGCATCCAAAAACCAGCCCAGCTCGTCCCCGCCTCCCTAACCTGTCCTTCCTCCCACCTATCCCCTCCTCCCACCTCAAGCCCCACCCCCATCTCCTCCCTACTAACCTCATCCTGCCCCCTTGACCTGTCCGTCCTCCCTGGACTACCTATCTCCTCCCTACCTCCCCACCTACACTCACCTTTACTGGCTCCATCCCCGCCTCTTTGACCTGTCTGTCTGCTCTATCCATCTTCTATCCGCCTCTCCCTATTTATTTCAGAACCCCCTTCCCCTCCCCCATTTCTGAAAAAGGGTCTGGGCCCGAAACATCAGCCTTCCTGCTCCTCTGATGCTGCTTGGCCTGCTGTGTTCATCCAGCTCTACACCTTGTTATCTCAGATTCTCCAGTATCTGCAGTTCCTACTATCTCAGTTCACAAAACTTGTTGCATTAATAATTCAGGATAAGAGCTATCCATCTCAAGAAATCTGTATATTTTAAGTCCTTTGAGCCTCTGACCTCTATTTCATTAATGTTAAAATCATTAAGCAGCAACAGCTTATCTTTATGTAGCAATTCTAATGTTCAGAACAAGATCTCGGGCATAATTGGATTACCTACTGTAAATTATGTTGTGCTGTATCTTCTAATATGATTTATAATTTTATTTTCACATGTATTTAACAGTGAGACAAACAGTGAAAAACTTTTGATCCAGTGCCATTTTGAATAGTTTTAAGAATTAAAAAAAATATAGCTTAAAGAAAGTCCATCAGTTTTGAGCTAGCTCATCATCATCATCATCAACAACACATTTGCTACCATCTCTCCACCACCGCCTCACCAACATCACCCAATTTTGAAGTCACTACTTTTTATGCACCAGCTTTTGCTGCTGGGCTGTTTCTCCTTCGCCAATGCCACGCTTCTACCTGCACCAGGTCAGCAACCTTCAGAGTCACATCTCTTGCCACTGGGCCCACCTTGACATTATTGCTGTGATACCCTTCCACTGCTGCTTCGCCACTGCCAGCACCAGACCCAACCAATGAAGTCACAAATCCTCAGGTGCCATCTTTCAGCACTGGGCCTACCTCATTGACATCGCCTCTACTGATGTAACACCTGTCAATTCCAGTGCCAGGTAGTCACCCCAGAAAAATAAATCGGAGCTCACTCGTTGCCTCTACATGGTCTGTGCTGCCTACTCACCACCCCCTTGAGGTTTGCACTGGGTCCACACGCTGCCACGAGGTTTGTGCAGGGCTCACTCATCACCACCTTGAGGTCCATGCTGGGCTCACTTGAGTCCAGCACATGCACATGTACCAGCTTGTGAGCCCTGACTGACAATCTTAAATTAGTTGTTAGTGTAATTCTTAGCACATTCAGGATTATAATTTAAATATTGCCCATCACAGAATCATATTTAATGTTGAATATTGTATTTTGAGTCTTGTAAGCAGGGACTGGTGGCTATCGTACCCTGCTTGTTGCAAACAGCTAAAGGTAATTTGATATGGTGCACTATACGCTTGAGTGTACGGCTTCCATACCTGGCAGCACAACAGCTCTGAAATCATATTTAGTTGAATTTAGATGCTGTACCTAGACTGCTTTTATATTTTCAGTTATGAAATATTGTTCAGTATATGAGAATTGTTACCTCTGTGCAAGAGTTTGTCATATGTTTTTAAACACTAATGAAATGGAAATCTTAAAGAGTCTCAACAGGCCTATTCTTCGTGAAATAGACAGTATTTATCCTACTTTGTTAATATTATCTGTGTAGCTTGGAACTTCTGCAAAGCAGCAATCATCATCCAATTGCCAATCCGTCCATATATTTCTACATCCCTGTTGTGCTGTGTTTCTAGCAAGATTTTCCAAGCCTGGCTTCTTCAGTGATTTGGAGCATTCAATCTCACAAAGAACTCCATTATAGCTTTATGACATCAGCAGGCAATAAGACACTTTTTTTTTTACAGCACTTGCTACGATAAAGTAATTTATAAAATAATGAATGGTCAAGTAGGTGAGATGAATGAGTTAGGTGGGTGATATGACATCTCTTTTGTTATTCACTTAGGTGATATAGGCATCTCTGACTAGATGATTTATTGTCCATCTGAATTGCCTCAAGAGGGTGGTGGTGGTGGTGGTGGTGATAAGCTGCAATCTTGAACTGCTGTAGTCCTTGTAAGGGCACCCACAAAGCTGTTAGGGAGGGAATTCCAGGAATTTGAACCAGCAGTGGAGAATGACTGTATATTTCCTAGTCAGGATTGAGTGGCTTAGAGGGAACTTGCAGCTGGTGGTGTCTTCATGTGCCTATTGTCCTTATCCTTCTAGATAGTAGAGGTTGTGGATTTGGATGGTGCTGTAGGAACAGGTTTGGAGATTTGCTGTAGTGTATCGTCTAGATTTTGTGCACTGTTGCTCCTGTGGTGAAGGGAGCAATTGTTTCTGGTGTTCGATGGGCTGCTAGTCAAGTGGTCTGCTTTGTCCTGGATGGTGTCAAATTTATTGTTATTGGGTGGGCATTCATCCAGATATGCGGAGAATATTTCAATCACACATCTCTCCTAACTTGTGCCTTGTAGATGGTGGACTGGCTTTAAGTCAGGAGATGAGTTACTCATTGAAGAATGACTGGCCAATGACTTGCTGTTATAGTTAGTGTTTACATGACTAGTCCAGTTCAGTTTCTGATTAATGGTAACAAGGATTGTGACAATTGATCATGGAAATTCAGTGAAGGTAGTACAACTGAACATCAAAAGTGAGATAGTTAGATTTTCTCTTATCAGAAAGAATCATTGCCTGGCACATTAGGTGACATGAATGTAACTTGCTACTTGTAAGCCTAAACCTGTATACAATATAGGTCTTGTTGCATTTGGACACAGGCTGCTTCAGTAACTAAAGTGCTGTAAACTGTGCATCATCCCCAGTTCTGAACTTGAGGAAAGAGGTCTTTGATGTAGCAGTTGAAGATGGTTCAGATGAAAATAGCATCCTCAGATACACTGACAGAAATATCCTAGAACCAAGATGATTGTCCTTCAATAACCATAAGAATCCTTCCTCAGGAAAATGGGAATATAGTAACAAACCTAGGCCATTCAGCCCATTAAAACTGCCTCACCATTCCATCTGATCATCCACTTCAAAACCCTTTTTTCCTGCATTATCCCCATATCCTTTTATAATTGATATTTTGAAATCTGTCAATATCTACTGTCCACATATTTCATGACTTGAGTTCCAAAGATTCGCAATCTTTAAGATAAAGAATTATCTCCTCACTTCGGCCCCTGACTTACTTTGCAGGTTTCAATTAGAATGTTTCTTCAAAACAAGAGCATACAGTTCCAATTTCCAGGCTGGCACAACTGTCATAAGAAGAAAGTTTGACGAAACAAGGCTGATGAACCTTTGTTGCACTGTCTAATGCACTAATATTCTTCCTGAGGTGAAAGAACCAAAACTGCACACAGTACTCAAACCACACTCATATACCATTGATAAAAAAGATTTCACTACACCTATAACTGAATCTTCTCACAGTATAGGCTAACTTACTATTAGCCTTCTTTAAAGCTTGCTGTATCTACATATTAGCCATCTTAATGACAATGACAAGGATAATTATGTCCTTTTATACATCTGCAGTTTCCAACCTCTTACCATTTAAGAAATACTTTACAAATCTGTTTCCTCCTACCAAAGTGGATCTACTTACGTTTTTCTACATTATATTCCATCTGCTATGTTCTTGCCCAAATACTGAGTCTGTCTAAATTGTCTTGAAATTGCTTCATATCATTGCAGCGCACACATTCCCATCTAGCTTTGGGCCATCTGTGAACTTTGAATTCGGAAAATATTACATTTGGCCCCAACGTCCAAAATCATTGATATATAGTGAACATCTGGGACCCATGTACTGATCCTCACGGTCCTCCACTAGACACAGCCTGCCACTGCAATGTTGACCTGTTTATTCCTGCTATTTATGTTCTAGCTGTTAATAAATTCTTAACCCATGCCAGTACATATCTGATACTTTAACTTTGCTATCCAAACTCCTGGGGGAAGCATTATTATTAAAAGCCTTCTGAAAATTCAACTATGACGTTAACCTGCAGTTTTCCTTCCCTTTGATTCCCATGGACTCCGGTTTTGTTTGGATTCCTTGATGACTGTACTCAAATGCTGCCTTGACAAAGGCAGGCTTCAGGGTGCCTGATTTGTGTGTACGGACATACCTGGAAATTTTCCACATTGTTGGGTAACAGCCAATTCTGTGGCTGTACTGGAACAGCTTTGTGTGGCTAACTGTGGAGCACAAGTCTTTGGGGCTGTTGGATGGTCCTTTGCCTTGCAGTTTTAAGTGCCTTCAATCATTTCTTGATATCTTGTGGAATGAATCCAGTTAGCTGATTTTTTCCCCCTGAAGAAGGGTCCTGACCAAAACATCAACTTTCCTGCTCTTCTGATGTTGCCTGGCCTGCTGTGTTCCTTCAGCTCCACACTGTTCTCTATTAATAGCTGAAGACTGGCATCTGTGATCCTGGATCATCCTCTCAACACTGAGGATAGTTGCAAATGCTTCATTATCATCTTTTGCACTGATGTGTTGTGTTGAGATTGGGGTGTTTATGAAGCCTCTTTCTGTTAGATCTTTCCTTGGTCTAGGTATGGGAATATCGTAACAGATCTAAGAAATTTATCCCATTCTCTAATTTGTTTTGAGGCATACTCATGTAATTGAAGTCAGTATGTTCAAAAAACATTTGGATAGGCACATGGAGGGGAAGGGTTTAGAGGGATATGGACCAGATGTGGGCAATTGGAACTAGCCGAGTGGGCACCATGATCAGCATGGATTAGTTTGGGCCAAAGGGCCTCTTTCCATGCTGTATTACCCTATGACTCTATAATTGCTCACCTGTCAAATACAAAATTCCAAATCAGATAGAACATAATCATGTTGTGGCTACTATGTCTCCTAACACCACAGCTTTCATTCCCAGTGTACTGTCTGTTACAATCCTCATTTGACTTGAGATGTGAGCTGACTCATGTGGCTTCCAGTGGATCATGAAACAATTTGTTAATACAGTCTAAGCACTTGAACATTCTGGACTTAATGTGGTCAGATGTCAGCTCTTATTTATACAGCACTCCTGTGCATTGCCTTACTTGTTCAATCCTTTTTATTCTGGTCTTTGGAAAGTACTTTGTTTCACACTGAATCTGTGCAAAAATTTCAAAAGCAGAGAGTTTGATGCTGCTACTTTAATGGGATCTGCTTTTTATGTTGTAGAATTATACAGTACAGAAGAGGCTGTTCAGCCCATTGAGTCTGTACCACCAAAATATACTATTACCTACAACAATCCCTCTTCCCACTTGAATAAAAACAGAAAATGCAGTTAGGTAGACCCTGCTGCCTTTTTAGGATTAGGAGAGAGTGTAGTTAAGATAAGTTAAAAACCCTGATAGTACCTAATAAATAGGTATGAGACAATGCATGAGAGTTGGGACACAGGAGTGAAGAAACTCACTTATCTGGCAGGTACACATCTCCACCACTTCTAGATTTTAAAATCAGAGGTCCTGCGGTGGGATAACATTGATGTACATAAAGTGAAATCCTCATGGACACTGACATGCTGGTTGTCCAGCTTCACATGTAGATAGCAAGTGACGTCCAAAAGTATTGAAGTTAAGTATCAAAGAGTGCAACATGTGGAAGTGAACCGAGGAAGTGGACAGAATAGAATGATAATGGTGATGTTAGAGGTTGCTGTAAAATCTAGAAATATTAGAGGCTTGTACCTCAGTTGTAGCTGGAAAGCTGTATCACTAGTGGCAAGCTAAAGCTCAGGAGATTGAAGTCCTTCAGTCACAGCAACCTGAAAGGTCAAATCTGTTGCTTTCTCCTTAAATGCTTCAGTTTAGTTTTTATTTAATTAAAACAACTTGCTGAGTTCATTCTCAAACATTCTGATCTCTAATTATTTTCGTCCCCTGCCGAAAGTAATTTCCCAAAATTTCTTAAAACTTGGCTTGGTAACCATGAACCTAGTTATGTTGATATTTGTTTTACTTATTCTCTTACTGTCCCTCCTGGACCCTTCTTTCCTGTTTTATGTCCTTTCACTTTTTCCATCTCAGATATTCTTACCTTTCTCAATACTTTTGTACACCTTACCTTTCCACACTTCTGCTACTGTCACAGGCTTGATTTCCTCTTACGCAAGCTTACAGGATCCTTCTGCATCTCCCTTTATATTCTCCCTCCAGTCAATGAGATACTTATCAGTTCCTCCTCAGGAGCAGAATTCTAATGTACCCACAGGGCATGAGGGTAACATGTTTGTTGTAGCCTATATGGATTTAGCACATTGTTTGACATGTCAGGCTGGTTAGAAAGCTGTAAACCCATGGGATTCAAAGCAAGTGGATCTAAAATTGCATCAGTGGCAGAAAACAAACATGATTCTAGTGATGTTAAGGAAATATTTTTCTCCCATTGTCGTCATGCCAGCTCCACGAAATAAGTACAAGATAGACCACATAAGTATGCGCATAAATTTCCAGTTGCATATGTATAGGCATAGAACAGTACAGGCCCTTCGGCCCACGATGTTGTGCAGACCTATTATCCTAAGATCAGTCTACCCTGCATACCCTACATTTTACTATCAAAAATGTGCCTATCCAAGAGTCGCTTAAATGTCCCTAATGTATCTGACTCCACTACCACTGCTGGCAGCGCATTCCCCGCACCCACCACTCTGTAAAGAACCAACCTCTGACATCTCCCCTATATGTTTCTCCACTCACCTTAAAATTATGCCCCCTCGTAATAGTCATTTCAGCTCTGGAAAAAAAAGTCTGGCTATCCACTATCTATGCCTCTCGTTACCTTGTACACCTCTCATCCTTCTTCACTCCAATGAGTAAAGCCCTAGCTTCCTTGACCTTTCCTCATATGACCTGCCCTCCAGTTCAGGCAGCATCCTGGTAAATCTCCTTTGCACCCTCTCTAAAGCTTCCACATCTTTCCTATAATGAGGTAACCAGAACTGAACACAATATTCCAAGTGTGGTCTAACCAGGGTTTTATAGAGCTGCAGCATAACCTCACAGCTCTTAAACTCAATTCCCCTGTCAATGAAAGCCAACACACCATACACCCTCTTTACAATCCTATCATCTTAGGTAGCAACTTTGAGGGATCTATGGACAGGGACCCCAAGATCCCTCTGTTCCTCCACCCTGCCAAGAATCCTGCCATTAACCATGTATTCTGCATTCAAATTTGACCTTCCAAAATAAATCACTTCATACTTTTCTGGGTTGAATTTCATCTGCCACTTCTTTGCCCAGCTCTGCATCCTTTCAATGTCCTGTTGCAACTTACAACAGCCTTCCACATTGTCCACAACTCCACCAACCTCTGTGTCATCGGCAAACGTACTAGCCCACCCTTCCACTTCCTCATCCAAGTCATTTATAAAGATCACAAACGGCAGAGATCCCAGAACAGATCCCTGCGAAACACTACTGGTCACCGAGCTCCAGGCTGAATACTTTCCATCTACTGCCACCCTGTCTTCTATTCGACAGCCAGTTTTGTATCCAGACAGCCAAATTTCCCTGAATCCCATGCCGCCTTACTTTCTGAATGACCCTATCATGTGGAACCTTATCAAGTGCTTTGCTAAAATCCATATACACCACATCCACTGCTCTACCTTCAATGTGTTTTGTCACATCCTCAAAGAATTCAATAAGGCTTGAGAGGCATGACGTGCCCTTCACAAAGCTATGCTGACTATTTCTAATCAAACTGTGCTTTTCCAAATAATCACAAATACTCTCAGAATCCTCTCCACTAGTTTGCCCACCACATAAGACAGACTGACCGGTCTGTAATTTCCAGGATTATTCCTATTCCCTTTCTTGAACAAGGGAATGACATTTGCCACCCTCCGATCATCTAGTACTACTCCAGTGGACAGTGAGAATGCAAAGATCATGGCCAAAAGAGCAGTAATCTCTTCCCTCGCTTCCTGTAGAAACCTTGGGTATATCCTGTCTGGCCCAAGGGACTTATCTATCCTCATGTTTTTCAAAATTTCTAGCACATCCTCCTTCCTAACATCAACCTATTCAAGCATATCTGCCCATTTCATGCTGTTCTCACAAATGTTAAGGTCTCTCTCACTGGTGAATACTGAGGCAAAGTATTCATTAAGGGCCTCCCCTACCTCCTCTGACTCCATGCACAAGTTCCGTCCACTATCCCTGATTGGCCCTGCCCTCACTCTGGCCATCCTCTTGTTTCTCTCATAAGCCTAGAATGCCTTGGGGTTTTCCTTGATCCTACCCACCAAGGTTTTCTCATACCCCCTTCTAGCTCTCCTAAGTCCATTCTTCAGTTCCTTCCTGGCTACCTTGTAACCCTCGAGCCCTGTCCAATCCTTGCTTCCTCAACTTTAAGTAAGCTTCCTTCTTCCTCTTGAAGAGATGTTCCACATGTCTTGTCATCCAAGGTTCTTTCACCTTACCATCCTTTCCTTGCCTCAGTTGGACAAACCTATCTAGTACTCATAGCAACTGCTCCCTCCACATTTCTGTCATGCATTTCCCTGAGAATATCTGATCCCAATTGGTGCTCTGTAGTTCTTGCCTATTAGCATTGTAATTCCCGCACCCCAATTAAATACTTTCCCATCCCGTCTGCTCCTATCCCTCTGCATGGAGATCGTAAAAGTCAGGGAGTTGTGATCACGATCACCGAAATGCTCTCCCACCGAGAGATCTGACACCTGGCCTGGTTCGTTGCCAAGCACCAAATCCAATATGGTCACCCCTCTACTCAGCCAACCTTCATATTGAGTCAGAAATCTTTCCTGGACACCTGACAAAATCTGCTCCTTCCAAACTATTTGCACTAAAGAGGTTCCAGTCTATATTAGGGAAGTTGAAGTCACCCATGACAACAATCCTAATACTTCTGCACCTTTCCACAATCTGTCTCCCAATCTATTCCTCAGTGTCTCTGTTGCTATTGGCAGGACCTATAGAGAACTCCCAATAAAATGACTGCTCCTTTCCCGTTTGTGATTTCCACCCATACTGACTCAGTGGACAGACACACCTCCACGACCTCCCTTTCTGCAGCTGAATAGATAACAATGTATCTGCAGCCTAAATTCAGTTTGTCCCAAGACAGATGAATCCAATTATCATATACTCTTCAGGTTACTGTATTTCCTTCCGACTTGGAGAACATTGCTGGAATATATATTTCTAAATATATTGAAAACTGAGTATGCTAAAGCATGCTGAGCATGCAACACAATACAACAGTCATGCCTAAATTACTCATGTAGTGATCTCACGCTTGCTATTGCACAAAAGAGACAAGTCGAGTCCACGATCTTCCAACAAACATTGAGAAAAATTCAATAGTGAATGCTTATCTGTAAAAGAATCAGGTATAACACAAGAACAGATGCACAATTGATCAAACCAGTTGAAGAAAGATTCCTGGTCTTGAGAAGGAGGATCTAAATAACTTTGGTGTAATAAATGTGAAGAGAATAAATAACTACTGCTGAAATCTATCAGCAATCAAAATAAAAAAGTTAGTTAAGTAGGTCATGCAAGATCATGTGGGATCAGTAGCGACAACTTGTATTTATATTTCATATGAAAAAATATCCCAAGCACTTCATAGGTACATTTTAAACATGACACAAGCCACATAAAGATAGAGCAACAAAACAAAAGTCTTAAAGATAACAAAGTGTAGAGCTGGATGAACATAGCAGGCCAAGCAGTATCAGAGGAGCAGGAAAGCTGACCTTTCGGTAGTTCCCATTACGTCTCTCCCCCAAAAGTCTCAAAGAGATAGGTTAAGGAGTGTCTTAAAAGGAAGAATGTGAAGTAGAAATGGAGAGGTTTAGACAGGGAATTCCTAAATTGAGAGCTTAGACAGCTGAAGTCACATGGTGACATGATTAAAATAGAGGGTGCTCAAGAGGCCAGAGCTATAGTGGTACAGATATCTCAAACAGTTATAGAACTGGGAAAAAAGCTAAGACAAGGGAAAACTATGGAGCCAGAGCAAGTCACTGAGAATAAGGATAATGAGTAAACTGGATTTGGTGAAAACTAGGATATGAGCAACCAAAAGAGTAACTCAAGCTTACGGAGGATTGAACACAGGAGGCCAGTCAGTAGTGATTTAGACATTGCAAATCTGAAGGTGACTTGAACGGAGAACTAGGGCATCAAAGTTAAAGATATGGATTTTCTTGAGCAGTTCAGTAATTGCAGAAATGCAATGGCGTACAGCAGTCCTAAAGAGCTGACAATTTGAAATTTTGGAGTATGTAGTTCATTATGAGTTGAAATTATTTTTTGCAAAGAGCTGATGCAGAAAATAGTAAGGTTTGGAAAAGGAAGTGGGATGTCAGTGGAGAGTGATAGAGGAAAGTATCATATAACCTGATTATGATTGCTACCATGAGAATAGCAGGTCAGTTGAGATGGCAAAGTCAAGCGAGTGTCCATGACTATGGTTGGGGAGTATGTCTGAAGCATAAGATTCAGAATATGAGGTTTAGGCAGTCAGAAGAAAAAATATCAAATTCAGATGGAGGATAAAAATCACTTGGAGCAGAACGTGATGTCAATCTTATGATCTCAGCAGATCATAACACTGGACAAGATCCCATAGTGAGACTTGGCTTGACAAATCATAAATTTCAATTTTGTAGTTGGTTACCAGGGTGGTTATTGACTGAACATATCCACACAAGGCTACTAATATACTTTAACACAAGAATACAATTTTATACATAAATGAAAAAAATCTTTGTATATAAAAAACAATTTAGAAAAATCTTAACATAACAAAACATAGCAGTCTATTTCCTAGCATTTTCCATTATAGAACTCAATCCCAGAGAGATATTATTACTATCTCAACTGTTTGATTTCTTAATTCTTTCCATTTCTCCTTCTTGGAAGATTGATACAGTTTAATGACTTCTATCCAGTTCTGATAGATGAATCTTTTCAATTCTGACCACTTGAACACTTCCATAAAACTCACAGCTTGGAAACGCAGCAATGTAAACTTTATATCAATTATAACCAAAGATACACTGCTCGTGCAAAACTGAATCACATGCTTTCTTGGAAATTATGCAGTTAGGCCACTGTCCCCAATTAGTTTCACACCTCTTAAAAAGAAGTAATGTTTGACATGTTATTTGAATACGGTACAGAATGAGGATTTTAATTGAGAGGTGAAAGGGATGGAACAAGGTGAAATGGTCAAAAGGAAAACAAATGCTAAAGAAGTGGCCAGAACACAGAACACTTGCTGCTGCAATCTGGGCAAGATATGGCAGAGCTTCAGTTAGAGAAGATTTCATCACCCCTCAACTAGCTTTGTCACGATCATGTTGCCAATGCTATCATCCATAATAAGTTAATGGTTGCAAGGGTTGTTTTCATAATTGCATCTCAGCCCAAGCAAGAGAGCTCCTGTACTTCGGCCAGTCCACCCGTTGTCTCTTATCGATTATCAGGACTTTTAATCTATGTGCAGGGAGAAGAGTATAAAACCAATGATAAATGGACTGTTGGCAGATCAGCACTGAGAGGAATGAATCACACAGGGAGGAGATTGGCAAATCAGTTCCAATTAGCTCACTAGGTGGCAAGGTTAGCGCGAGAGCCAATCTATACCAACCTCTCTTTAAGCAACGGTGCAAAGTTAACCATTTTTACTTCCGCAATCACTAGAGCTCTTGCGAGAAAAGATTTGAAAATGAATGTTAGAACATCCTTAAATTTCTCCTTTGCCTTTCTTGGTTGTCAGGAATACATTTCATCCGGACTTAACAATATAAACCTACTTTAAAAATATTTAAACTCAGTACATTTGCTCTCAATAGGTGTCTACCATCCAATATGTCACCCTTCTCCTCAATGACAATGTCTCCATCTTTGTGTTTCTGAAGTCAGATGTAGAATATTCAGTAAGAACAATGTCCATAAACAATGTCCATATGTTCCACCTCCACATACAGGCGACATTTTTGGTTTCCAATAGGCCCTGCCCTTTCCTTAGTTTTTTCTTTATTCATTCATGGGATGAGGGCTTCACTGGCTAAGCAGCATTTATTGCCCATCCCCAAGTGCCCAGAGGGCAGTTAAGAGTCAACCACATTGCTGTGGCTCTGGAGTCACATGTAGGCCAGACCAGGTAAGGATAGCAGTTTCCTTCCCTAAAGGGCATTAGTGAGCCAGATAGGTTTTTTCTTCCCCTTGACAATTGACAATAAATTCATGGTTGTCATTAGATTGTTAATTCCAGATAGTTATTGAACTCAAATTCCACTATCTGCCATGGCGGGATTCAAAAACCAGGTCCCCAGAACATTATCTGGGTTTCTGGATTAACAGTCCAGTGATAATACCACTAGGCCATCACCTCCCCTGACGTTGTCTTCCTGTTCTTTATAAATCACATTTGAATTTTCCTTGGTTTTAGAGTCCCAAATGTTTCCATTTCCTTTCCTGGCATCCTTTTAAGTTTCACCCTGTATATTCTATAAATCTTTAGCTTTCTTGCAGGATTGAACTCTCAGTATCTGGCACAAGTTCCTCTTTTATGCCTGCCATACATTGTCCGTTCTTTAATGCCAGGGGTTGTGGTGGAAGGAGGCTCCAGATTTAAGAGTTCCACTCCTCTGTTTGGTAACAGACTTGTTTTGAACTGTCTCATTGTCCTCCTTGAATACCCCTCCCTTTACACTGCCAGCACTGATTCATGTTCAAGTAATTGTTTACAGTCCACTTCTGCAAAACCGTAATCTCATGTGAATGAAACTGTCCATTCCCCAGTTCAAAAACTTTTGCTTTATCTCGTCCTATTCCACACGTAAATCTAAAAACCACCAAATGCTTGCCCAATGAAGGCCCTTTTTAATTGCACAATTTAGTTTCCTAGAACTAAATCCAGATGTCAGAAGGAGGGTCTGGACCCAAAACGTCAACTTTCCTGCACCTCTGATGCTGCCTGGCCTGCTGCGTTCCTCTAATGCCACACTTGTCTAACTCCAACATCTGCAGTTCTTGCTAACTCAATTATCCCTTCTCTTGTTGAGTTAATTGGGTTGCACAACAAAATTCTCCTGAAGGCATTGAAGAATTCATCACCCTCTATTTTTAAAACTTATTTTATTAATAAATATGAATGTTGATGTCAGATTTGTTATAAAACAATCATTTTTCAATGGATGCATTATCTCTAAATATTTAACTAAATGTTCAGTATGCAATTACATTGAAGAGAGATGAATAGCAAAATGAACAACACTCCAGCTTTTGCATCATGAAGTTAGAACCAAAGCTATACAGCATGGAAACAGACCCTTTTGTCCAACCAGTCTACACTGACTATGTTCCCAAGATAAACTGGTCCCCACGTGCCTGCTCATGGTTCATATCCCTCCAAACTTTTCCTATTTATGTACTTATCCAAATGTCTTTTAAGCATTGCAACTGTATGTATATCCTCCACTTCCTCTGGCAGTTGATTCCACACTAACTACTGCATAAAGGAAAAGTTGCTCCTAATGCCCTTTTCACCTCACCCTAAAAATATGCCCTCTGGTTTTGAACTCCCACCTTAGATTCATAGAATCCTTACAGTATGAAAACAGGCCATTTGACCCAACAAGTCCACACCGCTCCTCTGAAGAGGATCCCACCCAGACCCATTCCCCTACGCCTGCATTTCCCGTGTCTAATCCACTTAACCTAAACATCCCTGGACACTATAGGCAATTTAGCATGGCTAATCCACCCATGCTGCACATCTTTGGGAGGAAACTGGAGCACCCAGAAGAAACCCATGCAGACATGGGGAGAATGGGCAAACTCCACACACCCACAGGTGGAATCAAACCCAGGTTTCTGGTGCCAGTTTTATCCATCTTGCAAGCTCACCTCTGACCTTCTGCGACTTTACCTTCTGTATCAGCCTACCATGAGGGATATTGTCAAAGGCTTTACTGAAGTCCATATCAAAAATAATCACTGCCCTACCCTAATCAATCATCTTTGTCACTTGCTCAACCAACTCAATCATGTTAGTGACACACAAACAACCTACACACCCTTCCCTAGGCCCATCATCCACCAAGTCCTTCTCTATGGTGAATACTAATGCAAAGTACTCATTTAATACCTCACCCATTTCCTCTGGCTCCACACACAAATTGCCTTCCCTGTCCTTGAGTGGGCCAAACCTCTCCCTGGCTACCCTATTGCTCTTTATATATGTAGAAAAAGCCTTGGGATTTTCCTTAATCCTGTTGGCCAACAACTTTATGACTCCTTTTAGTCCTCCTGACTCCTTGCTTAAGTATCTTTCAAATTTCCTTATATTCCACCCTTGTTTCATGTGTTCCCAACTCCTAGCCTTGATAAATGCTTCTTTTCTTCGATTAGGTGCACAATATCTCTCATTATCTAAGATTCCCTAAACTTGCCATACTTATCCTTCATCCTTAAAGGAACATGCCAGTCCTAAGTTCCTACCAACTTACACTTGAAAGCCTCCCACATACCAGATGTTGATGCACCCACAAACATCTGCCTCCAATCTACATTCTTCAGTTCCTGCCCAATATTGTTGTAATTAGCCTTCCCCTAATTTAGCACCTTCATCTGACAACTACACCTATCTTTATCCATCAGTACCTTAAAGCTTACTGAATTGTGATCGGTGTTCCCAAGCTGCTCCCCTACTGAGACATTGACCACCTGGCCAGGTTCATTCCCCAATACTAGGTCCAGTACACCCCCTTTCCTAGTTGGACTATCTACATACTGTTTCAAGAAACCCTCCTGGATGCTCCTTACAAACTCTGTCCCATCCAAGCCCCAAGCACTAAGCGAGTCCCAGTCAATATATGGGAAGTTAAAATCACCCACAACAACCCTGTTACTTTTACATCAAGCCCAAATCTGCCTGTAATCTGTTCTTCTCCGACTGGCTCTTGGGAGGCCTAGAGTAAACCCCAAACATTGTGATTGCACCCTTCCTGCTCCTAAGCTCTACCCATATTGCATCACCATGAGCCATCCAAGGTGCCCTCCCACAGTATAGCTGTGATATTCTCCTGTAATGTTCTCATCTTCAAACAGAGAACAGTACAGGCCCTTTGACCCACAATGTTGAGCCAACCTCTTATCCTACTCTAAGGTTAAACTGCCCTGTATACCCTACATTTTACTATCATCAAATACACCAAGTTTTCCAAAAAAAAAAGGCACAATGCCAGAAATGCTTACCCTAACTCAAAGATAACAGTTGCAAGCCAATTTCTTCAGGAACATGTTTTTATCTCATCACCACTGAAATAATTTCACAGAGGCTGATATCCTATTACCAAGTCACCTTTTATTTACATGCAGCACATCATTGATACTGTTCCCACTCTCTCCAGGCCAGCTGTCAGACTAAACAGAACTTCTGATACTGCTGCTTATATCTGCCAGCCAAGACTCCCTGATTGGACCAAATTAACAACCCAGTTAAGGAATTCATATTCTATGAGATCTACCTGGCTGACCTTGTTACAATCACAACACATTCCTTCTCCTCTCTTACCGCCCTCTCTATCCTTCTTATAGCATCGAAATCTCAGAACATAATCCCAGGCCAGTCCTGTCCTTCCCTCAGCCAAGTTTCTGTAATAGCTATGATGTTCCAGTCCCATGTTCGAATACATGCTCTGAATTCATCAGCTTGACTTAAAATGCCCCTTGCGTTGAAATAAGCACAGTTTAATTCTTCAGAGTTACTTTGTTTTCTGACGTGCTTTTGTCTGCCTTTTCTCATTAATTTGCTATTTTCTGATTCAGAACCATCCTCATTTGTCTTTCTTTGTTCACTGCTAATTTGGACCTCCGCCGTCCACCCCTAATACTTTACAGAATTCCAAAATAGGAACAGCAAATCTCCCTACTGGTCTCTTTCTGCTTCAGGTGAAATCCGTCCCTTTTGAACGAGTCTTTCCTACACCAGAAAAGATCCCAATAATCAAAAAATCTGAATCACTGCACATTGCATGACCTCTTCAGCCATGATTTATTTGCTCTTTCCTTTTATTCCTTCCCTCATTAGAACTAGGATTGGGAATAAACCAGAGATTACTACTTGTGATGTTCTGTTTTTTAACCTTCTACTCTGTAAAGCCTTAATCCTTTCCCAAACTATGTAATTCCTACCAATGTTTAGA
Organism: Rhincodon typus; assembly: GCF_021869965.1. NCBI lineage: Eukaryota > Metazoa > Chordata > Chondrichthyes > Orectolobiformes > Rhincodontidae > Rhincodon > Rhincodon typus. The sequence goes on along the minus strand of NC_063335.1, from coordinate 58,701,783 downwards.
ACATAGAACATAGAACTGTACAGCACAGTACAGGCCCTTTGGCACTGGCCCACGATGTTGTGCCAAACTTTTACCCTAAACTTAAGGTCTATCTAACCTCCACCCCTACCTTATACTATCATCCATATGCCTCTCTAATAGCTGCTTAAATGCCCCTAATGAGGCCGACTCCACTACCATCTCCGGCAATGCATTCCACGCCCCTACCACTCCCTGAGTAAAGAACCTACCTCTGATGTCTCCCCTATATCTACCTCCACTCACTTTAAAACTATGCCCCCTCATAATAGCTGCCTCCACTCTAGGAAAAAGTCTCTGGCTGTCCACTCTATGACAACTATCACGTTTGACAAATGCTTCAAATGTTTTGAGATGTCCTTAACCCTGACACCAGGAAAACAATGTACTATCCTAGATTCATGCTTATTGCCTCAGAATCTCTTGTCTGTGCCCCTGTCAGGAAAATCTCTTATGACTTTTAAATCTTGACAAACCCCACTGAACATGTGATTCATTCTTAGTGCCAAGATCTGACTGCCACTTCTATTTTCATCTGAGAGACTATCCCCTTCAACAATACCCAAAACAGAATATCCGTTTGAGAGAGGAATAGCCACAGGAGATTTCTGTACTACCTTCTTACATTTTCTCACGGTTACCCATCTATCTGACTGATCCTGCTGTATAATCACTCCTCTAAACCTACCAGTCATCACACTCTGTGTCTCTTGAATGCCCTCAGTGACATTAAACCTAAAAAGAAGCAGCTCTCAATAGCACCCTTTGCATAAAAATAAACTATACTTGCTTACCCCCAGACTTTAATCTTAATCATTGCAAAATGTATTTTTTTTAAATAAGCATATAAACCTTACAAACAAAATCAAGCATTTAGCTGAAACAGTTGATAAAACACTTCCTCTTCAAGTCCTCCAAATGTCAGCTTTCAGTCTCTGGGCAAAACAATCTCCCCAGAGCCATCCACTCTCCACAAGCAACGTACGTAAAACAGTCTCTCCTTTGTGCACTTTTTTTGCTCCACATAAAAATATTTCTGTGTTTATACATCAAAAAGCAAATTCTTTCTCCAGATTGAAACTCAACAAACACTTGGAAATTTCTCCCACACAAAGTCCACTTGAAAACAACTCACTTGGTCGTTCAGTGGTTAGCACTGCTGCCCTGTCTTGTCTGTGTCCCTGTCAGGATGCAGCACCATGGATGCAGATTCAATTCCAGACAACAAGGTGCAGAGCTGGATGAACACAGCAGGCCAAGCAGCATCATAGGAGCAAAAAGGCTGACGTTTCGGGCCTAGATCCTTCATCAGAAATGGGGGAGGGGATGGGTTTCTGAAATAAGTAGGGAGAGAGGGGGAGGCGGATAGAAGATGGATAGAGGAGAAGATAGGTGGAGAAGAAACAGACATGTTGAAGAGGCGGGGATGGAGCCAGTAAAGGTGAGTGTAGGTGGGGAGTTAGGGAGGGGATAGGTCAGTCCAGGGAGGATGGACAGGTCAAGGGGGCGGGATGAGGTTAGTAGGTAGGAGATGGGGTGCGGCTTGAGGTGGGAGGAGGGATAGGTGGGAGGAAGAACAGGTTAGGGAGGCGGGGACGAGCTGGGCTGGTTTTGGGATGCGGTAGGGGGAGGGGAGATTTTGAAGCTTGTGAAGTCCACATTGATACCATTGGGCTGCAGGGTTCCCAAGCGGAATATGAGTTGCTGTTCCTGCAACCTTCGGGTGGCATCGTTGTGGCACTGCAGGAGGCCCAGGATGGACATGTCGTCTGAGGAATGGGAGGGGGAGTTGAAATAGTTTGCGACTGGGAGGTGCAGTTGTTTATTGCGAACCGAGTGTAGGTGTTCTGCAAAGCGGTCCCCGAGCCTCCGCTTGGTTTCCCCGATTTAGAGGTTTCAAAATCTCCCCTCCCCCTACTGCATCCCAAAACCAGCCCAGCTCGTCCCCGCCTCCCTAACCTGTTCTTCCTCCCACCTATCCCCTCCTCCCACCTCAAGCCGCACCCCCATCTCCTACCTACTAACCTCATCCCGCCCCCTTGACCTGTCCGTCCTCCCTGGACTGACCTATCCCCTTCCTAACTCCCCACCTACACTCACCTTTACTGGCTCCATCCCCGCCTCTTCAACCTGTCTGTCTCCTCTCCACCTATCTTCTCCTCTATCCATCTTCTATCCGCCTCCCCCTCTCTCCCTATTTATTTCAGAACACCCTTCCCCTCCCCCTTTTCTGATGAAGGGTCTAGGCCCGAAACGTCAGCCTTTTTGCTCCTATGATGCTGCATGGCCTGCTGTGTTCATCCAGCTCTGCACCTTGTTGTCTCGGATTCTCCAGCATCTGCAGTTCCTACTATCTCAGATTCAATTCCAGCCTGGTTGACTGTGTGTGTGGAGTTTGCACATTCTCCCCATGTCTGCATAGGTTTCCCCTCACAATCCAAAGATGAGTAGGTTAGGCAGATTGGCCATGTTAAATTGCGCATAGTGTCCAAGGATGTGCATACTAGCTTGATTAGCCATGGGAAATGCAGGATTACAGCGATAGGGTGGGTCTAGGATTGTGTGGGATGCTCTTTGGAGGGTCAGTATGGTCTTGATGGGTGGGATGCCCTGCTTCCACACTGTATGAATTCAATGATTCTTCATGAATCTCAGAATTCCACCATCTACAATAAATTCTTATTTATTATTCAGTCTCCCCTGGTCTCTGCTCTTCACAGACCTCCTTTTGTTCATCCTGCCAACTCCCTACTTCCACTTACTTGAAAACTCTTAAATTTAACATAACAAGTTTTTGTGTTGCTATGTACCAAAAAGTCAGAATTTCTTTGTGTATCTGAAGCAAAAGCCTCATGTAGAAAGGAATGATGACAGTTGAAAGATCATTTGAATTTGAATTGCTGGTGTAGTTTGATTTCAACATTCCTGTCATTCTAACTACCAAACTGCATATGTAATTTACTGGTTTCAAGACCAATTCCCTGATCATGAGGGGATAAATGCATTTTAATTTCTTAACCAAAACTCAGATGCATTAATTAGGGTAAAGCAGGCTTCAGACTGAGTATTTGCATGGTGTCACCACTGTGATCCCTCTTCAAAGAAAAAGCCAAATCAATCCATTGCTGGGATATGTATTAACCACAGGAAAGAGAAAGCACTGACAGTCAACAAGAGTCTACATTGGTGGGCCAGAAGAAACAAAGTACTTATGTATTTAGTTATGTCGTTATTAATCTGAACACTGATTTTTAAGTTTTTCCACTGAAAAGATGCAGGGCAAAAATAGATCTTCAATAAATGTAGTATGAAGAAGTTAGCAAAATTAATTCAGAAAACAGTTATTTAAACAGGATCAAATATGTAAATGGGTATGGCAAGATCAAAGTCTCAAGTAATACGTATGTAATTGAATTTAATTCTGGGTTTGTGAAGTAGAAGGGAGGGTAACAAGCCCAGGCCTGAAATTTAAACAAAACAAAACTTTGAAAGGCAAAGAACTGAATTGACCCCAATAAACCTGATCGAACTATTAATGCATAAACCCACTGAAAACCATGGGAGGTATTCACAGAAAATATTGAGAATGATACAAGCAAGTAAATACCTTTAAAAGATAGAAGCTCCAGTGTGCAGTTAAAACACATGGTCAAATAATAAGAATCAATATCTAGCTAAAGGAAAAGTCTGAAATAAATTGCAAGGATAAGTAAAAATCCATAAACAGGTATGGCCATACAATATAATATACCCAGAAGAAAAAAAAAAGTGAACAAATATAAATGGAAATACTTATAAAGGAGTATCAAACCTAAATAAGGACACTTGCTGATATGAACACAGTTTACTGATGTGTGAAAGTGATAAAGTGAATATGGCCCAATTAAACATGGTTTTATGTCTGGAATGGGAATAATGAATTGGCAGACTTGTATGAAATAGGAGCAGGAGTTTGCCACTGAGTCCCTTGAGCCTGCTCTGTCATTCAACAATTTCATGGCTGATCTCCTAGAGTTATGCAGTCATAAAGACCGACAGCATAGAAAAAGGCCCTTTGGCCTAATGGGTCCCTCTTGTCTAAAATAACCACCTGACTATTCTGATACCATTTTCCTGCACTTGTCCTATAGCCTTGTATACCTTGACATTGTAAGTGCATGTCTAAATACTCCGTAAATGTCATGAGGGTTTCTGCCTCCACCATCCTTACAGGCAGTGAGTTCCAGCTTCCCACCACCCTCTGGGTGAAAAAAGAAACTTTCCTAACATCTACTCTAAACCTTAAATCTATTCCCCAAGTTTTTGATCCCTTCAGAGCGAAAAGTTTATTCTGTTTGTGTTTCAAATTTGACATTCCAATCTTCGCTGACAATCGTTAATTTCTCTGTTGAACAAAAATATACCTAGAATAGGATTGTTCTCATCTCTATCCTGAAAGGCTGATCCCTAATTATAAAACAGAGATCCCTTGTTCTGGACTGACCCACAAGAGGTATCATGTTCACCTTGACAAGACTGTTTAGGATTTTATACATGTTAATCAAGTCACCCCTTACTCTGCTAAACTCCAGTCTGTCTAATCTGTTGTCATAAGGCAACCTGCTCAATCCAGGCATCAATCTAGTAAATCTCCTTTGAGCCATTTCCAATGCAGTTCGATCCTTCCATAGATAAGGAGGCCAAAATGCACGCATATTTGAAATGTGTTGTCACCAATGCCTTGTATCACTGAAATACTTTTATGTTCAATTCCTCTTTTAATATAGGACAGTCTATCACATTAACCTTCTTAATCACTTACTGTACCATGATGTGGAGGTGCTGCTGTTGACTGGGGTGGACAAAGTCAGAAGTCACATGACACGAGGTTACAGTCCAACAGGTTTATTTGAAATCACAAACTTTTGTGATCTCATCTTTAAGTAGACCTAGCAGGGATTAATGGTCCCTTATGATTACAAATTTAGGTCTATAAAGGTATTGCTGGAACCTCCTGACTCCAAATATGATCGTCCCACCTTCCTTCTCTACCTGGGCAAATTTATGAGCCTAAGTCCCAGATGCATATGCTATTGGGCATTCCTCTCCTTTGGGCCACCTATGAGCTAATACTACCAAGTGGGGAGGCAACACATGTCAATACCAGATCTTACTTGGGATCATAGCGTGCCAACACCTTAGAGGATGATAGCTGTTTCTTCACTTCCCTGAAACCTATGGCTCGGCTATGTGACCATTTCCAACGCTGACCTTTTTTTTTAAAGAGAGTTGATGCAAAGGAGCCAGGATGGAGGCCAGATTATGTATGAGCTTTCCATAACAGCTCACCAGCCAGAGGAAAGACCTAAGCTCCGGTACAGTTGTGGGAGCTGGGGCATCTTTGATTACTTTCACTTTACCTTGCAACATGTGTAACCAGTCTTGTTGAATCTGTATCCCAAGCAGGTCCCTTGGGGTCAGACATAAACAGAATTTGCTGGAAAAGCTCAGCAGGTCAGGCAGCATCTGTGAAGAGAAATCAGAGTTAACATTTCGGGTCTGGTGATCCTCCCTCAGAACTCCGCTTGGGGTGCCTGAAACACACAATTTCCCCTTCTAAGACTTACGCCCACCTGGACGAAAAGTCGAAGGATTATGTCCAAATTCGTTACGGGCTCCTTATCGCTCTTTCCTGTTATTAGCAGGTCATCTGGATAAATGGCAACCTAGAGTAGACTTTGTAAAATGTTCACCATTGTCTACTGCAAAATTACACGGGCTGACAATGCCCCAGATGGCTGTATCGTATATTGGTACAAACCCTTATGGGCATTAATTGCAGCTTATCTCTGGAAATCCTCATCTAACCACAATTGCAACTACGCATGGCTCATGTCTAGCTTCACATATAAATTCTCTGTCCAGCTGCAAAAAGTGGTTTATTGTTTGTTGAAAATCTACACAAAGGCGAACCAACCCATCAAGCTTCACAGTTGATATGCCCAGTGCTGCCCATTCCGCAAACTCCAATGATTTGATGATTCCTTCACTTTCCAGCTTTGATTTCAGCATCTACTTTTGCCCATAAGACAAATGGCACTGGGTAGGACTGCAGGATCGTGCAATTCCTTCCTGGCTAACATGCTAGGTGGCCTTTGCTCCTTTGATAATAATAGAGTACGGAAACAGACCTTTAGGTCCAACCAGTCCATGCCAACCATAATTCCAAACTAAATTAGTCCCACTTGCATGCGCTTGGCCCATATTCCTCCAAACATTTCTTATTAATACACTTACCTGAATGTCTTTTAAACTTGGTAACTGTACCCACATCTACCACTTCCTCTAGTGGTTCATTCCATGCACACTGTGTAAAAAAAAAGGTACCTCATGTCTTTTTAAATATTTCTTCTCTCACCTTAAAACAATGGCCCCTCGTCTTGAAATCCCTCACCCTAGGGAAAAGACGCATGCCATTCACTTTATGTATAGTCCTCATTATTTTATGAACATCAACAAAGTCGTCCCTCAACATCCTAAGCTTTAGTGAAAAAATTTCCCAGGCTAGCAACCTCTCCTATAACTCAAACCGTCCATTCCCAGCAACATCCTAGGTAAATCTCTTCTGGACCTTCTCCATCTTAATAATATCCCTCCTGTAACAGAGAGACCAGAACTGAACACAGTACTCTAGAAGAGGCCTCACCAACGTCCTGTACAACCTCAACATAACGTCTCAACCCCCAAACTCAAAGGTTTGAACGAAAGTCTGCTGTTTGTGATATATATATAAAATGACTTGGATGAAAATGTAGATGAGTTGGTTAGTAAGTTTGCAGACAATATAAAGATTGGTGGAGTTATGGATAGTGTAGAAGATTGTCAAAGGATACAGCCGAATATAGATCAGTTGCAGATATGGGCAGAGAAATGACAGATGGAGATTAATCTGGCTAAGTGTGAGGTGCTGCACTTTGGGCGATTAGATGTGAAGGAAAAGTATACAATTAAGGGCAGGACCTTGAATAGAATTGAAGTACAGAAGAATCTTGGGTTTCAAGTTCATAGCTCCCTGAAAGTGGTCATGCAAGTAAGATCTGGTGGTAAAGAAGGCATGTGGCATGCCTTTATTGGTTGAGGAATTCAGTACAGGTATGTTGCAGGTTTATAAGACTTTGGTTAGGCCACAGTTAAGAGTATTGTGTTCAATTCTTGTCGCCATATTACAGAAGGATGTGCAGAAGAGGGTGCAGAAGAGGTTTACCAGGATGCTGCCTGCATTAAAGGGTATGAGCTATAAAGAGAGGCTAGAAAATCTCAGGTTGTTTTCTCTGGAGTGGCGTAGACTGAAAGGAGACTTGAAACAAGTCTATAAAATTATGAGATGCAAGGATTGACGGTTGGAATCTTTTCCTGGCGCTGATAGGTCAAATACTAGAGGGCATGCGTTTAAGGTGAGGGGGACGTCCAAAGAAGTTGAGGGGCAAGTTTTTTTTTTAAACACAGAGAGTGGTAGGACTCTGGAACATGCTTCCAGAGGTGGTGGCAGAGGCAGATACAGTAAGGGCATTTAAGGGACTTTTGAATAAGCACATGAATATGCAGGGAATGGAGAGACTATGGACCAAGGGCAGGCAGAAGGGATTAGTTCAATTTGGTGTTATGTTCGGCACAACGGCGTGAGATGAAGGGCCCATTCCTGTGCTGTATTGTTCTATGTTCTGTGAAGGCAAGCATGCTAAATGCCTTCTTAAACAGCCTATATGTGCCGCAAACTTCAAAGAATTATGTACCTGAATCCCTAGGTCTGTCTGGCTTACAGCACTACATAAGACCCTAATTTTAACTCAGAGTCACAGAACTGTACAGCGTGGAAACAGACTCTTCAATCAAACTCATCCATGCAGACCAGATATCCTAAATTAATCTTGTCCTACTTGCCAGCATTTGGCCCACATCCCCTAAACTCTTCCTATTCATGCACCCATACAGATGCCTTTAAATGTTGTGATTGTACCAGCCTCCACCATTTCTTCTGGCAGCTCATTCCATGCATGCACACCTTCTGTATGAAAAAGTTACCCCTTTGATCCCTTTTAAATCATTCCACTCTCACCTTAAAGCTATGCCCTCTAGTTTTGGACTCTCCTACCCTGGTGGCAAGATCTTGGCTATTCACCCTATCTATGCCCCTCATGATTTTATAAACTTTTATATGGTGACCCCTCAGCATCCAACAGTCCAGGGAAAATAGCTCCGGTTGATACAGTGCCTCCCAATAGCTCAAACCCTCCAAACCTGGCAGCATCCGTGTAAATCTTTTCAACAACCTTTCAAGTTTCAAAGCATCCTTCTTATAGCTGGGAGAACAGAGCTGAACACTGTATTCCAAAAGTAGCCAAAACATTGTCCTGTACAGCCGCATCATGACCTCCCAACTCCTATGCACAATGCACTGACTAATAAAGGCAAATATACCAAACGCCTCCTATACTGTCCTGTCTTCTTGCGAATCTACTTTCAATGCACAATGAACTCTAAGGTCTCTTTTCTCCGCAACACTCCCCAGGTCCTTACTATTGAGTGTACAAGTCCGGCCCTGATTTGCCCTACCAAAATACAGCACCTCACATTTATCTAAATTAAACTTCATCTGCCACTCCTGGGTCCATTAGCCTGTCTGATCAAAGTCCCATTGTAACCTTCTTCACTATCCACTACACCATCAATTTTGGTGTCATCTGCATACTTACTGACCATACATCCTGTGTTCACATCCAAATCATTTCTATAAATGACAAAAAATTATGCACCCAACACCAATCCTTGCAGCACACTGCTGGTCACAGGCCTCCAGTCTGAAAAAAATCCATCCACTACCACCCTCTGTCTCCTATCTTTGAGCCAGTTCTATATCCAAATGGCTAGTTCTCCCAATATTCTAGGTGATTTAACCTTGTTAACCAGTCTAACGTGTGTGGAACCTTGTCGAATGCCTTATTGAAGTACATATGGATCAAGTCCACCACTCTGCCTTCATCAGTTCTCTTCATTACTTCCTCAAAAAACTCAATCAAGTTAGAGAGACACTATTTCCCATGCACAAAGCCGTGTTGACTAGTCCTAATCAGTCCTTGCCTTTCCAAATATATGTAAATCCTGTCCCACAGGATCCCCTCCATCAACTTGCCAACGAATGATGTCAGGAGCACTGGTTTATAGTTCTCTGGCTTTTGCTTACCACCTTTCTTAAATTGTAGCAACTTGTTAGCCAACCTCCAGTCTTCAGGTACCTCACCTGTGATTATCGAAGATACAAATATGTCAGCAAGGGGCCCAGAAATCACTTCCCTAGCTTCCCAGAATGTTTTAGGGTACACCTGATCAGGTCCCAGGGATTTATCCACCTTTTTGCATTTTATGACGTCTGGCACCTCCTCTTCTTTAATATGGACATTTTTCAAGATGTCACTATTTCCCGCTACCCCCCCCCCCCAAGTTCTCTATCTTCCATGTCCTTCTCCCACCCTCTCCCCCTTACTAGTCTAAATCGTCCTGAGCAGCTCTAGCAAAACTCCCCACCAATGTATTAGGCCCCTTCCAATTCAGGTGCAACCTATCCTTCTTATACAGGTTACTTCTACCCCAGAAGAGATAAAATACACAACACCCCAGATTGGAAGGTAGACCATCCTGAAAATTTTCCAGATATTTAATTAAGGCCTCACTCAGACAGCCATTTTCTAATCAAAAAGTGTTAAGCCAATCTAGATAAACCTTTCTCAATCAATTTCGCCCCATCGAGGTTGGGCCTGATCCTTTTACTGCTATCAGTGGTAACTGAACCAGCTGCTTTTCATAAGAGACCAGAACTGAAGTTATGCAATCATCAATGAACATCACCACATCTACCCTAATTGGTGGAGGCAAGGTCATTGATGAAGCATTTGAAGACGGAATGGTCCAGGGTGTCTTCCCTGAGGAATTTCTGCAGAGATGTACTGGAACTGAAATGACTGACATCCAACAGACACAACCATCTTCCTATGTGCCAGGTATGACTCCAATAAGTGGAGGGATTTCCTTGATTCCCATTGGTTCTAGTTTTGCAAGGGCTCTTTGATACCACAATTGGTCAAATGTAGTTTTAGTGTCAAGGGCTGTCACTGTCAACTCACCTATATAACTATATCGTAGGTATCTACCAGAACTACTGCTTCTCTCTTTTTTCATCCTTCACGCTCATCGAAGTAAGTCTTAGTGCCAACATTAAAGACCCTTCCCACCCTGGTAATGCTCTCCCACAACCTTTTCTGTCAGGCAGAAGATACAGAAGCTTGAACACACATACCAATCAGGTTCAAGAACAGCTTATTCCCTGCTGTTATTAGACCAAGGAATGGGCTTTCTAACTTCAAATAATGTTAATTTTGCTAATGCTGATTTTGTCTTGTGCATTTCCTGTGCCATGTAGCCTGAATACATTAGCCTCTGTCTAAGCATCCTTTGATCTCAATTTGAACAATTTGTTCACTGTTAGAATCAGATAAAATAAGTTGTTACTTCTTGATTATAGACTGAGTGAAAGGATTTCATTTTATTTAACCACTCCTTGATAATAAATTGGGGGGTGAGAGGCAGGTCATACTACTTCTCATGTTTTCTTTACAGATTACTAGGTGAGGCAAGCATCTCTGGGTGTTTTGGTTTCAGTTATCAGGATGGGGGGGTTGGGTCAACCTCCACTTCATAACAGTAGAGTCTCATGGGCTCCAGGTGCACTGGCTAGAGGGATACGTAACTGGCTTGGTCATAGAAGATAGAGTGCAGCAGTGGGAGGTTATTTTTCAGAACGAAGATTAGTAACCAGTGGTGTTCAGCAGGGATCAGTGCTGGGTCCTTTGTTGTTTGTAATATACCATAAATTAACTGAAGAAAAATGTAGGTGGTCTGATTAGTAAGTTTTCAGATGATGCCAAAGTACAGCAGGACATAATTGCAGATTTAGGCATTGAAATGGCAGATGGAATTCAATCCAATCAAATGTGAAGTGATGCATTTTGGAAGATCAAATTCAGGTGCAAATTATATAATAAATGGTAGAACCCTTAGCAGTGACATACCAGATCCATGAAAGTGACGTACAGATGGATAAGGTGATCAAGAAGGCAGACAGAAAGCTTGCCTTCATTGGCTGGGGCATCGGAAAAAAAAATTGACATGTTACAGTTGCACAAAACTTTAATTGCACCACATTCGGAATATTGTGTGGAGTTCTGGTCACCACGCAACCAGAACGATGTGGATGCTTTGGAGAGGGTACAGAGAATGTTTACCAGGATGTTGACTGGTCTGGATGGTTTTAGGTATGAAGGAAGGTTGGATAAACTTAAATTGTTTTGCTGGAAAGACGGAGGCTGAGGGGTGACCTGAAAGAGGTCTACAAAATTATGAGTGGTATAGATAGAATGGATAGCCAGAGGCTTTTCTCAGGGTGGAAAGATCAACTACAAGAGGACGCGGGTTAACGGTGAGAAACGGGGGAAAGTTAAGGGGAGAAATGTGGGGAAAATTTTTAACACAGAGGGTGGTGGCTACCTAGAACACACTACGAGTGGAGGTGGTGGAAGCAGGCACGTTAGCAACATTTAAGGCATATCTTGATAGACACATGAAAGGGAGGCAAACAGAGGGATAGAATACATCATAAATAGTAGGTCTAAATTGAGTTTAGGAAGGACCAAAGGGTCCGTTCCTGTTCTGTATTGTTCTTTAATGTGACAGAGGTCACTAACGGTGACATGATAGGAACTAATGAATTAAAGGTTCAAGTGCTTAATTGTTATTGTGATTTTAGTGCAATTGCTGAGGCTGATAATGCTCACATTATACAGTATTCCCTCTGCAATAGACATTATCTAATTTTATCACAGACCTCCTTGAGATATGACGACAGACATGGCCAGTAGTTGTGTCCAAAAATATCATTCTTGACTTAAATCTGGTTTGGTAACATATACTTCTGATCCATGCACACTGCCTTTCTTCCCTCTCCCTGAACTGTTTTAATTCAATCTATGAGCACGATGACAGGCTGCAATAGAATGTACATGCTGAACAGTTTGATCACAGGTTAGGTTGGCAGCTGGTGGCAAAAGCAATATTGTGACTGAAGTTTTATGTTGAAATCAGTCAGAAATAGTGGAAAAGTTATTGCACAAGCAATGATGCAGATAAAGGAAAATTGAACATATAAAAACCAACTTTGATCAACGTTTCAAAAAATAGTCAGTCAATCTCAGTTTTACTGTCTGGCAGTTGTCAAATGTCTGTTTAAAACTGGCAGTGCATCAGTATGAATAAGTATAACATTCTTCATGAGACATAACTAATTTAGATATCTATATGCAAACTAAGAGAAATTTCAGTTTTGATGCCAAGTATAGATTGCATCATTGACCATTCTCAAGCTTACTACCCCAATTCTTCATTGCCTGAAGAATGGAGGTAATTTTGGCGTTGGGAAATAGTCTAAAGATGATGGTGCTGATTCCACTCCATGTAATACATCTGTCCCAATTTTAATTTACATTTAAGTCAAAATGAAGAGAAATGGATAACGGATATCTGAATTCATATCACCTATCTTGTATTATTCCCAATGTCACAGTTATCCCACTAGTTACAAAGGGCTGCACCGTCAACATGATGTTGGAGAATTGGTTCTTTAGTTCCCAATTGTGATGTGACCAAATAGTTGACAATTATTTATTTCTCTAGTGTAACCTACTAGTCATTAGGTTTATTTAGTTTAGTTCCACAAAATGACATTTATAAAACTACACATTTTTTGTCAAATTAAATTCTCTGAGGATTGCAAATGACAGTTGCAAATATAGAAAATTGTCCAGATGTCATTGTATTTTCTTTGTATGCAAAAGATCAAGCATGATAGCAGGGCGTTTTCTGTAAGGAAAAGTAATAGGGCAGTTATCTATCTTTAAAGGAAAATGTGTTTTTTTATTAAGTTATTGTAGTTTTAATTATTCATCCTGGTTAATATTCTGTGTCGTACTCTTACAAATTTACATGCATGTTTTTCTGGCATCTTTTTAAAAGACAAAACTGATAGGAGGCATTTGATGGCTTGAATCCACTGGGATGGATAAAGGCCATCTGTGTATTGGGAGGCAGGTACTCAGGAATATCGCCAGACACATGATATTGTTGGAATCACTTTTTGTTCATATTAGATAATTGAACTGCTGCTGAATCCCACAAAATGTACTTAATTAAAAACAAACTCCTAAATGATTTTGATGCCGAATTGAATACATTTTTTAAAATTGCTTTTATGTGCAATGGAAAGAAACCCCACTAATGAACAAAATAAAAGTCACCAAATGACTCATTAGGTGCACCTCAGTGAATTTCTGTTTCATATTGTCTGAAAAGGTCCCAGCTCCATCATTTGTCAACCTCTGTGGAGATAGTATTAACTGCTCCATTAGATTCAGAACTTCAAACTAATTTCTATGTTAAAAAACATGAACACAAAAGACTATGAAGGACGCTTGCCCAAGGGTCACCTGACTTATGGGGGTGGCACAGTGGCTCAGTGGCTAGTACTGCTGCCTCACAGCACCAGGGTCCCAGGTTCAATTTCACCCTCGGGCGACTGTCTGTGTGGAGTTTGCACATTCTCTCCGTGTCTGCGTGGGTTTCCCACGGGTCCTCCGGTTTCCTCCCACAGTCCAAAGATGTGCAGGCTAGGTGGATTGGCCATGCTAAATTGCCCATAGTGTTCAGCGATGTGTAGATTAGGTGTGTTGTAGGGGGATGGGTCTAGGTGGGATGCTCTGAGGGTCAGTGTGGACTTGTTGGGCCGAAGGGCCTGTTTCCACACTGTAGGGAATCTATGGTTCTATTTCACAGATTGAAACTAGCATCAGTATGAAGAAGGAACAAAAGAAACACTGCAGACTGCTGTGAATCTAAAGAGGTATTCTCAAATTGAATGGCTTTCTCAAACTCATAAGGTACTGAAGAACAACTTAAGATGTTGAATCAGAGATAGTAGGAACTGCAGATGCTGGAGAATCCGAGACAACAAGGTGCAGGGCTGGATGAACACAGCAGGCCAAGCAGCATCATAGGAGCAGAGAGGCTGACGTTTCGGGCCTAGACCCTTCTGATGAAGGGTCTAGGCCCGAAACGTCAACTTAAGATGTTGATGTTATTTGGAAATTGCCACTGGTCACTTGATGAGGCAACCATGTTTCCGTCTGCTTTTAAAACTGGCCAAAGTGTTTTTAAGGCAGAGCCAAACCAGAATGAATTGTTCAAGGGAAATCCCAACAGAAAGAAGAGTTTTCTGCAGTCTGTTTCAACTTCAAGTTTACCTGAGAATCAACCTGCTAGGAATTCAACTCCAAAAAACATCACAGCCTGCTGAGAATCCTTTGCTTTACAAGAATATTGCTTTAACCTTAAAACATCATTATCATCTAAGAAACTATAGCTTATCACAAAAGATGACAAGTAATTATAATCTGTAACATCTATCTGTTTGGAGGTAAAAGTATTATTATTAAGAGTACAATTAAGAAAAGAGACATGCTCGCTAAGACTTTTGCCTTGTGCTCATCAGGATAGACTCACCAGAACATCAAATCTCAAAGGAAACAGCAACTTACGTGGCATGAGAAGACAGTGCTAATTGGTTGGCAAATAGTCTCTGTTTGGTAGAAGTGTTGCCATGGAGAATGAAACTAGATAAGATTCAAAAGCTGTCAAGCTTTTATTTAAATTCAAATCAGCTCTGATTGGTCAAGGCATGTGGGAAATACATCAGGGAATGACTGCCTTAAAATATTTGTTTAAGGGAAATAGGCATAATGCATGGACATGTTTTTCAATTTCAAAGGACAGGGCCTTGGATGAGAATATATAAAGCTTGTTGCAACCCTAAGTAAACTGCATTGTGATCCTGATTGTTAATATTACATTGGTTGTTACTTTAATTTGTAGTACAATTGGATTGCTCGACATGTGTCTTGAGTTTTGCAAACACTGACTGGATGAGTACTGGCAGTATCCTGCATGTTATGAACAGCTGAAGGGATGTGCTCTTTAATACAACCTACCAGCGATTGAAACATACAGCCGACATAGCTAATATCACATTGGCACTAAAATCCATATACCATGTTTCTCATTGGTACAAACTGGAGAATGTCATTTTGGCTTTGTTTGCAATGTTTGTGTATGTAAGATGAGTAAGTGAAAATTGCATTCCATTCAGGCTAGGTGGGTGAGAATAAATAATCATAGAATCCCTACAGTGTGGAAACAGCCCCTTTGGCCCAACAGGACCACACAAACCCTCAGAGCATCCACCTAGACCCATCCACCTTTGACCCACCTAACCTACACATCCCTGAACACTATGGGCAATTTAGCGTGGCTGATCCACCTAACCTGCTCATCTTTGGACTGTGGGAAGAAAGCGGAGCGCCCGGAGGAATCCCACAAAGACGTGGGGAGAATGTGCAAACTCCACACAGTCAGTTGGCTTGAGGATGGAATCGAACCCGGGTTCCTGGCGCTGTGGTGCAGCAGTGCTAACTACCGCCCTTTCTTCCTTTAAAACTCAAAGCCTTGTTTAGTCAATGATGTAAGTGTTGTTATCATGTGTGACTTACTTACTTAACTGGGACTCATTTTACACTAATAATGAGTCATATAGTTTACAATGAGACATGGTTTATTATTGTTGAAACAAATGCAATTCTATGAAATTGATCTTTCCTTCTAATTTCCCAAGTAACCTTATTGTTCCAAAATGACTGTGTTCTCACATTGATTTAAAATCTACTTTGGAAGCGTGAGATGAATTTTATACTACTCCAATTACAGCTAGCTGATTTGAGGTTGAGGCAGTTCTTCTCACTCCCAATGTTCCTGCTTCTTGTTTTGACATTGCTTCCGGAGTGTCTGCCACTCTGGTTTGAGTGGCCCTTTAAATACAATTCTTCAGGTCATGTCCAAGTACAGTGGCTTACTATTGTGAACTATGTCGGCATGGTAACTGATATGCAGATTCCTCCTATGTAGTTACAGCAGTTTGATACAGTAATATAATGAACATAATTCCGTTACTCCATATGAATGAGTTTCTGTCCCAGAAAAAGGTGTTGCAAAAGGCAGTGTCGAATATTGGAATTTCCCTATTGATTAAGCCAACTCAGGAAGTCAGGCTGTCTCCAAATCAGTTCTACTGAAACTCTGATCTCTCTGCATGAAAAAGTTGCCCCTTAGGTCCTTTTTAAATCTTTCCCCTTGTTACTTGAACCATTGCCCTCTAGTTTTGGACTCTGCTACCCTGAAGAAAAGACCTTGGCTATTCACCCTATCTATGGCCTTCATGATTTTATAAACTTCTGTAAGGTCACCCCTCAGCTTCCAATGCACCAGGGAAAGTAGCCCAGCCTAATCAACCTCTCCCTATAACTCAAAACCTCCAAGCCTGGCAACATCCTTGTAATTTTTTTTCTGAATCCTTTCAGGTTTCACAATATCTTTCCTGTAACAGGGTTACCAGAATTGAATGCAATATTCCAAAAGTGGCCTAACCAACGTCCTTTACAGCCACGATATGACCTCCCAACTCCTATACTCAATGCACTGACCAATAAAGGCAAGCATACCAAACACCTTCTTCTCTATCCTGACTATTTGCAACTCTATCTTCAAGGAACTATGAACCTGCACTGCAAAGTCTCTTTGTTCAACAACGTTAGCCAGGACCTTACAATTAAGTGTATAAGTCCTGCTATGATTTGCCTTTCCAAAATGCAGCGCCTCATTTATCTAAATTAAACTCCATCTACCATTCCTCGGCCCACTGGCCCATCTGATTAAGGTCCCATTGTACTCTGAGGTAACTTTCTTGGCTGTCCACTACACCAGCAATTTTGGTGTCATCAGCAAACTTACTAATCATACCTCCTATGTTCACATCCAAATCATTCATATAAATGACGAAAAGCATTGGACCCAGCACCGATCCTTGTGGCACACTGCCAGTCACAGGCCTCCAGTCTGAAAAGCAACCCTCCACCACCACCCTCCCTCTCATACCTTCGAGCTTACTCTATTCCAAATGGCTAATTCGCCCTGTATTCCATGTGATCTAACCTTGCTAACCAGTCTATCATGTGAAACCTTGTTGTACTGGTGAGGACAAGGAGAAATTCTCCTCCAGCCTTGACCAGTCTCTCTCACATCCCTGCAGAGGTCTAAATTGATCATCCTTGATGACTTCAAAGCCAGCATCACCAAAAGTGCAGACCTTTGGGGTGATCTAATTGGAAAAGAGGGAGTAGAGAAGCAAAACTCCAATAGGACCCTCCTCCAGACCAAATGCTGTGAACATAACCCCCTCATCACCAACACACTTTTACACCAAAGGGATAAATACAAGACAATGTGGCAGCACCCGTGCTCCAAAAACTGGAACCTCCTTGACTACACCATCATCAGCGCAAGGGATCAGAAAGACATTAAAATCACTCGTGCCGTGACAGGAGCAGACGACTGCTGGATGGACCATTACTTGATCCAGGCCAGGACCAATATAAATATACCTCCATGAAGCGGAAACAACAAAAGGATACAAAATGAAACAGAGCAAGATAGCGGACAAAGACACATCCCTCCCTGATGCACTGAATGCTTTCTATATTCGGTTCCAGCAGAATGCCAGCAGTGCGATGTCACCTGCCCCGACAGCCATGGATGCACCTGTGCCCCTGTCACCACTGCAGATCGATCTTCCTGGGAGTCAACCCAAGGAAAGTGATGAGCCCTAACGGGGTCCCCAGATGACCATTTAGATCCTGCGTGGACCAATTGGCAGAAGCATTCATTAACATTTTCAAACTCTGCCTCCTACAAGCCGAAGTCCCCACCAGGCTTCAAGAGGACCACTATCACCTAAAGAAGCACTTGCAACATGCCTTAATGACTACCACCCAGTGGCTCTGACCTCCATAATCATGAAGTGCTTTGAAAGGCTAGTCATGGCCCACATCAACTCTCAACTCCCAGCCTGCCTCAATCCCCTGCAATTTGCCTTTCGATGTAACAGGTCCACAGTGGATCCCATTTTCCTAGCCCTGCACTCATCCCTGGAACAACTGGACAACGAGGACACCTATATCAGACTCTGACTCATCGACTACAGCTCTGCCTTCAACACCATTATGCCATCCACACTGATCTCAAAACTCCAAGACCTTGGTCGCAGCTCTGCCTTCTGCAACTGGATCCTCAGCTTTGTGACCCACAGACTGCAATCAGTGACAATACATAACTGCACCTCCTCCACAATAACAATCAATGCTGGACCCCCCCCCTCCAAGGATGCATCTTCAGTCCCCTACTGTATTCCCTGTACACCCACAACTGTGTTGCCAAATTCCAAATGAATGCCATCTACAAATTTGCTGATCACACCACCATGGTAGGACGGATATCAAACACCAATAAGTCAAAATACAGGAAGGAGATAGACGGCTTGGTGTTATGGTGCAATGATAATAACTTCTCAATGTCGGCAAAACTAAAGAACTGGTCATTAACTTCAGAAAGAAAGGAGCAGAACATGCCCCAGTCTACATCACTGGATCTGAGGTTGAGAGCATTGGGAACGTCAAGTTCCCCGGAGTGACGATAACTGACAACCTGCCTTGGATTTCTCACATAGATGCAATGTTAAAGGACGCACAACAATGCCTCTTCCTCAGGCGGCTCAGGAAATTTGGCATGTCCATAAGGATCCTCACCAAATGTTACAGAAGCAGCATTGAAAGCATGTTGTCCAGGTATATAACAGCCTGGTATGGCAACTGCTCTGCCCAGGTCTGTAAGAAATTACAGATGGATGTGTGCACAACTCAGACCATCACGGAAGCCAACTTTCCATCCACAGACTCCATTTACATTGCTCGCTATCGCGGAAAGGCTGCCAATATCATCAAAGACCCCTCCCACCCCAGCGATGCTTTCATGCAACCTCCTCTGTCAGGCAAAAGATACAGAAGCTTGAACCAGCAGGTTCAGGAACAGCTTCTTCCCTGCCATTATTAAACTGATGAATGAACTCTCTAACTTCAAATAATGCTGATCTTGCTAATGTTGATCTTGCCTTGTGGACACCCTATGCGACTTAACCTGTGTGTCTTTGTCTAAGTTTATTCTTTCAGCCTATAATGTGTATGTCCTGGCTCACTATGATCTACTGTACTGCATGTAATCAAAGCTTCTCACTGTACTTAGGTGCACGTTACAATAAATAAATCAAATCAAATAAAGAAGCAGTGCCACAAAATGTTAAACATTGAGACACTCAAAGACTGAGAAAAAGTATCTCAAACAATCAATACCACTCCACAAACCTAGCGACCCTCAGCAACACCGAGTCAAAGGATTCCAACAGCTTTGACTCTGCCTTTAAGACTGCCAAGATCGATGCCTGCAAAAACTTGGACAGCCACTTAATCGGGAGACACCAAACCTGGTTGGATGAGAATAATCAGGAGATATAAGAACCGTTAAGCCGGAAGTACATGGCTTTTCTGAGTGTAAAACAACAACAGCACTTGGAAGAGAATAGGCATGCCTACAGGCGACTGAAGGCTGAGGTACAACAACAAACGCATGATGTAAAGAGTAGGTGGTGTGTAGAGAAAGCACTGGAGGCACAACAAATTTCTAATAACGATGATATGCATGGCTTCTTCTGTGCTGTCAAGGCCACATACAGACCAAACATCCAAGGCCCCACCCCAATGGCTGTCCAATGACAGAGTGACTCTTATCTAAGATAAAGAAGCCATCAAACAGCACTGGGGGAGCACATTCAGAGACCTCCTCAACTAGAGCTCTGTCGTCGATCTGAGCATCCTTGAATGCATCCCACAGCATGCTACATGCCACAAGCTCAGCAACACCCCAGCCCTGCATGAAGTCCAGAAGGCCTTCCGCCAGCTTAAGAGCAGTAGGGCTGCTGGAGCAGATGGCATCCATGCTGAGGCATCGAAGTTCAGAGGCAAGGAGCTCCTGCTGCAGCCACATGCCTTTATTTGCCTTGTCTGGAAGGAGGACAACATCCCAGGAGGGCTCCGAGATACCACAGTCATGAGCATTTTCAAAAATGAGAACAAGTCACAACTACAGGGGAATCTCCCTTCTGCCATTGAAAAGGTCATCACCAAGGTCCTCCTCAACCATTTCCTCCCTGTGGTTGAGGAATTCTGTTTGATTCATATCTGGTTTTTGGCCACCGAGGGACACAACGGACATGATTTTCACTGCGTCACAGAGAAATGCAGAGAAAAGAATCCACATCTGTCCATAGCCTTCTTTGACATTACAAAGGCCTTTGACACAGTCAATTGAGAAGCATTAAGGAATGTCCTTCTCTGTTTGTCACAGTCCTTCGTTTGCTCTATGATGATACAGAGGTCATGGTAATAACAAATGGCTCCACCACCAACCCATTCCCTGTTCGGACCCGTGTCAGGTAGAACTTTGTCATACCCCAATACTGTTCTCGATTGCCCTCACTGTGATGCTTCACTTCGCCGCCGACAAGCTAACTTACAGAACCAGCAAGAAATTATTCAACCTCTGCCACCTTCAAGCCAAAACCAAAATTACCCAAACCAGTGTCATCAAGCTACAGTATACAGATGATGCTTACATGTCTGCAGTCTCAGAGGATGTACACCTGACTATTGTCAGCACCTTTACAGAGATATATGAGAGCATGGGTCTCACCGTGAACATTCGCAAAACAAAGATCCTCCACCAACCTGACCTTGCATTGTGGAGCCAATCACCAATCATCAAGGTCCACAAGGAGGCCTTAGAGAATGTTGACCACTTCCAGTACCCCAAGAATTTCCTGTCGGCCAAAACAGCTATTTATAAAGATATACTGCAACGCCTCCAGTGTGCTAGCACAGCCTTTGGCCACCTGAGGAAAAAGGTGTTCAAGGACATCAGATCTGACACCAAGATCATGATTTACAGAGCTGTGGTGGTTCCCATCCTCTAATATGGCACTGAGACATGGATTGTCCACAGCAGACACCTCAGGCACTGGAGCAATATCACCAAGGCTGCCTACTCAAGATCCTGTGAATCCGCTGGGAAGAAAGATGCATCAACACCAGCCTCCTCAACCAGACCAACATCGAGGCACTGACCACACTAGATTGGCTATGATGGCTGGTCACATCATCCACAGGACCAACACGAGACTCCACAAACAAGTGCTCTACTCCTAGTTTTGAAACAGCAGGCCAGACCCAGGTGGACAGAGAAGGTGCTTCAGTGAAACCCTCAAGGCCTCACTGGTGAAGTGCAACTTTCCCACAGACACCTGGGAATCACAGGCTCAAGATCATCCAAAGTGGAGGAGAAGCAACTGGGAAGGTATCAAGCACCTCAAGACTTGCAGTTGGGAAAAAGCGGAAGCCAAGTGTACATAGTGAAAGGCGTGCACTTCCACACCGATGCCCTACCCACCCCTCTCTGCGATCATCTTCTGCCCCAAGTGTATTAGAGCCTGCAGTAGCCACATTGGTCTGTACAGCAGCAAATGGGCTCGCCTTGAAAGTGGAAGAGAGTCAGCCTTAACCTGCGAGGGACTGCCAATGATAATGATTCTGCCAAAACTCTAATCTCGTGTTCCATCCAAAACCTCTCAGTATTGTTTCATCAACACCTATTCAATTTAATCAATCAAGATACATCTATCTAGCCTGATCAAATTTGACAGTGAATTTGGAAAGCATCCCAGCATGCCATTCAGTTGATGAATTTTCCCAGCATACCCTTCAGTTGGTCAATGTTGCTTTTAGTGTATCAAAACAGCTGTAATTTTTAAAAAAAGGATATTCCACTACCAACAGTAACTGAAACATTGCATTCAGTTCAGGCTATATGAGTGAGAATAAAGAATATTCTTTATTTTAAAACTCAAAACCCTGTTTATAGCAAGTACTTAATAGGGACTCCACCAATCAAAGGCAGGTGTTATTATCATATGAAATAATAATATGAAAGATATTGCTTAAGGGCAGTAAAGATAACACACAAATTCTGTCTATGACAGCATGGAAATTGGGTGAAAGGATAAAATCAGCCACAATACCTGTTCCTGGCCATTTTTCTAATAGGGTTCTTAATTTGACTGAGTTCCATTACAGCTTCACTCAAAAAATGAATGTATCAACAAGCAGCTCCTTGTACTCATATTGGTTCTATTTGTACATGGCTCATAGGCTCTTACTGTTGTCTTTGCATTCATGCTGAAACTCTAGTATCATTCTCTGTGGGGTGGATCCGTGGATCAGGATATCATCTGTGACTTAGACGAGTGCTCCGACGATACTTGACTTTGTTTTCTGGTGCTGATATGATGCCAAAGCGTAATCTGTTGAAGGAAAACCTCCCAAAATTGCTTATTTAGGATTGTGAGTAATTTGGACTCTTCATCATGGATTAATTGTGAAAAATCATCTTTGCATCAAGTTTTGAGAAGATTGAATTTTTTTCCAATTTGCACAGACAACTTAAGATAATGTTCAACTGCCTTGTTTAGTTGTGTAAGATCTTTGCATATTCTCTGAAATCCAATGGATTTTGATACTGGGATGAGCCCTGAGCGCCAGCTTGTTACAGGTAAAATCACCCCTTGCTTTAACGTTAAGTCAATTTCCTTCTTTACCTTTGGCAAGAGTGGATGAGCTTTTATGGGTGAAAACAGATACTCTAGTTTCATTTCAAGATATGGAATGATGTGTCATGATGTCTCCAGCTTCTCTAGCTGCGTGAACAGCTGCAAAATTCAGCTTTGAAGCAGTTAGGCTGATCTCTCTGCTTTCTAGTTCCTTTATTCTGCACACCAGGTTTAAGTCTACACACTTTCCTATTAACAGTGAAAGAAAACCTAGTTCAGGATCATGTATAAGTTCTCCATGGCTTTTGTCTTTCAAGTTTGAAGCATTGCATTCAGGCCTCCAATGATATTGATTTATATGACTCTGGACCCATGTAGTTTTACACATGATCATTGAAGAGAGCTTTTCTCCAACAATGTTTATTTTTATTTATTCATAGATGTGAACATCGCTGGCAGAGCCAGCATTTATTGCCCCACTAGTTATGATAGAGGAGGCATGGTGAGCTGAGTTTCAGTATCAAAAAGAATGGAAACTGCTGCATCTACTTCGAACATAAAAATGTCATTTTTTTCCTCCCGTTATGATATCAGTACTTCAGAAAAATGTTGGTCCCGGTTTTAGTTTGTATTTAAGCAATGTGACGAGAAATGGATAATGGTGGCTGAATTCATATCACCCATCATTTTTTTTCTCACTAAAGAATGGCATCTCCACATCTTTGTTATCTTCAATTCATGGAACTTTGCTTACTTCGTATCAACCACTCACTGCAATGCACAGCTTTAAAGTGACTCTTCATGTTGCAAAAATGACATGCAGCTCATTTGATGGAATAATCTCCACTCCTCGTTCACTTTCAACACATTCCCACAGTCCCACAGCACCTTCCCCTGCAATTGCAGAATGTGTAACACCTGCCTGTTTACTTCGTTCCTCCTCACGAGCCAAGGCCCCAAGCACACCTTCCAGGTGGAGCAGTAATTTACCTGCACTTCACTCAATGTAGTCTGCTGTATTCAATTCTCACAATGAGACCTCTTTTACATTGGGGAAATGAAGTGTAGACTGGGTTACCACTTCGCAGAATACCTGTGTTCTATCTGTAAAAATGAATCTGGGCCCTGTTGCCTGCCACTTCAACACACTACCATGTTGCCTGACCAAAATCTGTCTCAGGCTTGCTACAGTGCTCCCGATAAGCTCAGTGCAAGCTGGAAGAACACAGTAACTCTTTTTCTGCTTGGGATCTCTGTCGCCTTCTGGACTCAATATTCGGTTCAACAATTTTAGGGCTTTAGCTCTCCAGATCTTGTTGTGGTTGGTAGGCTCGCCGAGCTGGTTCATTGTTCTGCAGACGTTTCATTATCCTGCTGAGTAACATCATCAGTGCAGCCTCTGATGAAGCACTGTTGTGTTTTCCCGCCTGGTTTTTAAACTCTGGAGTCCATTGAGCTGGATTACCTCACTTCCGGTTTTCCTTCATAGTGGAGTGTATATGGAGTTGAGTTCTATGTATTTATTGATGGCTTTCTGCGTGGAGTACCAGGCTTCTAGGAATTCCCGTGCCTGTCTCTGCTTGGCTTGTCCTGGGATATTGGTGTTGTCGCAGTCAAATTGGTGGTTCTCGTCATCCATGTGGATAGAGATGAGTGAGTATTGGTCGTGTCTTTTTGTAGCCAATTGGTGTTCGTGTACCTATATCGGACAAACAGGAAGGATATTAACAACAAGGGAACACGAACATCAATTGGCTACAAAAAGACACGACCAATACTCACTTAGCTCTATCCACATGGATAAGGAGAACCACCAATTCGACTGGGATAACACCAAGATCCCAGGTAACGAGGTGTAGAGCTGGATGAACACAGCAGGCCAAGCAGCATCAGAGGAGCAGAAAGGCTGACGTTTTGGGCCCAGACCCTTCTTCAGAAATGGGGGAGGGGAAGGGGATTCTGAAATAAATAGGGGCAGAGGGGGAGGTGGATAGAAGATGGATAGAGGAGAAGACAGGTGGAGAGGAGACAGACAGGTCAAAGAGGCGGGGATGGAGCCAGTAAAGGTGAGTGTACGTGGGGAGTTAGGGAGGAGATAGGTTGGTCCAGGGAGAACGGACAGGTCAAGGGGGCGGGATGAGGTTAGTAGGTAGGAGATGGGGGTGGGGCTTCAGGTGGGAGGAGGGGATAGGTGGGAGGAAGGACAGGTTAGTGAGGCGGGGACAAGCTGGGCTGGTTTTGGGATGCGGTAGGGGGAGGGGAGATTTTGAAGCTTGTGAAGTCCACATTGATACCATTGGGCTTCAGGGTTCCCAAGCAGAATATGAGGTGCTGTTCCTGCAACCTTCGGGTGGCATTGTTGTGGCACTGCAGGAGGCCCAGGATGGACATGTTGTCTGAGGAATGGGAGGGGTGGTTGAAATGGTTCGCGACTGGGAGGTGCAGTTGTTTAGTGCAAACCGAGCGTAGGTGTTCTGCAAAGTGGTCCCCAAGCTTCCGCTTGGTTTCCCCGATATAGAGGAGGCCACAACGGGAATAGCGGATACAGTATACCACATTAGCAGATGTGCAGATCTGCTTGATGTGGAAAGTCTTCTTGGGGCCTGGGATGAGGGTGAGCGGGGAGGTGTAGGGGCAGGTGTAGCACTTCCTGCGGTTGCAGGGAAAAGTGCCGGGTGTGGTGGGGCTGGAGGGGAGTGTGGAGCGGACAAGGGAGTCACGGAGAGAGTGGTCCCTCTGGAAAGCAGATAAGGGTGGGGAGGGAAAAATGTCTTTGGTGGTGGGGTCGGATTGCAGATGGCGGAAGTGTCGGAGGATGATGCGTTGGAACCAGAGGTTGGTGGGGTGGTACGTGAGGACTAGGGGGATTTTGTTTTGGTTGTTATTGCGGGGAGGGGGTGTGCGGGATGAGTTGCGGGAAATGGGGGAGACATGGTCGAGGGCATTCTTGACCACTGAGGGAAGTTGCGGTCCTTGAAAAACGAGGACATCTGAGATGTACGGGAGCGGAATGCCCCATCCTGGGAGCAGATGTGGCGGAGGCAAAGGAATTGGGAATAGGGGATGGCATTTTTGCAGGAACGTGCGTGGGAGGAGGTGTATTCTAGGTAGCTGTGGGAGTCGGTGGGCTTGAAATAGATATCGGTTTCCAGGTGGTTGCCAGAGATGGAAATAAAGAGGTCCAGGAAGGAGAGAGAGTTATCAGAGATGGTCCAGGTGAACGTAAGTTTGGGGTGGAAGGTGTTGGTGAAGTGGATGAACTGTTCAAGCTCCTCGTGGGAGCACGAGGCGGCGCCAATACAGTCATCAATGTAACGGAGGAAGAGTTGGGATCTAGGGCCAGTGTAGCTACGGAAGAGGGATTGTTCCACGTAACCTACAAAGAGGCAGACACAGCTTGGGCCCATGCGGGTACCATGGCCACCCCCTTTGTCTGTAGGAAGTGGGAGGAATTGAAAGAGAATTTGTTAAGGGTGAGGATGAGTTCGGCTAAGCGGATGAGGGTGTCAGTGGAGGGGGACTGGTCGGGCCTGTGGGACAGGAAGAAGCGGAGGGCCTTTAGGCCATCTGCATGGGGAATGCAGGTGTAGAGGGACTGGACGTCCATGGTAAAGATGAGGTGTTGGGGACCGGGGAATTGGAAGTTTTGGAGGAGGTGGAGGGCGTGGGTGGTGTCACGGACGTAGGTAGGGAGTTCCTGGACCAAGGGGGAGAAAATGGAGTTGAGATAGGTGGAGATAAGTTCGGTGGGGCAGGAGCAGGCGGAGACAATGTGTTGACCAGGGCAGTCAGGTTTGTGGAACTGCACCTTGTTATCTCAGATTCTCCAGCATCTGCAGTTCCTACTATCTCTGAACCAAGATCCTAGGACAAGCCAAGCAGAGACAGGCACAGGAATTCCTAGAAACCTGGTACTCCACGAAGAAAGCCATGAACAAACACATAGAACTCAACCCCATACACACTCCACTATGAAGGAAAACCGGAAGTGAGGTAATCCAGCTCAACTGACTCCAGAGTTTAAAAACCAGGTGGCAAAACACAATGGCGCTTCATCGGAGGCTGCACTGATGATGTTACCCAGCAGGGTAATGGAACGTTTGCGGAACAACGAACCAGCTCGGCGAGCCAACCAACCACAACACCCACAACCCGAGCAACAAATCTACTCCAAAACCTTAGAGACTCCAGACCTTGTCATCAAATGGGCTGCTACCACACACAAAACATTTTCTGCTACTAATAGTCCCTATTAGCAGCTATTCATTCTCCCAATCTGACATTTACTCATTCCTTCTTCTGTCCAACTGTTTTTCTCTTTCTGTGACTTCTAAATCCACCTATCATTTACTCCTCCCCTTCAACCCATCCCACCTTCTGTATAAATTCCAACCTACCTTTCATCAATTCTGAAGAACAATCACTGGACCCAAAATGTTAACTCTACTTTCTCTCCACAGATGCTACCAAGCCTGCTGAGTTTTATCAGCAATTTTTGTTTTTGTTTCTGACTTCCAGCATCTGCAGTTCTTTTCTTTTTAAATAAAGATTATTTGTATCTTTATTTTCAAATTAATTTGAGTACTGCACCTCATGCAGGTTTAGAATTTCAGTTACAAGATGAGAAAAAAACTGTTAATGTTGAAATTTCCCAAATAGAAGTGATAGACAAACTGAAGGACAGTATTCTGCAAAGCAGTAACCCAGTGTACACTTTGTTTCCCCAATGTAGAAGAGATCACATTGTGAGCAGTGAATACAGGAGACTACAATGAGTGAGGTGCAGGTAAATTACTGCTTCACATTTCATATAGTTTAGCATTCAGTTTGAGAGGGAGGTACTTGGGTCAAAACAATTATGTTAAACTTAAATAAGGTAACTTGCAAAAGAATGAGGGCAAACTAGCCGGACTGGACTGGGTAAGGAGTTTAACAGCAAAGACAGCTGACAAAAACAGCAGAGGTTCAAGAAAATATTTCGTGATTCATAACAAAGATATATCCTGTTGAGAAAGAATGACTCTCGGAGGAGAATAAGTCAACCATGGTTAACCAGAGAAGTTAAGGATAACATCAAACTGAAAGAAAAAAAACATAAAATGTGGCAAAAATTGGTGTTAAGCCAGACGATTATGAAAGTTACAAAAAAAAATGAACAACCAAAAAAAAAGAAAAAAATCTTTGAGGGTAAATTTGCAAGTAATATCAAGACAGACATTAGAGCTTCTTTAAATATATAAAATCAAAGTAAAACATAAGCCCCTGAGGGAATAATGCTTGGGAAATTTTAATGGGAAATTGGCAGCAGAGTTAAATAAATACTTTATATCATCTTCACAGTAATAGACACATTCCCAAATCATTAAATAATCAAGGAGCAAAAGGAAGAAAATAAATAAATACAATGGATACAATGGCTATCACTGGAGAAAAAGTGCTAGGGAAACTAATGGAGCCATAGGTCAATAAGTTTCCTTGACCTGATGAGCTGTATCCTGGAATATTTAAGGAACTAGCTACAGAGATAGTGGACACATGGTAGCAATCTTCCAATAACCTTTAGATTCTGGAAAAGTCTCAAATGGCTCAAAAACGACCAATGTAACACCTTTATTACTGAGCACGAAGGGTCAGTCCTCAGTAAAGGGCTCACCTTTGTCCCCCTCCACCCACAGATCAACGAATACTGCTCACGCTTGGACATAGAACAGTTTTTCTGCCGCCTCCGCCTCCACGCTTACTTCTTTAACCGTGAACCTAACCCTCCCTCTACTGACCCCTTCTCCCGCTTCCAACACACCCCCTCCTCCTGGACACCACCCCAAGGCCTCCTACCCTCCCTCGACCTCTTCATCTCCAACTGCCGTCGAGACATCAATCGCCTCAACCTCTCCATCCCTCTCACCCACTCCAACCTCCCCTGCAGAACGTGCAGCCCTCCGCTCCCTCTGCTCCAATCCCAACTTCACCATAAAACCTGCGGACAAGGGAGGCGCAGTTGTAGTATGGTGCACTGACCTCTACATCGCCGAGGCCGGACGCCAACTCTCCGACACCTCCTCCTACCGCCCACTTGATCATGACCCCACCCCTGAGCACCAAACCATCATCTCGCAAACCATCCACAACCTCAACACCTCAGGTGACCTCCCACCCACGGCCTCCAACCTCATCGTTCCCCAACCTCGCACTGCCCGCTTCTATCTCCTTCCCAAAATCCACAAACCTGAATGCCCTGGTCGACCCATTGTCTCCGCCTGCTCCTGCCCCACCGAACTGATCTCCAACTATCTAGACTCCATTTTCTCCCCCTTGGTCCAGGAACTCCCTACCTATGTCCGTGACACCACCCACGCCCTCCACCTCCTCCAGAACTTCCAATTCCCCGGTCCCCAACACCTCATCTTTACCATGGACGTCCAGTCCCTCTACACCTGCATTCCCCATGCAGATGGCCTTAAGGCCCTCCGCTTCTTCCTGTCCCGCAGGCCCGACCAGTCCCCCTCCACTGATACCCTCATCCGCTTAGCCGAACTCGTCCTCACACTCAACAACTTCTCTTTCAATTCCTCCCACTTCCTACAGACAAAGGGGGTAGCCATGGGTACCCGCATGGGCCCAAGCTACGCCTGCCTCTTTGTAGGTTACGTGGAACAATCCCTCTTCCGTACCTACACCGGCCCTAAACCCCACCTCTTCCTCCGTTACATTGATGACTGTATCGGCGCCGCCTCGTGCTCCCACGAGGAGCTCGAACAGTTCATCCACTTCACTAACACCTTCCACCCCAACCTTAAGTTTACCTGGACCATCTCTAACACCTCTCTCCCCTTCCTGGACCTCTCTGTCTCCATATCGGGCAACCACCTAGAAACCGATATTCATTTCAAGCCCACCGACTCCCACAGCTACCTAGAATACTCCTCCTCCCACCCACCTTCCTGCAAAAATGCTATCCCCTATTCCCAATTCCTTCGCCTCCGCCGCATCTGCTCCCAGGATGAGGCATTCCACTCCCGTACATCTCAGTTGTCCTCGTTTTTCAAGGACCGTAACTTCCCCTCCTCGGTGGTCGAGAACGCCCTCAACCGTGTCTCCCACATCTCCCGCACCTCATCCCTCACACCCCGTCCACGCAATAA
>NC_063335.1:58630671-58671491 GCF_021869965.1 Rhincodon typus | reverse complement strand
GAACCACTTCAACTCCCCCTCCCACTCCTTGGACGACATGTCCATCCTGGGCCTCCTGCAGTGCCACAACGATGCTAAACAAAGGTTGCAGGAACAGCACCTCATATTTCACTTGGGAACCCTGCAGCTCAATGGTATCAATGTGGACTTCACAAGCTTCAAAATCTCCCCGCCCCTGACCGCATCCCAAAATCAGCCCAGCTCGTCCCCACCTCCCTAACCTGTCCGTCCTTTCTCCCACCTATCCACTCCTCCCACCTCAACCGCCACCCCCACCTCCTACCTACCAGCCTCATCCCCGCCTCCTTGACCTGTCCATCTTCCCTGGACTGACCAACCCCCACCCTAACTCCCCACCTACTGGCTTACTGGCTCCATCCCCATCTCCTTGACCTGTCTGTCTCCTCTCCACCTATCTGCTCCTTTATCCATCTTCCATCCGTCTCCCCCCTCTCTCTCTTTATTTCAGAATCGCCTTCCCCTCCCCTATTTCTGAAGAAGGGTCCAGACCCAAAATGTCAGCTTTCCTGCTCCTCTGATGCTGCTTGGCCTGCTGTGTTCATCCAGCTCTACACCTTGTTATCTCAGTAAGAATAAAACAATTATTTTCTGATTGGCAGGCTATAAACTTGATAAATTCTTGGGCCTCAACAATTTACAATCGTGATCAATGATTTCGATAAAGAAACCAAGTGTAGTACATCTCCAAATTTTCTGATGATGCAACGTGGAATTGTAAATAGTGAGGTAGCCACCCAGAATCTGCAAAAGGGTATAGGCAAGTGAAGCGAATTGGCAGGATTGAACCAGATCGAGTATTGAGTCAGGAAGTGTGAGTTTCATTTTGGATGGGAAAATAGAAAGTGATGTATTTTTTTAAAAATTAGAGATGCTGGGAAACATTGATAATCAGATAAACCTTTTCATGCATGTCACAAAAATACCAGGAAAGTATGCTGATTAAGATGAGGAACTGCAGCTAACAGTTTGAGAAAAGTCCCAGTTTCAATTGCTTCTTTTTCAGGACAGCAGCAGGAGGGTTACAACTGGCTTCAAATAGGAAAGCCAATTATGTGTTAAACTTTATTCCAAAAGAATTAAAGAAAAGGAACAAGGAGATCTTGCTGCATTTGTACTGGACCTTAGTGAGACCACACCTGGAGCCCTAAATACAGATTTAGTCTCCTAAATAAAGGAGGATATACTTCCGTTGGAAGGAATGTGACAACGGTTCACTGTATTGATTCCTCAGAGTAGAAGACTGCTTCACATTTCCTAGTATTTAGAAGACTAGAAGTGATCTCATTAAAGCATGCAATATACTTAAGGAGCTGCATAAGATAGGTGATGGGAGGATATTACCCTTGGCTAGAGAGTCTGGAACCTGGGATCTCAGCATCAAAATAAGCAGGGGGGGATTTAAGACTAAGATGACAAGATATTTATTTACTCAAAGCATGGCAACTCATTTTATTGAGAGTTGTCAATGCTTAAATGTTGAGAATATTTACAACAAATCTGTGGATTTTTTAATGCTAAGGAAATCAAAGGGCATCGTGATAGTGTGGAAAGCTGTTAAAAATCATAAAAGTTGCTTCTTTTCCTCCCCCTCTAAGCCTCATTCTGCACAGCACCCAAAGAGTACATTATCACTGATAGCTATGATATCAGCACTTAGAGATTTTAATGTTTGTACACAGTGACTTAATATAATTAATCTTAAGCAAAAATGCTTGGCTGGGACAGCCTCTTCTCAGCCCATCTGCTATTTCTACCTAACAGGCTTTGCATTCCATGAAGTGGTGATAATGAGCTTGGACGATGCAAATACTGTTCAACAAATTCAAGCCAAAAAATATTAACCTCTTGTTTTCAAACAAGAAACTGTGACAAGTTTCATAATGTAGTGTAATGTATGAGAACTGCTACAAAAAGAATGATGTACCCTGTGCTAAGAATGAACTATATGTGCTCTACGAGCAAGCAGCTTACATTGTAAACAACATTATCGCTGCAACAGAAAAGAGAGAAATGCATGAAGACCTCTTTTTAATGTGACATTGGATACTAATGGCCAGTGCCACTGTTTATCATAAGTTGTCACAATTTATTTTTCCCTCACTTTTGCTATCCGGTTTCTCATCTCCAACTTTCTCTTCCAAAGGCTTTGATTTAATCCAGGTTCATGA
This sequence comes from Rhincodon typus, assembly GCF_021869965.1. Taxonomy (NCBI): domain Eukaryota; kingdom Metazoa; phylum Chordata; class Chondrichthyes; order Orectolobiformes; family Rhincodontidae; genus Rhincodon; species Rhincodon typus. Next base: position 58,669,302 of record NC_063335.1, on the reverse strand, counting down.
TCTGAGTAACAGCAGTAAGTTCAACTGACTAGCGCATTGCCATTGATGCCTATCCCATCCACAACTGATGCTCATACCTGCATCCCTGTAGTGTTCACTGGATAGCAATCAAGAGCTGGATCCAGGCCAATTTCGCCTCTATCATTTCTGAAGGCAGTTGTAACCCTCCTGCTGCTGCCCTGGAAGAGAGGTAATTGAATCCTGGACATTCCTCAAACTGTTGGCTGCAGTTCCAGCATAATCAGCATAGCCACTGGGGAGCCCTAACATTTTTTGAAATCACTACTGGTTGACTTATCACAGCTGCTATTTATTTTCTGGAAAATATTGATATTGTGACAAGGGCAAGGATTAATCCCTATAATCTTAGGCAAAAATACATTAGCCTACCAGATGGAGTTAGGACCTTGAATAAGCAGATGGTCGAGAGATAAAACAACATTGGTAGAAACTTTGGCATCATCTGTTTTTGGCTTTGAGGGTTACATTCCAAGCTGCAAAGGTGTATTTTTTTAAAGATGATTTCAGAATCCTATCATTTGCCAGAGTAAATAGTCCACCACTTCAGGCATGCTTTTTTTCAAAAGCCTTGAGTAATGATAGTCATTTTTCATATATCTGTTCTTGAAACCTGAGGGTTACTGACACAGCCAGCATTTATTGCAAATCCCTAATTACCCTTGAGCAGATGGTGGTTCATGGCCTACAACTGACTGTCTTGCTGAGCCATTTCAGATGGCAGTTAAGTATCAACCACATTCGATCGAGAGTCACATGTAGGCTAGACTGGAAAAGATGGCAGATTTTACCCTGACAGACACTAGTGAACTGTTATGATTTTTATGATAATCCGGTAATGTCATGATCATATTAATAGAGACTAGAATTTTAGTCCAGATTTCTTAATAATTGAATTTAACTTCCAGAATTACATCTGAGCTACGACCTTTCATTTTGTAAACTGGTTTAGTGTTAGATATTAACAGGTGATTAATCTTCTGGTTGTGACTTTTTTACTGAGAGAACATGTAATACTTGCACAGCCATTCCTTTTTCCTTTGGAAGAAGAAATGGCTAGTGTTTAAAAATTTTTTTGGAATGTATAAAAACGAATCTGAGTAAATCATAAAAACAGCCCCAAAATGCTACGTTCAAATATATGAAATTTCTTCCAAAGCGAGTGAAAACTGTTGTTTCACTTATATAACATTAATCTATTTTATCTTTATGGCAACATGCTGGTCCACACTCCTACAGATTAGGCTGGAATCATTGTAGCATTGGGGCAAATATGATGGACTGAAGCCGTGGTTGGAATCTCGTTGACTTGATTCCTGCCAGACAAAATTTCCAAATAGTTTCATCTATGGATTACAGGACATGGATTTTTGAGGTTGACACATCCACAGGAATGGAGAGGAAACATGATGAAGATAGGACAGATTTCTCTCTCTTGCCCAGGATCTTGGATCTAGGGGATGCAATGAACAAAGAACGAAGAAAATTACAACACAGGAACAGGCCCTTCAGCCCTCCAAGACTGCACCAACATGCTGCCCATCACAACTAAAACCCCCTAACCTCCCGGGGACCATATCCCTCTATTCCCATCCTGATTTCAAGGTGAGAGGGGAAAAGTTTAAGGGAGATATGCGTGGAAAGTTCTTTACGCAGAGGGTGGTGGATGCCTGGAACGCGTTGCCAGCGGAGGTGGTAGAGGCAGGCATGATAGCGTCATTTAAGATGTATCTAGACAGATACATGAATGGGCAGGGAGCAGAGGGATACAGATCCTTGGAAAATAGGTGACAGGTTTAGATAGAGGATCTGGTTTGGCGCAGGCTTGCAGGGCCGAAGGGCCTGTTCCTGTGCTGTAATGTTCTTTGTTCTTTGTTCTTCTTATTCATGTATTTTTCCAGACGCCCTTTAAAAGTCACTATAGTAACTGCTTCCACTACCTCCCCCGGCAGCAAGTTCCAGGCACCCACCACCCTCTGTATAAAAAACTTTCCTTGTACATCGCCTTTAAACCTTGCCCCTCGCACCTTAAACCTATGCCCAGTAGTAACTGACTCTTCCACCATGGGAAAATGCTTCTGACTGTCCACTCTGTCCATACCCTTCATAATCTTGTAGACCTCTATCAGGTTGTCCCTCAACCTCCGTCGTTCCAGTGAGAACAACCCAAGTTTCTCCAACCTCTCCTCATAGCAAATGCCCTCCATACCAGGCAACGTCCTGGTAAATCTTCTCTGTACCCTCTCCAAAGCCACCACATCCTTCTAGTAATGTGGTGACCAGAATTGATCACAATATTCCAAATGCGGCCTAACTAAGGTTCTATAAAGCTGCAACATTACCTGCCAATTTTTAAACTCAATGCCCCGGCCGTTGAAGGCAAGCATACCATATGCCTTGTTGACCACCTTCTCCACCTGCGTTGCCACTTTCAGTGACCTGTGTACCTGTACACCCAGATCCCTCTGCCTATCAGTACTCTTAAGGGTTCTGCCATTTACTGTATATTTTCCACCTGGATTAGACCTTCCAAAATGCATCACGTCACATTTTTCCAGTTTGAATTCCATCTGCCATCTCTTTGCCCAAGTCACCAACTGATCTATACCCTGCTGTATCCTCTGATGGTCCTCATCACTATCTGCAATTTCACCAACCTTTGTCTCATCCTCAAACTTACTAATCAGACCAGTTACATTTTCCATCAAATCGTTTATATATATTACAAATAGCAAAGGTCCCAACACTGATCCCTGAGTGACACCACTAGGCACAGCCCTCCATTCAGAAACGTGCCCTTCCACTGCCACCCTCTGTTTTCTATGACTGAGCCAGTTTTTTATCCATCTTGCAAGCTCACCTCTGACGCTGAGTGACTTTACCTTCTTTATCAGTCTGCCATGAGTGACTTTGTCAACATCCACTGCCCTATGCTCATTGATCATCTTCGTTACTTCCTCAAAATCTCAATCACTCTAGTGAGACACAACCTCCCCTTCACAAAACCATATTGCCTCTCACTAGTACATCCACTTATTTCCAAGTGGGAGTAAATTCTGTCTCGAGGAATCCTCTCCGATAAGTGAGATCTCCAAAATATTGGAAAGAAAACGACCTGTTCAAACCATGCAGACACTAATGTCAGCAGCAGGAATATAGTCCCTCCTATCTGGAGAAGGTGTAAATTAATCAAGGACCTCAGGAGGAACTATATTGTCTCTGACAGGTGAGTGGCTAAACACTCTTGGGTGCCAAGTCCTACTCTCCTACTTGTACTCTCCTACCAGACATTTGCAACTCCACTCATTTCTCTCTCTGCAGGCATCTCACAACCCCATTTGAACACTAACACAGCCAATTTCTCTTTATTACCCAACCTCACAGTCACCCTCCACAAATGTTATCTTTGCTTTCTCTCCATTGCAAACACTCATGTCTCTCTAGTTTCTCTCCTTGCAGAGGAAGAATTGTCCATTTCTTGTTAATAAGTAGAGATTAGGATTTGCCCTCCAGTGATAGTCAACTTGTTGCTTTCTTAACAATGTGTGTCCACCTTTTCCACTGGGAAGGATGTGTGTTCGAGGAAGTTGTAGATGTCTGTGGTTACCTTTTCTTGGTAGCTTGAACCTCCTGAGGGTCTGTTGCTCAAACATGTCAAGGGAGCTGATCCTCTGTGTATACCCGCCCCCATCCCCAAACTGGGGCCTTGCATTCTGCCAATTAGGTCTCCATATCCTTTTCTTCTGCATTGTGGAGAGGCATGGTTGAGGAGAAAGTAACTGGTTGCTGCTGTTGATGGAAATGTGGCTTCTGACCTATTCCCTCAGCAGAGTTAGGAAGTGCAGTTGTTCTCATGCCATGCTTAAGTCTGGTATGAGAAAAATGAATCTGAATGTGAGTGAAAGACTAGACAGGTGAATATATTCTAGGGCATTAGCAATAAACTGTGATAACATTCTCTGAATGAAGAAGTGCTTTCTCTCAATAGTTATGGCTGTACTGGTTCACTGTATGTGATCGAAGTCTTCCCAAGACTTTTAGTCCTGAATCATCTCTTTCCATTGTATACCTTCTCAGTATCCCTGGTGAGGTGCAGGGAACATCGCAGATGCCATGTACTTTGGGAAAAGAAGGAATTATTAATTTTAAAAATAGTCTAAAGTTGCTCCATTACCTTTATAATTTTCTCAGTTGTTTTCCCACCACACCCACTGATGTTCCTTAAAGGACTTAGACACACCCCTGGTAAAGCTGGAAGAGAGAGAAAATCATCACAGGATGATTACAGCACAGAATGCGGCCATTCAGTCTGCTGTATCTGTGCTGGCTTGTCATACACATCGAGTACCACTCCTTTGCCTTCTCCCTGTAGTCCCTAACATTCTTGCTTTTCAGATAATAATCCAATTCAAATAATGCCTCAATTGAAGATGTCACCACCACTCTCTCAGGCATATCCTAACTACTCAAAGTGTACAATATTGACATCTCGAAGGGGGCCTACATTCTGACCCAGTGGTAGTTTCTGAGACTTTCCTACCCCACACACCTTCCTCTACCTGGCTGGAAGAAATCTTCCCTATGTCCTCTATAAATTATTGGCACAGATTATCCACATGATAAGACTGGAGTTCGAAGATGCAGGCTTTTACATTAGCTACCAGAAGAGAATTTACCCAAAGGCCTCCATTATCAGAACTATCTCTCTTATTGAATGAACCTATGAAGCACAACTTATGATATGTTTATGTGTTGATCTGGGATGAAATCAAATTGGCAGTGGATGTACAAAAGTAATTGTTCCTTACTTCTCCTCTGTCAGGATTGCTGAGTTAATTGAGTTCTCCATAAGACATTGAATGATGCTTCATGGTCAAACAATAGGTGGTAATTTGCCTAGGATACTCAGGATATATCTAAGATTTTCAATGTCAAAATCCACTCTGATAAGAAGACATCAATACAAAACAGTAAGGCTGCTTTTCTTCACAGCTGCTGTCTGAACTGCTGAGTGTTTCGAGTGTTTTCTGTTTTCATTATGGATGATGTCAATCCTTGTCCCCCACTGTTATCTCTATCTTTGAGAATAATAACATAACTTGATTGAACAATAAAACTAACCCATGGTCCAGGATTGACATCTCAAGCATCTCAGTATTCAGCAGAGGCAATTGATTCTATAGCTGGAGGGTCAATGGGCAAGGTAAGGAAGTGGACCTCCATGAACTGATATAGTCAGTATAAGGATTGAACCCCTGCTGCAGTTCTGGACCCCACTCTAGTCAACTAATTGTAGTCTAAAGGACAATCATACATTAGCGTGGGATTCAATCAATACTTGTAGGCCCAAGTTTAGCCCTTTCAATTCCCCCCTTGCCCCGACTCTGCTGCAAAAAGTCATAATTTCTTACTCTGGTAGCTAGTGAATAAGCCTTCCTTGAGGTTGAGCACTGCCAATAATTTGCTAAATCTCATTCAGTTTGTCTCACCAATCATTCTGTGAGTCCAAGGTCAATAGCTCAAACTTGATCAAAAGGAGAGCGAAGCAGCATCATATTCAATAATATTCCACAAATAGATATTAAATTAGCGGATCTCTTTTATTGAATCAGTGGATGGATGTACAATCAGCCCAGCATTTGGATTCAGGTAGAGCTCAATAATAACTTCAGTCAAGTCACACATTCTCAGATGAAGTCAAATTACATATGCAAGTTTTTATAGTATGAAGAATGTAATGTAAATAAGATGCCAACTTTTATATGGGAAAGTTGACAACATATACATGTGGATTTTGATCATGATGTGGTTTGTAAAAAATATTGAAAAACATTTTTCTAACAAATGTGTCTTTTAAAATAAATGAAAGAATAATTGTCAAAATGGTGATTCTATTAAATATCTTCCCTCATCCTGACATTTCACTGTTTTTAGTATTTGTTCATGGGATGTGGGCACCATTGGCTGGGCCGGCATTTATTGCCCATTTCTAGTTGTTCTGGAGAAGGTCATGGTGAGCCACCTTCTTGAACCATTGCAGTCGATTTGATGTAGAGTCACCCACAGTAAGGACCCAGTTTGGCCCAGTGACAGTGATGAAACAGTTATATATTTCTAAGTCAAGATGATGGGTGGCTTGGAGGAAAATTTGGACGATGGTCCCATGTACCTGTTGCACTTGTCCTTCAAGATGATAGCAGTCATGGTCTGGCAAGTGCAATTGAAGGTGCCTTGGTGAAATTCTGCAATGCATTTTGTAGATGGTACATACCGCTTCTGCTATGTGCTTGTAGCAGTTTGACACCTTCTTTGGCTTGCTGCAAATTCAGAGGGCATTTAACAGTCAACCACATTGCTGTGGTTCTGGGGTCACATGAGCATCAGGCCATATAATGACCTACCCTAAAGTGCGTTAATGAACTGGATAAGTTTAGATGAAAGTCCACAATGGTTTCATGCTCACCGACAGTCAGACTAGCTTTACATACCGGATTTATTGTTTGAATGTAAGTTAGAAGCTGCCATGGTGGGATTTGAACTTTTGACCCCAGAACAACAGCCTGGGCCAATGAATTACTAGTCTGGTGATATTGCTACTATGCCCCCCCCCACCCCCATCACCAAGTTAATATTTTTCATAGAATCCCTACAGTATGGAAACAGGCCATTCGGTCCAACAAGTCTACACCGACTCTCTGAAGAGCATCCCACCCTAGTCCCGATGCCTAACCTACAGATCTCTGGACACTGTAGGCAATTTAGCATGGCCAATCCACCTAACCTGAACATCTTTGGACTGTGGGAGAAAACCAGAGTACCTGGAGGAAACTCACGCAGACACAGGGAGATTGTGCAAACTCCACACAGACAATTGCCTGAGGCTGGAATTGAACCCAGGTGCCTGGCACTGTAAGGCAGCAGCACTAACCACTGGGCCACCGTGCCACACAAGATGCAAAGACTCTACTGCACTTTAAAGTTCATCTGCCCAAAGTCCTTTCCCTGCTTTTCTGCAATATGTTTATTTTTCTGTTTTTGGAATGCAAAATAAAAAACAACTAATTTTCAAAAGAGATAGGCGCCAACTCTCGGACACCTCCTCCTACTGTCCCCTTGATTATGACCCCACCCCCAATCACCAAACCATCATCTCCCAGGCCATCAATAACCTCATCATCTCAGGAGACCTCCTACCCACAGCCTCCAACCTCATCGTCCCCAACTCCACACCGCCCATTTCTATCTCCTTCCCAAAATCCACAAACCTGACTGGCCCGGTTGCCCCATTGTCTCTGCCTGCTCCTACCCCACTAAACTCATCTCTGCTTACCTCGACTCTGTCTTTTCTCCCCTGGTCCAGGAACTTATGTTCGAGACACTACCCATGCCCTCCACCTCCTCCAAGACTTTCAATTTCCTGTCCCCCAACACCTCGTCTTTACCATGGACATCCAGTCCCTGTACACCTGTATCCCCCCCACGCAGATGGCCTTAAAGTCCTCCGCTTACTCCTCTCCCGAAGGCCCGACCAGTCCCCCTCCACCAATACCCTCATCCGCTTAGCGGATCTTGTCCTTACCCTCAACAACTTTTCCTTTAACTCCTCCCTCTTCCTACAAACTAAAGGGGTGGCAATGGGATCCGATATGGGTCCGAGGTATGCCTACCTCTTCGTAGGATACGTGGAACAATCCCTCGTCTGCTGTTACATTGGCATCATCCCTCAACTCTTCCTCCATCGATGACTGTAACGGCACTGCCTCATGCTCAAATGAGGAGCTTAAACAGTTCATCAACTTAACCAACACCTTTCACCCCAAACACAAATTCACATGGACTATCTCCGGTACCTCCCTCCCCTTCCCGGACCTCTCCGTCTCCATCTCCAGTAACTGTCTCAGCACTGACATCTATTTCAAACCCAATAACTCCCATTGCTACTTTGACTACACCTCCTCACACCCTTCCTCCTGCAAGAATGCAGTCCCTTTCTCCGCCGCATCTGCTCTGCCTCCGCTGCATCTGCTCCCAAGATGGCGCATTCCACGCCTGGACATCCTACATATCCTATTGCTTCAAGGACTGCAACTTCCCTCCTCCATTGATCCACAATGTCCTCAACCACATCTCTTGCATTTTCTGTGCTTCTGCCCTCAAACCCCCTTCTCCCAACAAAAATGAGGACAGAGTCCCCTGGGTCCTCACATGCCACCCCACCAACCTCCGCATCCAGCACATCATCCTCCAAAACTTTCACCACCTGCAATCCGACCCCACCACCAAAGAGATATTTCCCGCCCCACCCCTATCTGCCTTTCGTAGGGACCGCTTACTCCACAACTTCCTTGTCCGCTCCACACTCCCCACCAATCCCAACACACCTGGCACCTTCCCCTGTAAACGGTGGAGGTGCTACATCAGCCCATATACCTCCCCTCTCACCTCTATCTAAGGCCCAAAACAAACTTTCCAAATCCAACAGGTGTTCACCTGTACATCCTCCAACCTGGTCCACTGTATCCATTGCTCCCAATGTGGTCTCCTCTACATCGGTGAGACAAAGTGCAGACTCAGTGACCAATTCGCAGAGCGTCTGCGCTCTGTATGCTGTAATCAACAAGACCTTCCAATTGCCAACCATTTTAACTCCCCCTCCCATTCTCTTGGTAACACGTCCATCCTAGGCCTCTTCCAGTGTCACAATGATGTCACACACAAACTGGAGGAACAACATCTCATATTCTTCGTCGAGAGTGGACAGCCTGATGGCCTCAACATAGAATTCATCAGTTTCAAAATCTCCCCACCCCCAGCCTCATCCCATGTCCAACCTCCCTCTCATGCCCACCTCCTTGACCTGACACAACCCATCGATCTTCTTTCCCACCTATCCACCCCACCCTTTCCACTGACCAATCCCCACTACCCCTACCTGCAAATCACCATCCTACCTACCTTCCACCAGCCCTACCCCTCCTCCCTCTATATTCCCCCCCTTTCCCTTCCACCTCCCCCATTCTGATGAAGGTTCCCAACCCAAAACATCGACTATCCTGCTCCTCTGATGCTGCCTGACCTGCTGTGTTCCTCTAGCTCCACACCGTTAATTTTCAAATGGTGTAAGTAACCTTAAATGCAATAATATGAATGCGCTAGCAGATCAGCGCATTCTGTACTGTAAAATATTCCAATAGGATAAGAACACTCCTTAAATGCTTTTGTTGTCTAAGTCATGAAATACAGCCAGTGCCATTGCCATGATTATTGGCATTTAGAGTAATTAGTAACATGATAGGGAAAAAAATAATTTTCTAAGTTGAGTGTGAGTAAGAACAGACTGTAAAGTCACGATCAGGAATCCAAATAAAGCACCACGATACATATAAAGGTGCCAAGGAACTATTTCTATAAATAGCACTTACTGTACAGCTTCAGCTATACTTATACAGAACTAAATCCCCAAGGACCTGGCATTCCGATCTGACACAATAAAGAAGCAGAGTATTACCAAATCAACTATCTATTGCAACTAATAATGCAGTTCTGTCCATCACAGAAAAGATGCAACCAAGTCTACACCTAAATCTGGCAGAAAGGGAATAAACACCATTTGACAGAAGTGTTGTTTAAGCTGTGAGGTTGTAACTTTAAATTTAAAGGAAGAAAAATTATGCTTGAATACAGCAGAAATTAAAACAAAACATCCAGAACACACCGCTAGTCAGACAGCATCTGTGAAGAGAACATAAGTTGTTTTGAGTATGTGTCCTTCAACATGTCTGGTGGAGCAAACATATTGTGAATATTTCCATGCTTTGCAAATAAAAGCATTTGAGGAAAATGGTCACTGATCTAGAGGCAGTTTTCTGATCTTTTCTTCCAGCACAGTCACTGTGGCTTTTGAAGCTGATGGATCCCTCTGCCTGCTGTCGCTTCACTTTAACGATGCATTGTTAATCTCAAAAATCACACAACACCAGGATATAGTCCAACAGGTTTATTTGAAAACCACAAGCTTTTGGAGCTCAGCTCCTTCCTCAGGTGCAACGACACTATGCCTGACGAAGGAGCTGAGCTCCAAAAGCTTGCATTTTCAAATAAACCTGTTGGACTATAACCTGGTGTCGTGTGATTTTTGACTTTGTCCACCCCAGTCCAACATTGGCACGTCCACATCACTGTTAATCTCAACATAGAGTCATAGCATCATGGAAATGTGCAGCACGGAGACAGACCCTTTGGTCCAACTTATCCATGCTGACCAGTATTCTAAATTAATCTAGTCCCAGGTTGTAGATATGCTTGTCGAGCCGGTGAGTTTGGTTGCAAATGTTTTGTCACCCTGCTAGATAACATTGTCAGTGCACCGCTGGTGAAGTGTCAGTGTTCTGTCCCACTCGTTATTTATATGCCTCCGTTTGCTGGGGTGGTTGGTGTTACTTCTGGTTCTGTTTCTTAGTGGTTTGTACACAGGGTTTAATTCAATGTGTTTGTTGATGGAGTTCCGGTTGGAATACCAGGCCTCCAGGAATCTCCTGGCGTGTCTCTGTTTGGCTTATGCGATGAAGGATGTGTTGTCCCAGTTAAATTTGTGTCCCTTGTTGTCCGTGTGTGGTGAGACAAGTGAGAATTGGCTGGTTGATATATCCGTATTGTCCATTTTCTTCTGGTTTGGCCTATTTAGTGTTTCTCACAGTCCTTGCATGGTATTTTGTATATTACCCCAGTGTTGCTTGTTTTGGGTGTGGGATCCTTAATGTTCGTCAGTAGCTGTCGTAGGGTGGTTGTCGATTTGTGGGCAACTCTGATATCTAGGTGTCTAGTCTTGTGGTCATCTCTGAAATGTCCTTGATGTATGGTAGGGTGATTAGTTAATCTGGTCATGTTGAGTCTTCCTGTTGTGACCTGTTTCAGAGATAATGGCGGATTGTGCTTTTTGGGTATCCATTTCTTTTGAAGACTCTGTATAGGTGCTCCTGTTCTGCTTTGCGTAGTTCTGGGTTGCTGCAATGTGTTTCAGCTCCATTTGTGGATGTTGGGGTAGTTGCTAGTGTAATTGAGTATCTGGTCAGTAGGTGTGGTCTTTCTATTAACGCTAGTCTAGAGTTCCCCATTGTTTTTGCGTTCTACTATTATGTCCAGGAAGGGTAGTCGTTTATTATTCTCTTCTTCTTTTGTGAATTTTATCCCGGTAAGGATGTTTTTTATGTGGTTGGTGGATTTCTTCTAGTTTTGTGTGTTTAATAATCGCGAAGGTATCATCTACATATTGGACCCAAAGTTTGGGTTGTATAATGGGGAGCGCTGTCCATTCTAACCTTTACTCCACTCACCTTTACTGACTCCAAACCCGCCTCTTTGACCTGTCTGTCTCCTCTCCACCTATCCTCTCCTTTATCCATCTCCTATCTGCCTCCCCCTTTCTCCCTATTTATTTCAGAATCCCCTTCCCCTCCCCTATTTCTGAAGAAGGGTCTAGGCCTGAAACATCAGCTTTCCTGCTCCTCTGTTACTGCTTGGCCTGTTGTGTTCATCCAGCTCTACACCTTGTTATCTCCAACCTTTACATTACTGCTCCTGCCATCGGTCCTGATATTGGGGATTCCATTGGTGTTCCATTTATTTGTTTGTATATGCCGTTGTTGAAGGCGAAGTGGCTTGTGAGACACAGATCCAGTCGTTTCATGGTGGTTTCCTTATTGATGTTGTTGGTGTCCTGGGTTGTCTGCCTACTTGATTATCCAGTAGTGTGGCAATTGTTTCTTTGGCTATGTTAATGGGTGACCATAATGAGGGACACAAATTCGAATGGTACAACACATCCATAATCACACAAGCCGAACAGAGACATGCCAGGGAATTCCTGGAGGCCTGGTATTGCAACCAGAAATCCATCAACAAACACATTGAATTAGATCCTGTGTAGAAACTACTGAGAAACAGAACTGGAAGTAATACCTACCACTGCAGCAAACCAAGGCATATAAATAACAAGTGGGACAGAACACCAATACTTCACCGGAGGCACATTGATGATGTTACCTAGCAGGGTGACAAAACATTTGCAACCAATCCCACCGGCTTGGCGAGCATGTCTACAACCTCACACACAATCCCAGCTACAAACTTATCGAAAACTTTAATCTAGTCCCGTTTGGCCCATATCCCTCTAAATCCCTCCTATTCATTTACCCATCCAGATGCCTTTTAAATGTTGTAATTGTACCAGCTTCCACCACCTCCTCTGGCAGCTCATTCCATACACGCACCATCCTTTGCATGATAACATTGCCCCTTAGATTCCTTCTAAATCTTTCCCTTCTCACCTTAAACCTATGCCCTCTAATTTTGGATTCCCCTACTCTGGGGAAAAGACCTTGACTATACATTCTATCCATGCCCCTCATGATTTTATAAACTTCTGTAACATCACCCCTCAGCCTCCAAAGCACCATGTAAAATAGCCCAGCCTATTCAGTCTCTCCCTATAGCTCAAACCCTCCAACCCTGGCAACATCCTTGTAAATCTTTCTTGAACCCTTTCAAGTTTCACATTATCTTTCCTATAGCAAGGAGACCAGAACTGAATACCGTATTCCAAAAGTGGTCTAACCAATGTCCTGCACAGCCACAACATAACCTCCCAACTCCTATACTTAATGCACTGACCAATAATGGCAAGCATACCAAATGCCTTCTTCACTACTCTGTCTACCTGTGACTCTTCTTTCAAGGAACTATGAACCTGCACCCCAAGGTCTCTTTGTTTAGCAGAATTTCTCAGGACCTTACCATTAAATGTATAAGTTTGGTGCTGATTTGCCTGACCAAAATGCAGCACCTCACATTTATCTAAATTAAACTCCATCTGCCACTCCTCAGCCCATTTGCCCGTTTGGTCAAGGTCTTATTATACTCTGAGGAAATCTTCTTCGCTGCCTACTACATCACCAATTTCAGTGTCATCTGCAATCTTACTAACCATACCTCCTATATTCACATCAAAATCATTTGTATAAATGACAAAAAGCAGTGGACCCAGCACTGGGGACATATTAAGGTATGTTGTGACTAATTAGTGACAGTCATCTTCTGATATCAGTGGCCTAAGTTGCGCACTTCCACGTTCACATCTTTCTGGAGATTATATTTTATCATATAACATGTAATTAAGTGTTAATTAATCAATGACATTTGATCAGATCACATTTTAACCCAACTGCAAATCTCATTTATCTTAGTGGAGTGACTTAGTACTACCAAACTCAGAGTAGCAAACATCATTTTCTGTTTTTTTTGTAAGACAGTTTACAAATCAGAAGTAGCACAATAGAAAGGTTTAATGATAGTAAGTTAGTTGTGTGAAATTTCTAAGGTGCAAACTCATCCTGTGTACATTAATATGGAACATTAGGTTGAACCAGTTTTACCATTTCCAAGTTTTGTTAGTTTGTACTTCGGAGATTGATGTAATGTGAAACTCTTAATACATTTTACTAAGTCAACAAAAGCATCATTGGCATAAGTGTCTACAATATGCAACATATTACATGTGTATTTACATACCCCACCTTTGAAACTCCACCTCATGGAAGTAAAGCTTTAAGGGATAAGGCAAAGCCATCTGGCACTGGAAACCAAACACATTTTGCAACATGGCATTTCATAAATTAACAAATTTCCCTCTCCCACTTTGAGTTTCTGCCTCCCTTCCTCCAGAGTATGAGCTGTATTTTACTAAATAATGGCTTTCAGTCAAGATGTCAGCAGAGTAGGAAACTCCAACCAGAGCTCCGCTGCTCCTTCTATTTATTTCCTATTTTCATCTCTGTTTTTCCCCTCTTTCCCCTTTTTGTTGTTTTCCCCCAATGTAGAGTGAGCTAGAGGCATGGAGCAGAGTGGGCTGGAGGCCCAAGCAGAGTGGGGATGACCAGCGGATTGGAGGCTCACGTGGAGTGCAGACGGCCTGTGGGCTGGAGGCTCATGAGGTGTGGAGATGGCCAGTGAGCTGGAGGCTCACGTGGATTGGGGATGGCCAGCGGCTGGAGGCTCCTAAGGAGTGGGATGGCCAGTGGGCTGGAGGCCCAAGTGATGCGGGGGAGGCCAGTGGACTGGAAGCCTGAATGGCGTGGGTACAGCCAGTGGGTTGGGGTTCAAGTAGAGCGGGACTGTTGTTGGACTGGACACTGGTGCAGGCAGTCAGCAGCTTGCGAGCCCAGTCAGCCCCCGCGCTGATCTACTGCAGGCTCTTTATAGAAAGACTGTAATGTTTATCTTCTGAACTTTATTTCATCTTTTTCTCTAACCTGAAGTATGAATAACTTTTCTTTCCTTTCTTTTCCTTTATTTCTCTATTTTGTTCCTAAGTTCTCTACCTTGTACCTAAGATGGTGCCATGTAAACTTTTCACTGTACTCCTGTACTTCTGTGCTTGAGTACACATGACCTTAAAGAATATTCTAATTCTAACATGAGAAATGCAGGGAGTCTTAAGGAAGGTTTCTCTCCATGAATCTTACCGACTTAACTCAAGCATTTCTCTGATGTTCACGTCATTATAGCAACATGCTCAAGCAGTATTCGCCACTGCCAGTACCCTGTCCATTGGTGTCATATTTAAAGTCCCATTGTGCACCAGTTCAAACACCATGAGCCAGGAATAATCCTTCAAATTTAACTTGGTGGGTGGGAAATAAAAAGGAAGAGCTTCTAAGGCACTTAGCTCAGACAGGTGTCTTCATTGGAACTGAAGTCCCACATTCTTAAAATGTATTGCCTCAGCAGCTACAAGAATCAATGTTACGAGAGACTAGCCATCCTAGTGCCATTACCATGTTAGAATCCTGTCAAATAGAGTGCTACACTTTCCATAATGTCAGCATTGCATGTAATTTTGTCATTGTTCAATGGAGGAACATTACATGCTATAAAGCCTTCGAAGAATTGAAGATGTTAACTTTTATTGAACAACAGAAAAAACAAACAAAACAAGCTGCATTTGCCTCTGGGCAAAATTTGGGGCTCCTTGTCGTTTGAGCAACAACAAATCAACATGTCATCCAACTCACATCTACTGGGAGTGGCCATGCTTTATCCTATCTGGTTTGTTGTAAGAATAATGGTTCTCCTGCTCAATATCTCATCTTCCTCCTCGTACGACTGCTGATAATCTGAAATACAGAAAATGCTGGAAAAACTCAGCAGGACTGACTGCATCTGTGGAGAGAGAAATAAAAATTAATTGTTGAGCCCAGTATGACTTCTTCTGAACACATCCCCTGTTTGCATGGTCCAGTTTTATACTGCATAACATGCAAAGAATATATGTGACACACACTGACTGGACTGTGCTGGCATGACCCCACACCAATCCATGCATCAGAACCTCTTCTTGAGGAGACCTATCATCTTTTCCGGTATGGCCTTGCTAAAAGAATGTGCTACATTGTATCTACACTCAGATAAAAATGTGGTGTCAATGCCACAGTAACAGTCATGATACATTTGAGGCTTAAGAGATCTTCACAGGTCTCCAGTGGATCTTTGGAAGCAGTTAGGTAAATATAGGTATGATTGCCTTCTGAGATGTTTCACACAGAATGCATTCTTAGAACAACCAGAAACAATTGGTTTTAGGAACTGTATTTTAGAGTTTGCAGTGTAACAGATGTGATATCTGCATCAAAGTCAATTTCTTCACCAGGACAACTCTGCAGGTGTTCCTTGGGGTAATGTCCTCAGCCCAACCACCTCCAGCTGCTTCATTAATGACCTTCTTTCAGAAGGTGGGAGGTCAGGATGTTCCTTGATAATTGCAGCACTCAGTTCCATTGTCAGATCATGAAGCAATCTATGCCTGCATGCAGAAAGGCTGGACAACATCCAAGCTTAAGCTGAAAAGTAGCAAGTAATAAATGTGTTGTAGAAGTATCGAATAGTGATTATCTCCAGCAAGAATGAGCCTTGACCACCTACTCTTTATATTCAACGGCATCACCATTAACAAGAAACTAAGCTGGACCAGCCACATTTATACTACGGCTAAACAAATATATCAGAGGTTGTGTATTAGAAGATAAAACTATATAGCACAGGAATGGGCCCTTCAGCCCACGATGTTGTGCCAAACATGACACCAAATTAAACTAATCCCTTCTGCCTGCCCTTGGTCCATATCCCTCCATTCCTTGCATATTCATGTGCTTATCTAAAAGATCCTTAAATGACCCTATTGTATCTGCCTCCACCACCACTCTTAACAGCATGTTCTGCGTAAAAATACTTGCCCGTCACATCTCCTTTGAACTTTCTCCCTCTCATCTTAAATGCAAGCTCCCTACTTTTAGACATTTCAATTCTGGGAAAGAGATTCTGACCGTCAACCGTATCTATGCATCTCATACTTTTATAGACTTCTATCAAGTCTCCCCTCAGCCTCCGCCACTCCAGAGAAAATAACCCAAATTTTTCTAGCCTCACCTTACAGATCATACCTGCTAATCCAGGCAGCATCCTGGCAAAGCTCTTCTGTACCCTCTCCAAAGCCTCCACATCTTTCCTGTAATGTGGTGACCAGAATTGAATGCAATATTCTGTGACCTAACCAAAGACTTATAAAGCTGCAACATGACATCCTGTACTCAATTCCCTGAACAATAAAGGCAAGCATGTCATCCACCATCTTTACCACCTATCTACTTGAATGGCCACTTTCAGGGAGCCATGGACTTGAACTACAAGATCCTTCTGTATATCAAAGCTGTTCAGGGTCCTGCCATTAACTGTACACTTTTCCCAAAGTGCAGCACCTCACACTTACCCAGATTAAACTCCATCTGCTATTTCTCCATCCATATCTGCAACTGATCTATATCCCACTGTATTCTTTGACATCTTTCTATACTATCTACAACTTCAACGACCTTTGTACAGTGTGCAAACTCATTAAACCACCCATCTACATTTTCATCCAAGTTATTTACATTTCTCACAAACAGTAGAGGTCCCAGTACAGATCTCTGCAGAACACCACTAGTCACGGACCTCCAGCCAGAAAAATACCCTTCTACCACTACCCTCTGCCTTCTATGGGGATGCCAATTCTGAATCCATGTGGCCAAGTCACCATGGATCCATGCATTTTAATGTTCTGGATGAGCCTATCATGAGGGATGTTGTCGAAAGCCTTACTGAAATCTATGTAGACAACATCCACAGCTCAACTCTCATTGGTCACCTTAGTCACTTCCTAGAAAAATTCAATCAAGTTAGTAAGACATGACCTGCCCACATGAAGCCATGCCGACTGTCCCTCATTAGGCCATGCTTTTTGAAATGTGCGTAAATCCTATCCCTAAAAATTCTCTCCTATAGCTTCCCAACCACTGATGTGAGACGCACTGGCCTATAGTTTCCTTGATTATCCCTACTTCCCTTCTTGAACAGAGGAACAACATTAGCTACTCGTCAGTCCTGCAGGACCTCTCCAATGGCTAGTGAGGATACGAAGATCTTGTTCAAGGCACCAGCAATCTCTCGCTTGCCTCTCACGCACCTGGCGTAGATACCATCGGGCCCTGGGGACTTATCCAAATTAATGCTTTTCAAGAGACCCAACACCACTTCTTTCTTGATCTCAAAATGCCCTCGCATGTTAGCATGATCCACACAAATCTTACTTCTCCTGGGTGAATACCAATGCAAAGTACTCATTTAGGACCTTGCCCACATACTCTTGCTTCCAAGCATAAGTTCCCTTCTTTATCCTTGAGTGGTCCTACCTTCTCCCTTGTTATGCTTTTATTTTAATGTATATATAGAATGCCTTGGGATTCTCTTTATCTCTACTTGCCAAGATGTGGAGGTGCTGGTGTTGGACTGGGGTGGACAAGGTTAAAAGTCACATGAGACCAGGTTATAGTCCAACAAGTTCCAAGGTCATTTCATAGCCCTGTCTTGCTGTCCTAATTCTCTGCTTGAGTTCCTTTTTGCTTTCTTTATATCCTTCATGGGACCGCTCCGATTTTATCTTCCTAAACCTTACATATGCTTCTTTTTCCCCTTTTGACAAAATTCACAACCTCCTTTATTATCCAAGTGTCCCTTACGTTGCCATCCTTGTCCTTCTTCCTTACTGGAACATGCCGGTCTTGAACTCTGATCAGCAAGTTTCCAAATAACTCCTACATGTCAATGTGGACTTGCTTGATAACAGCTCCTTCCAATTCACATTCCCTAACCCCTGTCTAATACTGCAGCATTCTGCAGCATGTAGGGGACTCACCTGCTACTATTGCTCAAAGCCTTGTTACCATCTACATGGCAGGTAACATACCATGCAGGACTCTCTAGCTTGCTTACAAAGGATATTCCTCTACTCTTTCCCCCTAATTAAAGAATCCCCTGCAACTACCACTGGTCATTTTGCTCCTCTCTCTTGAATGGTCTCCTGTGCCATGGTGCCGTGGTCAGCTGGCTCAACCTCCCTACAGCCCTGTTCATCATCCACAAGGGGAGCGAGTTCATTATACCTGTTGGATAAGGTCAAGAGATGAGGGTCCTCTGTTCTTGAATGCTGGATCCCTCTACCTGCCTCACATATCCACCACCCCATCCACTTAAGCTGATAGTGCCTATATTATCCTGAGAAAACAATGTACTAAGACAAACACATAAGGTCTAAAATTGACTCATATTATACTGCTCTCCATGTGTATTCTTCACTGCTGGCCATCTCCTTTATAGCCCACACAGTGTTCTATTAGGCAGTATTTGAAGGCTGAGAGTGGATGTAAGGATGAAATCCTGACATCACACAACCTGTTAGCTGATGGAATGCCAGGATTCCTAACTTGGAAAATAAATGTGCTCATAACTTCATTTTATCTCTCTCTGCAAACAATAAACACAAAGCAAACATTTCCCTGAAATGGAATTATTTAAAGGGCTGATCATCCGAATTCCAGTGAGTTTTTTTTTATTGCAAAGTGACTGGAAGTACTCTGGATTTAGAAGTTTTGAGGTAAGTTTCTGGATTTGTCAGACTGCTGGCATATCCATAGACAGAGGGCCAGAGATCAAGGAACTTGTCCACACAAAGGCTACAACACATATGTTGTGATTGCAGTGACCCTGGATCTGCAACGTCGCAAGCCTTTGGAGCAAAGGTGGGGCAGAAGGTAAGCTCTGCGACATGACCTTTGCCCATTTGGTGACAGACTCCATAACACTCCTTGACAGCTTTATAAATTTATCGATCACCGCAGCTAATATCTGTTTTGCTCACCAGTGTTCTTCTCTATGCTGTGTCATTACGATCCATATCTGAAATCTACTATAGCAATGGTCACCTTCCACCTTGCTTCCATTGCATTATTAACTAAAACCATCCTTTATGTCTGGTCTAGCTTGTAGACACTTGTGTCCAAATGGCTCAACATACGCTGATCCCAATTTTATACTAACCTCCAAATTATATGCAATACCATGATCAGAGTTGTTGCAGCAACTGTCAGATTAAGGGTCTCTTCATTAATAAGGCATTTTTGCTTTTTATTCCCCTTCTGTAGCAGTTATACTTGTGCAGACAGTAGTTGTTAGTTGTCAGAAAACAGGAAGTCAGAAGGAGAAGTTCGCGTGAGTGAAGGGCCCGGATAGGGAAAGAAGAAGTCTGTGATCACAGCATTAGCAACTTGCTTGTTATGACAGGATAAGGATATGCTTGAAGTTGAAAGTACATGAAAGTGGAACTCGCCATTATCCTCACTGTTCTCAGTGACTTTGGAGATCATGGGCTTCATTGTGGCCAACCCTATGATACAGGCACTTCTCTCCTCTATAGCTGTCAAGAGATGCAGACAATCCTTGATCTCTGCTAGCTTCATTGCACTACCTTCTATTAGCTAACAACTTGTCCTACAGGAGAGAGGACAGAATATAAATAATTGTGTAGCATTGGTTGGGGTGCAGAGCCCACCATAACCTAAAACCTGTAAGTATATGGAGCTCTTAGTCCCATCTGAGGTAGGACTTCAGGGTCTCCAGCTCATCTGCAACTCAAATACTTCGAGTCCATTACTGCTGTCACTCTGAAGTACTGTGTTTGTCCTGGAGTTTACATTGCAACAATACTTTTATGAAGCTTTACATTAAATTATTGCCTACCTTTAAGATGGGAAGACTGGTTGTACTGTGTGATCAGCAAAATCTCTGCCAACCTTCCAGCCCACCCTCCACTCTGCGGAGGCCACATGCACCATGAGACCCACTTAGCCACATGTCACAACCCTGAAGATGAGGTGGGCACGTGAAGATTGTGTAATGTCAATATCACTTCAATGGACATATCAGAAATAATGTCATTTGCACCTAAAGGTTCAGGCCAATCCAATTTATAGCTTATAACTCATTACCGTGCTCCTCTCTGAGTCTAAACCTGAAAGACTACAGAGCCCAGTAAGCACAACTGATGCAAAATATTCTATCCTCAAATATTTTGGATTAAAATGCAATTTTGGTGAATTTCAAACATTGAAAGTTGTATTAAATGCAGTTTACCAGTAAGCATAATTGGAACTATATATCCTGTCCATTTTTAAGCAATTGGCTTTTAATTCCACACTTTTTCTGCCTGTGAATGTGATCAAATTTCTCCCTACATTTCATTAAAAAAAGGTATGTCAAGATTAAATTGCTAACCAATCTTCTTCCTCTGCTCCATGGCTAGTGTCTGGTCAGTTAATACTTTTCTGTCATAGTATAGTCTACGATCAAGGATTTCAAGCAATGCAGTATCACTGAATTGTATTCTTAGCCACTTTCTCCTTAAGCTTTCTGGGCGGCATGGTGGCTCAGTGGTTAGCACTGCTGCCTCACAGCACCAGGATCCCAGGTTCAATTCTACCCTTGGGCAACTGTCTGTTTGGAGTTTGCACATTCTCCCCATATCTGCATTGGATTCTTCTAGGTGCTCCACTTTCCTCCCGCAGTCCAAAGATGTGCAAGCTAGGTGGATTGGCTGTGCTAAATTGTCCATTGTGTTCAGGGATGGGTTATGGGGAATGGGTCTGGGTGCGATGCTCTGAGGGTTGGTGTCAACTTGTTGGGCTGAAGGGCCTGTTTCCACAGTTTAGGGATTCTATGAACTCAGGAATAATACATAGCAAAACTAAAATTACATTAGGCAGTTTCTTTAAATATAACGTGATACTAAGATGTGTTGTTTTTAAATTTTACTCCTGAAGATTAAGTCACAGTTTCCAGAAAGGGAGTTGACAGGAAATGGATTCTTAATCCTGTCTGGCCACCATATCATAGTCCTTTCTGTAGGAAGCTTCTTAGACCATCACAAGGGACCTTTGCGTTGGGCTTAGGCATTTGAAAGATGCATTGCTTTCTGCAAATCCAGTGGATCATAAATGGGGCCTTCTGCATTGCACTGAAACACAGCAATTATCAAAACTATTTAAGCCATCTGCCTTTCAGAAGGGAGTTTGTTTGGATCTTCTTAAAATCATTCCACCAATGCTCCTAAACAAAACAAAATACATACAAGTTTAAGCTTCATTAATAAATTTGTCTTTTATTCTTTTGCCTTCAGACACTGAATCATGCTCTTAAAATGATATGGATTTTGTATGGATTTTCAGGATTTGTGCTGATATTAAAACAAAGGTGACGTTAGAATTTTATATAATGTTGTAGTTACAGCAGTGCACTAATACCTTACACTATGTCTTTGAAGGTGCTAGCGCTCTCTCATTTCGTTACATAATTCTCCAGAAAGGACAAATCAGCTCAATACCTTGAATGATGTAGGCCTTGGCAAAAAATGTTGGGAGAATCTTGTGAGATGGCTAATGACTAGCTTCTCAACATCAAGAGTGTAATGTCTCATTTTCCAAGCACGATGGTGAGACTAAATTCTCACAAGTGAGCTGTGAGAGGTCTATTAGTATCCAATAATATCTGCAATGTTACATCATCTCACCTCACTGATATGCAGTTTCCATTCCCTGGGAATGATCTGAAATGGTCTAGGATGTCATGGGGGAAATGTTAGGTGGCCTATGATGGCATTGGACAATCGGAAGGGGATCACATCAGATTAGGGAATCTGCAGAAGCATGGTGTACCATGGAGGCATATGAGATGGTATGGCGGTTAGGTGGGGAATGATGGATATGTGTAATGATGTTGGAGGGTTGTCCTTTAAGTAGTATTAGGAGCTGGACTACTATGTTGGAGAACTAAGGTGGGCCCTCTATACAGTCCACCTTCCATTCATACACACTTCACAATTTCCGTTGTGCTTGTAAAATGGACTCTACACGTGACCCAACATGAAAAGATGGAAATTCCTCATTAGGCCGTACCTGAGTCAGGTGTGGATTTGCAAGTAGCGAAAATGCGTAGATCATATTTCTTTGAACCCAGGTATCACTGATCAGAGTTTGTACAATTTGCACCATTCTTTTTCCTGTGGTTGATGGTTTTGTTGATTGTATTTATTTGTAAACTTGCTTGTCTGTTCTAGCTTAGTCAGAAACAAGTATACACAGCTTCCATCAAATGGATAATACCAGCAAAATGCTCAAACAAAGCATTGACTACAGGCTCTGTCCCAAGCTGAGCCACAATATAATCAAACCGCATCAGAAAATTATTGCGAAAAAGTGACTGATTTTACATTTCTCTGAGAAAACAGACCATCCCCTAGACCAGAGGCCTGATATTGACATGTCATGCCCACTTTTAAAAACACTCTTTTTTTTCTCTGACAGGAGAACAGAAAATTGAATGTGAAAATAAAAGGGATGTACTGCACTGCCTTCTCAATAAAATGGGCTTGTTGCACAATACTTTATGAAACTGCATGCCTCTGTGTATTGGAAAATATGTCAGCATCTCCCCTCCTCGTGGTACACACAATGATGTGATGGATGAACATTTAGACAATAGTTTGCAAGCTTCAGAACACTTTGAGCTAATCTTATTTGGCTTATTTTAAAATGAATTGGTCAAAGAAAATTTTGATCTATGTATAGATAAGCTAGCCATTTTAAGGAAAAACTATTGTTTAGTCCTTCCACCTCCCCATGTCCTTTCTCTAGCATATATATCAACCTTTTCCTTATACAATCAGCTCTGAAGAAGTGTCACTGGACCTGGACGATTAACTCTACTTTTTCTCTGCAGATGCTGTCAGACCTGCTGAGCTTTTACAGCAATTTCTGATTTTAAAAAAAACTGATGCTTTTTGCTGTTATTTTGAATTGTATCCCATGTGGATAATACCATTTTCTTAGTAATATGTTATACATCCCTTTGGGCTTGAGCAGCTGAATGGATTTAAAAAAGCAAGTATTTATTTTTATAGAATCCCTACGGAAAGAGTGCTGAGAGAGGTCATTCGGCACATCGAGGCCACAATGACCCTCTGAAGGGCATTCCATCCAGACCCAGCACCCTACCCTTTGACGCCATGGCTAACCCACCTCACCTGCACACTACAGATAATTTAACATGGCTAATCCACCTAAGCTGCACGTCTTTGGACTGTGGGAGAAAACCGGAACACCCGGAGGAAACCCACACAAACACAGGGTGAATGCCTAAACTCCACACAGGAATCAAATCTGGGTCCCTGGTACTGTGAGGCAGCAATGCTAATCACTGAGCCACCCTGCTGCATTTTTATTGGTGTATTTGATTTAATGCATGTTTAATTGTATAGTCCCACAATTGATTTGGAAATTTGGGCATTCTAAGTTAGGACAAATTGTTAAAAATCTAACTTCTTTTTGTGTTCTGTTTTATACAGTGAAAGGTTATTTTTGTCACTTTGCCCTCAAATCCGCACCAATTCATATCTCAGGGCCACACTAACTTCAGTATCAAGAGGGCCAAGAACCCATTTCAAGTCATACTGCCCAATCAACTCTTAACCAAGTAGGGAGGTTTCTATCATTGATACCTTCCTCCAACCCTGACCCTCAATTATTCTCCTTTGTGGGGAAATATCTAAACTTTGCTTTGCATTTACTTCACAGAAAAACAACTGAGTTCAGTAACTTGAACATGTGAAGAATCATGAGTGAAAGCCCAGATCAACACTGTTACCCAGCATACTAGACTTTACTGAGGTTCCCTGTGCAGCTTGAACAAAGCCTGACTTGGAAATTGTCATGAGACAAACTTGATTTTTCAACAAGATCCTCGTCTCTTGACACTATTCTCACCAGACTGCTGACCATCCGCCTTCTCTTCCTGGCCCCTATAGAGTCACAGAGATCAACAGCACAGAGTCATAGAATCCCTGAAGTGCAGATAAAAGCTATTCAGTCCATCAAGTCTGGATCAACCATCCTAAGAGCATTCCACCCAGACCTACTTCCACAAACACAATCCTCTTAACCATACATTTACCATGGCTATTCCCCCAGCCAGGATTTTTGGTTTGTCACCACAAGGCCTAGTGAAGTTTCTCACTATATCTTACCAAACTCGCCTCATTAACTATCCATGGCTACCCTATGACATCCCTCTCATCCGATTGTATAGCTCCATTTTATGACGCATTGATCATGGAACAACTTGCCATTCACCAGATACCCAGAACTGTCCTGCATCCCTGTGGTTACACCATCTTTAAAAGCCCATTGTGACTTCAACCAAATACTGTTAGATGCATTTGACATGATGCGAATATGAACATTATTTAGACAAATTGTGCTGTTAATAAAGTGTTTAACAAGCTATAATCCCTCTTAAATGCGAGAAGCTTGCCTCCCCATTTGGCAAGAAGTATAAAAGATGCAACCTGTTACTCCCAAGGTTAAGATAGGCCTTGCCAGACTTCTCTGATTCTGCTGCAAATCTCACAATGGCCCACGTCACTTTCACCTCTATGAGATTCTGTCTATAATGTCTTTTTGTACACGACTGTAAAGTGAGAAGCAAGCATCTATCACTATCCAAAGCCATGATACTCTGATTGTTTGAATAATTAGTTTCCCAAATCATGCTTAACAACATATGATATTCAAAATTGAGCATTTTAAATTGCAGAATTTGAGACAAAGTTTCTTCATAGCATTATTGTTTCTTTTTACTGTTTCTGCACCCTTTCCTTAAGACAATAGGAATGAGCTGATTTCAGATTTTATTTTGCACTGTTCTGGCTAGCTCGGTTGGCTGGACAGTGGTTTGAAATTCAGAGTGATACCAACAGGTTGAATTCAATTCTTGCACTGCGTGAGGTTACAGTGAAGGACTCTCCTTCACAACCTCTCCCCTCACTTGAAGTGTGCTGACCCTCAGGTTAAACCACCATTAAGTATCTCACTCCCTCTAATGAGAGCAGCGTATGGTCCTGTAGGACTATGGTGACATTGTGTTCAATGTGTCACAAAATTCTAATATAAAAGCATAGTCAACTATATACAGGATGAGTACAGGCTGACAGTAGACCAGTGCTATTTGTACTTTGAAGCTCAGACTGATGGTTTTCAAAGCAAAGATACTTTTTGACTCCTTAAGCTCATTCCCTTACAATATATTGAATGCTGAATGAATCTTGCTCAAATTCTCCCCAGTTCTAAATGACTATCCAGCAAGTACTTAGATTCACCAGCTGGCCTCATGTTTCACATGACAATTCCAGGAATCACCTTATTAAGCTGCCTGTATCTATACATCAATCATGTATGTCTGTTTTATCATATCAATCTTGTTCTTAACCAAATGATCTGTAGGAAGGCTATATCCTTGAAATCTGAGGGTGGCGCGGTGGCTCAGTGGTTAGCACTGCTGAATCACAGCACCGGGGACCTGGGTTCAATTCCACCCTCGGGCGACTGTCTGTGTGGAGTTTGCATGTTCTCCCTGTGTCTGTGGGTTTCCTCCCACAGTCCAAAGATGTGCAGTCTAGTTGGATTGGCCATGCTAAATTGCCCATAGTGTTCAGGGATGTGCAGATTAGGTGGGTTATGGGGAATGGGTCTGGGTGGGATGCTCTGAGGGTTGCTGTGGACTTGTTGAGCTGAAGAGCCTGTTTCCACACTGTAGGGATTCTGTGTTGATCTGACTTTGGGGTATTTGTTGTCCTCTCTGAGAGCATTGATTCACATTTAAGATGGAATCTTCCAGGTCCAGGTGGAAAGTTAACCAGAATCTCACCTCCTTCTCACCTTTACTTGAATTAAGTTCTGAATGGAAAGGCCCAAGCTCACCTTCCTGCTCTTCCACCAGTCGAGGATCTTAATTCGTCAGTTGATGACCACAAAGGGCCTATTCCCATATAAGGCTGCAGTTGTTTCACCTTCAGTCAGGACAAGAAAGTGGAATTAGGAGTCCCTTGATCAGCACTAAACTCTTTTCATGGTTGAGTGATTGGTCAGGAAGGTTGGCTGATGAATGCCAACCTATCCCCTTGCTTCAAACCACCACCCCATTTGTCTACCTCTAAACAATTCTCCTCTGTAAGCAATCTCCTACCTTGGGCGAGATGGACTGGTAGCAGCCATGGCTGCCTCTCTCGCACCACTGGGTTCTGGAGTTGTCAACCTTTGGTTGGCTGGCAGCTTTCGATGCCTGAGACTCTTCATGCTGTGTCCCCATTGACAACCAATCATTTGCCTTATTGTTAGCAGATCGGTCAGGTTTTCTAATCTTGACAGGCTGCGTGTTTCCCTCCTCCCGTCTCTCCTGCTTTCAGACTTGGTCCCAAAATGAGAAGATACTGTACTTTAATGCAGTTTAACATACTTGAAGTCGCCACCAGAATTTTGAATTGGTCATTCTTCAATGAAGTTGAACAGTGGGAATTAGGAGTTCAGGTATACCTTAATGTAAGGAATTGCAGCTATACCTGAACCGTTTCTCACTTGGCATTCTCACATGTACCCTTCCCAGTAGATTCTGCGAAATAACAGTAAATAAATTCAGCTCTGGGTTAGTTACACCCTTTAGCCCAGGGCCATTTAGGTCAAATGGCAATTGTTTGGAATTTGTAACTTGGATCAAGACTTGAACTCAGGAACTGCATTAAGTACATGAACCTTTATTTATTAACCCTTATTCTCAGAGGAATAATCTGTGCCTTTTATCTAAGTAACAGTTCAAATTATTACAAGACTAGCATGGTCCTCTCTAGGAACAGTCTCAATTAATTTTCTCTTTATATCCTCATTCTGTAGACTGAAAATATTCTGTTATTCTGTATGCAGATTCAACATTATGATCAATGTGTTCACTGAGGTTAAACAAGTTTGTTTCCCTGAATTTTTTTTTTGATTCTGTGTTACTAATATGACAGGAGAAGTGAAATAAACATCATGTTTATTATGGCAATATTCTTCATCAGGGAGCTTAGTATAATGGCTTACCATCTGTCTTTTTAACCACCTTTTCAAATTTGCCAGCTATCTTGTCTTTCTCACTGTCCTATTTCATGAAGAGATAAATCTATGTGTAAATAAACAAGTATGCATATTAACAGGAACTGCAATCACATTTCCAAAAATTTTGTTGCTTCTTAAATATTGGTCTTATGGTCCACGACAGCTTTGCATGTAGCATATTATGAGATGATTCATGCATATATGTAAAATTTCCAATCTTGAACATATCAGTGAGTTGACTAAGGATAAAAGTAGCAATAGCAGAAAAATGGATGTTTGTGAGCTGCCTGCCCTTTCTGGCCCAGTGAAATCTATACAACAGAAAAAAAATGAAAAGCACAGGGGGCAGCATTGGCAACAGTGGAGACAGTTATTACTTCTGAGGAAAAACAGTGACAGATTGCAGAGCAACTGCAACAAAATAGAGCTGTTTAATTTTAACAGTTTGATACATGTAAGGAATCTGGACTTTTTCACAAATTTGAATGCCACTGAGAATATATAAATCTCTATGGTCTTGGGGAATTTAGTAGATTTTAGTACAACTGCATGTGATATCGGTCCACTTGTAGAGGAAACTCACGCAAATGACAACTGTGAAATCCTGAACGTTATTAAATGAAATTGTGATTCAGAAATTATTCTGTCACCTAATACCAGATCAAAATGATTCAAAGAGAGTTTGAAGTTCAAAGTAAGACTCATATGGGAATGACTTACTGAACATGAAGAACTAAAGCATCATAATCAACTTCACAAAACCACATTATGTGTTAATTCAACTTAAAGTATGTGTTTTATATTTAAAAGAATAAGATAATAGGACAGAGGTGTATCTGGCCATGATAACTACTTTGAAGAATAAAATGATCCATTCATTTCAAGTACCCAAGTATATCATCTCATTTCCTTCATATTGCATCACATTTATACGGGAGATATTTTTCAATATTTTCAGGTGTAAGTTTGACGGGGAGAGATGATGGCACCTATCTTGTTAAACAATAATGATTTCTTCACAGATTACTTTCAAACAGTACTATTTGCAATTATCTCCCTTCAGTTAGTAGTCACGACCTGCATTTTTGTAAAAGGCAACAAAATGGTATTCTCTTAGAGTCCTAAAAGGACAGGTCAGTCATCAGAATTAAGAGATTATTGTAGATTCGGAACAGAAATCCATGTTAATCTGAATTAAGTTGGTGCAATTATTTAGACCGGCTCACTACTGACATAGATCAAGTCCATGATATGTTTGTTATAAAGAAAGGATTTAAATTAGTGACTGAAACCTTGGAAAATACATTTTCTTTCACTCTATTGTGAATTGGAAATTTCTTTTTCTGAAAATGGACATGGCTCTTGTCATATATTTTGGATTTTGCATTCTGCAGCCATTTTTGTAATTGGAAGAATAGAATCAAAGAATTTATGCACAGAAGGAGGCCATTCAAACCATTGAGGCTGTACCCACTCCCAAAAGAGCTATACAGCTAATCCTCTCCTCCAACCCCATCTACATAGACCTCTAAATTCATCACTACTGAATATATATCCACTTCTCTTTTCAAGCCTCCAATGTAATCTACCTCCAACACCCTCCCATGCAGTAGTTTTCAAATCCTAACAATCCTCTGAGTAAAGAAGTTTCCCCTCATCTCATTCCTAATTCTCTTGCTGACAAATTTGAAATTGTGACCCCTAGTTACTGAGATACCAATGAGTGGAAACATAATATCCTTTTTTATAATTTTGAACATCTCAGTAATGTCACCTCTTAATCTTCTCTGCTCCAAGGAGAATAAGTCCAATTTGTCTAATCTTTCCTTGAATCTAAAATCACTCATTCCTCATATCTAAAATTACTCATTCTCATATCATTCTCGTAAATCTCCTTTGCACATTATCCAGGGCTTTCATATCCCTCTTTAAATAAGGTGCCCAGAACTGAACACAATACCCCAAGAATAATCTGACCAATAATTTGTATGTTAAAGCATCACTTCCTTGCTTTTATACTCTGTATCTCTCTTAATAAACCCAGGACCCCATAGGCCTTCCTAACTGGCTAAAATAATGTAATTAAACGAATAATACAGAATGTATTTTCTTAAAAAACACTGGCCTAGATATTGCTTTGAACAGCAATTCACAAGCACCTTGTTGGTAAACAACCGCTTGCTCCACATTTATTACCAAAAGGAAATCTGGGCCAGGTGCCTTAACCATCTTATGAAGTAAATATTGTGACACTTTGCCTATCAAACTGTTTCTAGCTTCTCTTTACTGCCTTACTCTGGAAATGGTGTTAACACAAACTGAGGTACTATTCCACATGTCTTTGCAGTTCACTAGTACCTGGTGATATGGGTCATCATAAATTTATACAATTCATTGCCTTCTTTCTGGAGTAAAGTCTGTCCTTACCTATTGCTGTCTTACACCTCCATCTAAAGAACAAAGAACAGAGAACAATACAGCACAGGAACAGACCATTCGACCCTCTGAGTTTGCACAGACACATTTTGTCCTTCCATACCAAAATTGTCTTCACTTACAGGATACGTATCCCTTTATTCCCTTCCTATTCATGTATTTGTCCAGCTGCATCTTGAATGTTGCTAGAGTACCTGCTTCCAACATTTCCTCTGACAGCATGTTCCAGGCACTCATCACCCTTTGTGTGAAAAACGTGCCTTGCACATCTCTTTTAAACATCATGCCACACACACACACACCCCCCGCTCCCAGCTCCGCATCTTGGACCTGTGCCCCCTGGTAATTGACACCTCCACCCTGGAATAAAGGCCTCATACTTTCCACTCTATCCATGCCATTCATAATCTTATAAACTTCTATCAGGGCACCCCTCAACCTCATGCATTCCAATGAAAACAAATCCAGTCTATCCAACCTTTCTTCATAGCTAAAATCCCCCATGTCTGTACCCTCTTCAAAGCATCTACATTCTTCTAGTAGTGTGATGACTAGAAGTGTACTCAATATTCCAAGTGTGGCCTAACTAAAGTTCTATAAAGCTGCAGCATAACTTGCCTATCCTTATACTCAATGCCCCTTCCAAAGAAGGCAAGCACGCCATAGGCCTTTTTTACTACCTTATATATCTGCACTGCCATTTTCAGTGACCTATGGACTTGCACATCAAAATCCCTCTGCATATCAATACTCCTAAAGGTTCTGCCATTCACTGTATAATTTCCACCTGTACCAAAGCATCACTTCACATTTATCTGCATTAAACTCCATCTGCCATTTTTCTCCCCATGCCTCAAGCTGATCAATAGCCTGCTGTATCATCTGACAATCCTCCTCACCATCTGCAACTCTACCAACTTTTGTATCGTCCGCAGACTTACTAATTAGACCAGCTATGTTTTCCTCCAAATCATTTATGTAGACCACGAACAACAGAGGTCCCAGCACTTATCCCTGGGGAACACCACTAATCGTAACACAACATTCCAAAAAGCATCCTTCCACCGCTACCCTCTGTCTCCTATGACTATTGCATTTGGTTCAACCAGAGGGTGCTGAGACATGTGCTCAGACTTCACACAAGCAATTCAAAACTAACCCTGGCCTTAGAACAATAATGAATCACAACTCTGTATTTAAATGTGAGCTGGGACTGAATTAGTGATTTTCTTATCTCTGAATCAGTGAGTTCAAGTCATGCTCTAGAGTTTTGTTTGGAAAAATCTATCCTGACATTCCAGTGTAGTGCTCAGAGAGTTGTTGCACCCTTCATCTTTAACCAATACGTCTTTGTTCTTTCAGGTCATAGAGGTCATGGAAACAGACCCTTTGGTCCAATGCGTCCATGCTGACCAGATAGCCTAAATTAATCTAGCCCCATTTGCCAGCATTTGGCACATATCCCTCTAACCCCTTCCTATTCATATACCCATCCAGATGCCTTGTAAATGTTGTAATTGTACCAGCCTCCACCACTTCCTCTGGCAGCACATTCCATGCACACACTACCCTCTTGTGAAAAAGTTTTCCCTTAGATCCTTTTTAAATCTTTTCCTCTCACCTTAAACCTATGCCCTCAAGTTTTGAACTGCTCCACCCTGGGGAAAATACCTTGTCTATTTACCCTGTCCATGCTTCTCCTGATTTTATAAACCACTATAAGGTTTATAAACCTCAGCCTCTGATGCTCCAGGGAAAATAATCCTAGCCTGTTCAGTCTCTTCCTATAGCTCAAAGCCTTCAACCCTAGCAACATCTTTGTCAATCTTTCCTGAACCCTTTCAAATTTCACAATATCTTTCCTATGGCAAGGGGACCAGAATTGAATGCAGTATTCCAAAATTGGCTTAACCAATGTCCTTTACAGCCGCAACATGACTACCCAACCCTTACACTCAATGCACTGACTAACAAAGTAAAGCATACCAAATGCCTTCTTCACTATCCTATCTACCTGCAACTCCACTTTCAAAGAACTATACACTTGCACTTCAAGATCTCTTTGTTCAGCAACAGTCCCCAGGACCTTACCATTGAGTATATAAGTCCAGTCCGGATTTGCCTTTTCAAAATGCAGCACCTCACATTTATCTAAATTAAACTCTATCTGCCACTCCTCAACCCATTGGCCTATCTGATCAAGATCCCAGTGGAAGTTAAAGATCCCATTGCACTATTTTGAAGAAGACCTGGGAGTTATCTCTGGTGTTCGAGCACACATTTATCTCAACCATTACTAAAGAGATTAGCTGTTCATTATCACATATGCTGCTATTTTTCTGACATCAAAGTCGTGACTGCCTTTCAAAATACTAGCTTGATTGTAAATTTAGATTTAGGTTTTATTGTCATGTGTACTCGAGTACAGGAATACAAAAGTGCAGTGACAAAGTCACCATTCTCCAGCACCAGGATTAAAACCAGAAGCAGAAATAAAAGAAACAGCCAAAAGAAGAGGAAACTAGTGAGACTAGTGCTTTGGAATCTTGAAGTCAGGAAGGGCACCATATAAATGTAAGTCTTCTTCTGAATAGAATGCTGCTTATTTGCTCGATTCCTGGGCAGATGCTCAATGAAGTTTTGAAGATTTCCAATTAAAATGTAACTGCCCAGAGGACTTTTGGATGTGACGGAGTTAAATGCGATATGATTAAAAAAAATTGTCTGTTCACTGGCAAAGATTCAAGTACTATGTTTGAAACCGAGATACACTGATGGAGAGCACACGTACATGATGAAGATCTGTAACTGTTGTCAGTTCCAAATGTAGTGCCTGTTCATTTTGCAACAGACAATAATATTTTCTTTTGTTGGGACTGTTTTTGACAGGGTATGAACTAGATGTTCTTCTTTAAAATGTCACTGTGGACATTGGTTAGCCTAACAGATTAGAACATGCAGTCAACTGAGGATTTGTAACTAAAGTAAAACTTTTACAGTGCAAGATAGATTTCCTCTTTACCCTGATGTGCATATACTTTTCAGTTTTAATTAGGGGCAGAATCTAATTCTGTCACTAGGGTCCTTGTCTGCTGGCTGGAGAGTCAACCAGAGACTCATACCACCTCTTTCTGGGAAGTTCTGCTGAACCATTAGCTAAATCAAGCAGTGTCAGAACACCAGCAGACCTTTACTTGGAATCAAGCGCCTGCACTGAAGTGTAGAGAGATCAACAGAAAAGGCAAGAGGGTGGTTCTCAGCCACTGAATTCCTATGATTGAGGGACACACCTTCCACCCCAACATTAATTAGTCATGTAGGGTACCATTTGGCAGTGGAACGGGAAGATCAACTGTGGGCTTTGATGCCCAGAACTTAATTGTAGCAAAATTGAGACGACGGTGACATTCAAGTACACTACAATACTAGCTGCTGAAAAGCCTCTGAGCTCACCAGCTCTCAGATTCTTCCCAAGGTTAAAGTTAAAGCTAAAAATTGGAGGCCAACATAATTTCCATTGTAGAGTCTGAGTGCCAGCTCTGAGATACTTCCTCCTATCTTCCCCTGGACCATGACCCCACCGTGGCACATTAACTAAGGTAAATAACCTAATTTCATCTGGTGACTTTCCCCCCACTGCCTCCAACCTGATACCCCCCCTGCCCTGCACAGCTCACTTCCACCTCCTTCCGAAAATACACAAACAGGGCTGCCTGGGCAGACCCATTGTTTCATCCTGCTCCTGTCCCACAGAACTCATCTCTTCCCACCTTTACTCAGTCTTCTCTCTCCTTGTCTAATTCCTGCCCACATAACATCTGATTCCTCTGACACTTTACGCCAGTTTCAAAATTTCCAATTTGCAGGCTCCAGCCGCCTCCTCTTTACCGTGGATGTGCAATCCCTTTATACATCCATTCCCCAATAACCAAAATGGTCTTAGGTCTCTATGTTTCTTCCTAGAGCAAAGGCCTGAACCATCCTCACCCTCCTCCACTTGGCTGAGCTCATTCTCACCCTCATCAAATTCTCTTTTAACTCCTCTCATTTTCTTCAGGTCAGAGGAGTAGCCATGGGTATCCACATGGGCCTTCAGTTATGCCTGTCTCTTCGTTGGGTAAGTGGAACATTCCTTGTTACAGTCATATTCCAGCGCCTCCATCCACAACTCATTCTCCAGTATATCGATGGTATCATCGGTGCTTCTACCCTCCTTCTTCCGGAAGTGGAAAAGTTCGTTAATTTCTCTTCCAATTTCCACCCTACCCTCACTTTCACCTGGTCTACCTCTGATTCCTCCCTTCCCTTCCGCAGCATCTCTGTTTCCATTTTTGGGGATAGACTCACCACTAATATCCACTATAAACTCACCGACTCCCACAGCTACTTGGATTAAATATGCTCACACTCTGCTTCCTGTAAAGACTCCATTCCATTCTCTGAGTTCCTCAGTCTCTGTCACATTTGTTCAGATGAGGCTAACTTCAACAAGGCAGCCTCTGAAATGTCCACCTTCTTCCTCAACTGAGGATTCCCCAGGACTGTTGGCAACAGGGCCGTCAACCCGGTCTGACCCATCTCCCATACTTCTGTCCTCGCCCCCTCTCTTACCTCCCGCAACATCAATAGGGTTCCCCTTGTCCTTACCTATAATCCCACCCTCATCCACATCCAGAAGATCATCAGATGCCATTTCCACCAAATCCAGCGAGATGCCGTCACCTGACACATTTTCTCCTCCCCTCCTTTGTCCGCTTATTCCCTCCAGGACACTCTGGCCCACTCTTCCTTTACTCCCAACACTGCCCCACAGCCCCACGGCCCCTTCCCCTGCAACTGCCAAAGGTGTTTACCATCTACCCATTTACCTCCTCCATCTCCAGTATCCAAGGGCCCAAATATACCTTTGAGGTGAAGCAGCACTTCGCCTGTGCTTCCCACAATCTAGCCTACTGTATTCGCTTCTCACAATGTGGTTTCCTCTCCATTGGGGAAACAAAGCATAGAATGGGTGACCATTTTGCAGAATATCTACGTTCTGACCGCAGAAAAGTCCCTAAGCTTCCAGGTGCCTGTCACTTTAACCCACCACCCTGTTCCCTGGTCAACATCTCTGTCTCAAGGCTTGCTGCAGTGTTCCAGTGAAGATCAGTGCAACCTGGAAGAGCAGCTCCTCATTTTCTGCTTGGGGACCCTGCAGCCCTCCGGACTCAATATCGAATTCAATAAATTTAGGGCCTAAACTTTCCCGTGTCCTAGCCCCCTAACCCACACACCAGGCCTTGTTATCACATAGTCTGCCATTACCAATCGTTAGCCACTAACAGTCCCCAATAACGGATATTCACTCTCCTAGCCAGATTGTTATCAACTCCTTTGTCTATCCAACTGCCCTTCTCTCTCTTTGGACTCTACCCCCACCTATTGTTTACTCTTTATCCTCTCCCCCTCCCTGTTTTCTGTAAATAAACCAACATTTTCCTAACTACCATCAGTTCTAAGGAAGGGTTACTGGACCTGAAATGTTAACACTGATTTTTCTTCACAGATGCTGCCAGACCTGCTGAGCTTTCCCAGCAACGTCTGTTGTTGTTCCCAATTTACAGCATCTGGGGTTCTTTTGGTTTTTGAAAATTTTTATTGACTTCACAGAAATATTTCAGTGTGGAAGGTGGCTATTTGGCCATCATGCCTGCACTGGCATGTTCCCCATATCTGTGCACACTTTCACCATCCAAAACAACATATCCAATGCCTTCTTGAATGTCTCAATTGAACCTGTCTCCAACATATTTTCATATCCTAATAACTTACTGTGAAAAAAATAATTTCACATTACCCTTGCCTCAATTTAAAAGAGATATTGCAAGAAGGTAAGTAGGGGTACATTAATCAAATTTAAACCATTGGTGTTAAACCACATATTACATTTACACTCTGTGGTACAGATTGTAAAACATAACATTCCTTAATGTTCCTGTATTATGAATATTGTAGAGAGTTATCTAAAAGTAAGAGCCCATTGCCCACAAAATGAAACCAACCAATCTTCAGGAAGTGTGCCTTTTTTCTTTCTTTCTCATTCTTAACGTTTGTGATCTGAAGGATACTTTGCAGGACAGGATATGATCCCATTTGTGCCCCTCACCAAAATGAAAATTGCTGCAGAGAAATAGGCCCTGTTCTGACTTTTCAAGGAATTATCTAATGCCTGTTTTGAAGTAGTTCACACTGGCTATTTCTCTTCAGTTTTTATGTCACTTAAAATGTTGCACTTCATTTATTGACAATTTACTTATGGCTCATAAGAGAGAATTTCAGAGTCTGTTGATTATAAATTAGTTCCTGTTTTTCTGATTGATGGAGTTATCTTAAATTTGTCTTTTATTTACTATCCTGCTGCTGAGTGGAAATATTCTATTGCCATTTAGTTATTGTAACTCTTCATCAACTGGAAGATAACAATGAGGATATTCTTAAAGTTTAGCAGTGTTATTGAATATAGTCTTAACTTCTCAAATGAAATACCCCTCATACCAGTAAAATGTCACCACTGTTAAAGTCACTGAATCGAGGCTACACATTTTGTCCAAATCTTTCATATCCTGATGTAATGGCCTACCTCAAATAATACAACTGTGTTTTAATTAAGGATAGGCAGAAGTTTAATCTTAACTCCTTGCTTTTGTATCCAATGCCTCTAGTACAAAACTAAAAGAAATGAAGCTGTATTTTTGTTCCCCTATCAAATTGCTATGCTGTACTGATTTGTTTATCTGCACAGTAATTTCAGTTCAAAATGCATTTAATTTTTATTTATTCCAAACTATTCTGGCTCTATGTTGAAAAGTATCTACCATTTAGTCCACACAGTGGCTCAGTGGTTAGCAAGGCTGCCTCACAGCACCAGGGACCCAGGTTTGATTTCATCCTTGCACAACTGTCCATGTGGAGTTTGCACATCCTCCCTGTGTCTGTGTAGATTTCCTTTGGGTGCTCTGATTTCCTCCCACAGTCCAAAGATGCGCAGGCTGGGTTGATTGGCTATAGGAAATGCAGGGATAGCGAAGAGGGATAGTAGGAACTGCAGATGCTGGAGAATCCGAGACAACAAGGTGCAGGGCTGGATGAACACAGCAGGCCAAGCAGCATCATAGGAGCAGAAAGGCTGACGTTTCGGGCCTAGACCCTTCATCAGAAAAGGGAGAGGGGAAGGAGGTTCTGAAATAAATAGGGAGAGAGTGGGAGGCGGATAGAAGATGGATAGAGGAGAGGATAGGTGGAGAGGAAACAAACAGTTCGAAGAGGCGGGGATGGGGCCAGTAAAGGTGAGTGTAGTTGGGGAGTTAGGGAGGGGATAGGTCAGTCCAGGGAGGACGGACATGTCAAGGGGGCGGGATGAGGTTAGTCGGTAGGAGATGGGAGTGCGGCTTGAGGTGGGAGGAGGGGATAGGTGGGAGGAAGAACAGGTTAGGGAGGCGGGGACGAGCTGGGCTGGTTTTGGGATGTGGTAGAGGGAGGGGAGATTTTGAAGCTTGTGAAATCCACATTGATACCATTGGGCTGCAGGGTTCCCAAGCAGAATATGAGTTGCTGTTCCTGCAACCTTCGGGTGGCATCGTTGTGGCACTGCAGGAGGCCCAGGATGGACATGTCGTCTGAGGAATGGGAGGGGGAGTTGAAATGGTTCGCGACTGGGAGGTGCAGTTGTTTATTGCGAACCGAGCGTAGGTGTTCTGCAAAGCGGTCCCCGAGCCTCCGCTTGGTTTCCCCGATGTAGAGGAAGCCACACCGGATGCAGTATACCACATTGGCAGATGTGCAGGTGAACATCTGCTTGATGTGGAAAGTCTTCTTGGGGCCTGGGATGGGGGTGAGGGAGGAGGTATGGGGGCAGGTGTAGCACTTCCTGCGGTTGCAGGGAAAAGTGCCGGGTGTGGTGGAGCTGGAGGGGAGTGTGGAGCGGACAAGGGAGTCACGGAGAGAGTGGTCCCTCTGGAAAGCAGATAAGGGTGGGGAGGGAAAGATGTCTTTGGTGGTGGGGTCGGGTTGCAGATGGCGGAAGTGTCGGAGGATGATGCGTTGGATCCGGAGGTTGGTGGAGTGGTACGTGAGGACGAGGGGGATTCTTTTTTGGTTCTTATTGTGTGGACGGGGTGTGAGGGATGAGTTGCAGGAGATGTGGGAGACACGGTTGAGGGCGTTCTCGACCACTGAGGGGGGGAAGTTACGGTCCTTGAAAAACGAGGACAACTGAGATGTACGGGAGTGGAATGCCTCATCCTGGGAGCAGATGCGGCGGAGGCGAAGGAATTGGGAATAGGGGATAGCATTTTTGCAGGAAGGTGGGTGGGAGGAGGAGTATTCTAGGTAGCTGTGGGAGTCGGTGGGCTTGAAATGAATATCGGTTTCTAGGTGGTTGCCCGATATGGAGACAGAGAGGTCCAGGAAGGGGAGAGAGGTGTTAGAGATGGTCCAGGTAAACTTAAGGTTGGGGTGGAAGGTGTTAGTGAAGTGGATGAACTGTTCGAGCTCCTCGTGGGAGCACGAGGCGGCGCCGATACAGTCATCAATGTAACGGAGGAAGAGGTGGG
Source organism: Rhincodon typus (assembly GCF_021869965.1). Taxonomy (NCBI): domain Eukaryota; kingdom Metazoa; phylum Chordata; class Chondrichthyes; order Orectolobiformes; family Rhincodontidae; genus Rhincodon; species Rhincodon typus. Next base: position 58,630,853 of record NC_063335.1, on the reverse strand, counting down.
GTTTAGGGCCGGTGTAGGTACGGAAGAGGGATTGTTCCACGTAACCTACAAAGAGGCAGGCGTAGCTTGGGCCCATGCGGGTACCCATGGCTACCCCCTTTGTCTGTAGGAAGTGGGAGGAATTGAAAGAGAAGTTGTTGAGTGTGAGGACGAGTTCGGCTAAGCGGATGAGGGTGTCAGTG
>NC_063335.1:58543310-58600671 GCF_021869965.1 Rhincodon typus | reverse complement strand
CTGTCTGTCTCCTCTCCACCTATCTTCTCCTTTATCCATCTTCTATCCGCCTCCCCCTCTCTTCCTATTTATTTCAGAATCCCCTTCCCCTCCCCCATTTCTGAAGAAGGGTCTCGATCCGAAACGTCAGCTTTCCTGCTCCTCTGATGCTGCTTGGCCTGCTGTGTTCATCCAGCTCTACACCTTGTTATCGCAAATTAGTGCAGATGCGTTAACTTCCTTTCTCTCCATGCATGCTGCCTGACATGCTGTGATCTCCAGCATTTTTTGTTCTAACTTCTATTATTACACTAGCAGCCCACAGAAATCAGCAGTTAAACCTGAACATATTGGATAATCTCTTTAACTTTGTAGTGGTTGAGGAGTCCTTCCTATGGCTGCTTATGTATGAGGTCAGGAGACAGCATTAACTGGCATGTTAACCTCCAAAAAGGCAGTGCTAGCATCAAATTAATTTTGCATATGTTACTACACCAGAGTTATGCATACATGCCACAATGCAATTTTGAATGCAAGTCGCATTACAAACAGGAACCAAAACAAAGTTGCTGGAAAAGGTCAGCAGGTCTAGCAGCATCTGTGTAGGAAAAAACAGAGTTAACGTTTTGGTTCTGGTAACCCTTTCTCAGAAAGAATTGCTGAGGAGCAAAATATCACATCCTATTTGTTGATAGCTTCAGTGTTATCACTGTGTTATCTGAGTTATGAACTGTTGACATAATGGCATTGTGCGTTGTCTAACCCACGACGATTAGCACTAAATTTAGGACTGTAATACTGTGTGTTTGAGCTCAGTAGCTGTAGTACTTTCTGCAGTCTGAATTAAAGGCTACTGGCAGTGTCTTCCTAAATTCTGGAGTTGTGGTGCCACATTGTCGAATGAAGACCTGTAAGCACATTGAATCTTCTGAACTCTAGAATATTAGCAAAGTAAATTGTCTAAACTCTAGACTGTTAATATTGTGTGGTTGTTATTACCGTGGATTTGAAATGGGTATCAATGTTATTTACATGGACGTCCAAAAAACATTTGAAAAATTCTTCGACAAGCAACAATTGACTAATATTGAAACTTTTGGTGTTGAACTAATTTAGAAATTTACTGAACAACAGAACACAGAAAGAGAGAAAATTGGCAGGAAATGACTAATGGTGTCCTGCAGGAATCAGTGTTGGGACCGCAATAACTGACCTTATTTATTATAGATAACAAGTTGTAGAGCTGGATGAACACAGCAGGCCAAGCAGCATCAGAGGAGCAGGAAGTCTGACGTTTCAGGCCTAGACCCTTCTTCAAAAGGATCTTTCTGAGGTCTAGGCCCAAAACGTCAGCTTTCCTGCTCCTCTGATGCTGCTTGGCCTGCTGTGTTCATCCAGCCCTACACCTTGTTATCAAAGATTCTCCAGCATCTGCAGTTCCTACTATCTCTGACCTTATTTATTAACAGCTTGAATGATGGGATAGAATGTAACATATCTAAATTTGTGGATGATACAAAGGAAGGTGACATTCTACAGAATGTAAATTGATCTGTATGTCAGAATTATTAGCACATTATGTAAATAGGTAAAACTGTGACAAACAGATCTCAATTTTGATAAATGCGAGGTCATCTGACTTGGACCTTAAAGAGACAGAACTAGATATTTTCAAAATGGTATAAAGCTAGAAACAGTCAAAGTTCAAATAGATTTGGTGATATAGGTACATGGGTCTTTAAAATGTCATGAACAGGAGAGAAAATAACCAAAAAAGCTAGTGGAATGTGGATTTTCATACTTAGAAAAATATAATACAGAGCCCTGCTTACTCCAGGTCTCAGTTTCTGGACACATCACCTTAGGAAGGATATATTGGCCTTGGAGGGATGCAGTGTTGGTTTACCAGAATGATACCCAACTCAAAGATTACATTATTCAGGAGAGGTCACACAAACTAGGTTTGTATTCTCTGGGTTTTAGAAGATTAAGGAGTAACTTGGTTGAAATTTTCAATCTAATGAAGAAAACAGATTGGATAGATAGAGATCAATCATTTCTACAGGGTAAGGAGCCTAGAACTAGGAGCCATCGTTGAAAATATTAAAGCCAAATTTTTCAGAAGTGAAATTAAGAAACACTTCAACTTGCAAAAATTGTTAAAAAGAAAGTTTGAAACTAACTTCTGAAAACAGCAATTGATCTCAATCAGTTCATTTTAAACATGAGATTGCTAGATTTTTGTATCCAAAAATTTTAAGGGATATGAGGGAAAGGCACAAATGTGGAATTTTGACACAGATCAGCCATGATCATACTGTACATCTGAGTTGACTTGAGGAGTAAATGCTCAGCTGCATTTTCAATGTTTCTAGGTATTGTCTAAACTCTGAATCATTACCACAGTGTATTGATTTTATGTTGGACTATTGACAGAACTTGGGAGCATTAACCATATGCAATGTTTCTTATTGTGTTACCTGACCATTTAATTGTTAGCACTGTGTGTTATCTGAAATCAAGGTAGTCAGTCCTGTTTATTGTCTGAACTCTAGACAATGAGGCATTGCATGTAGACTGAATTGTGAGGCAGAGTTCGGTGGGACCCCATAGTCCTTGGTCCTAGGGTTTTGAAGTCATGGTGGATGGACGGTGGGTGGGCAACCCTCACTGTTGATGGCCATCCTGCAGTGAGTTAATCCCATGAGAAGTATTAATTAGGCTGAGGCAGGCCTACTGATCTACCTCGGGAAGTGCTGCCAGCCAAACAGTTAGCCAGCAGTTGTCCACGTGGTGACCTTTGCTTTTGCATATAATTCTGGACATTGAAGAATCTCCTTCAACTGTCTAAATGTCTGAGATATCTGCATTCCCTCCAATTCTGACATTTTGAGCATCTTGGATATAACTACGGCACTGCATCAGTGACTAGATATCAACAGCCTAGACCCTCCTCTGCACCTCGAATTCACATTTCTCCTTTGCAACATTCCTTAAAACCTATCTGTTTGAACATCACTTTCTCATGTGCACTAATATCTCCATGAATGGGATTTGAAGTTTATTATTTATTTTATACTGCCTTTGTGAAGTGCGTTGGAATATTTTCTTCTGTCAAAGACACTATATAAATTGTTACCATTCTAGCACATCCTTTCTGCACCCCTTCCAAGGCCATGACACTCTTAAAGTGTGGTGCTCAAACTTGAACAGACTGAAGCCCTTATAAAGCGTTATAAAGGTTTTGAATAATTTCCTTGTTTTCTTACTTCCTTCCTCCAGAAATACAGCTAAGAACCCCCATACTTTTATTTTTACTAACTTCCTCAACTGGCACCACCAAGTTAATACAATATGGGAAAGTACATCCCTATCTGTTATCTCTTTTAAAATTGGACCATTTAATTTATTATGATTCTCAATCACCCTCCCAAAATGCATCACCTCACACATCTGTTCCTTCTTCAGGGTCCCGATCCGAAACGTCAACTTTCTGGCTCCTCTGATGCTGCCTAGCTTGCTGTGTTCCTCCAGTTCCACACTGTGTTATCTCTTAACATTTCAGATCACTGGTCTTTCATCAGAACTCGAGCTTCAGGTCACTGCCGTGAAACAATGGCTCTGTTTCTCTCAGCACCAATGCTACCCAAGTTACTAAGCATTTTCCATGATTTTGTTTTAATGTAATTTACTCAGGTGATGGCTTAAAACCCAACAATCACCTTAAAATAGCAAGAGCCATAAAGTGAACTTCGGAGGTACGGTTAGTAAGTTTACAGATGATACCAAAATTGGCGGTGCAGTGGACAGTGAAGAAGGTTACCTCAAGGTACAATGAGACCTTGATTCGATAGGCCAGTTGACCGAGGACTGGCAGATGGAGTTTAATTTAGATAAATATGATGGGCTGCATTTTAGAAAGGCAAATCAGGGCAGGACTTATACACTTAATGGTAAGGTCCTGGGGAATGTTGTTGAACAAAGAGACCTTGGAGTGCAGGTTCATATTTCCTTGAAAGTGGAGTCACAGATAGACAGGATAGTGAAGAAGGCATATGGTATACTTGCCATTATTTGTCAGTGCATTGAGTATAGAAGTTGGGAGGTCATGTTACGGCTGTATAGGCCATTGGTTTGGCGCTTCTGGAATATTGCATGCAGTTCTGGTCTCCCTACTATAGGTAGGATATTGTGAAACTTGAAAGGGCTCAGAAAAGATTTATAAGGATGTTGCCAGGGTTGGAGGGTATGACCTCTAGGGAGAGGCTGAATAAACTGGGGCTATTTTCCCTAGAGTGTCAGAGGCTGAGGGGTGACCTTATAGAAGTTTATAAAGCCATGAGGGGCATGGATAGGCTAAATAGATAAGGTCTTTTCCCCAGAGTAGTGGAGTCCGAAACTAGAGGGCATATTTTTAAGGTGAGAGGTGAAAGATTTAAAAGAGACCTAAGGGGCAACTTTTTTTACACAGAGGGTAGTGTGTGCATGGAATGAGCTGCAAGAGAAAGTGGTGGAGGCTGGTATAATTACAACACCTAAAAGGCATCAGGAAGGGTACATGACTAAGAAGGGTTTAGGGGGTAATGGGCCTAATGCTGGTAAATGGAACTAAATTAATGTGGGATATCTGGTCGGCATGGACGAATTGTGCCAAAGTTCTGTTTCCATGCTGTACAGCTCTATTTCTCTATACCTCTCGGTTTGGTTACTTAGCGTCTCGATTTTTGAAGCTGCAAGTGACACTTTGCCTTAAAAATGATATCCGCGGCGAATGTGCACACTTCTGGTGCTATCCATGCTGGACAGAATCTTTTTCTTTTTATTCATTCGTGGAGTGTAAACGTCACTGGCTGGCCAGCATTGATTATCCATCCTTAGTTACCCTTGAGAAGGTGGTGGTGAGCTGCCTTCTTAAATCAATGCAATCCACCTCCTGTGGTTGACCTATAATGCTATTCCAGAATTTTGACCCAGCAACAGTGAAAGAACAGCAATATATTTCCAAATCAGAATGGTGAGTGGCCTGGAGAAGAACTTGATGTTCTCATGTATCAGCTGGCCTTGACCTTCTAGATGGCAATGGTTGTGGATTTGGAAGGTGCTGTCTAAGGATCTTCAGTGAATTTCTGCAGCGCATTTTGTAGACAGTACTCATTGAAGGGGTTAGAATAGATGCGGGAGCATCTGCCTAATGTACTTATAGCAAGCCAATTATGATCTCAAGCAATGTGGAATGCTGAATTTGACAGCAGCAGTGTCATTTTGTACTCCAGCTAATGACTCAACACAACACACAGTGAGCAGCCACGAGGATCCCAGCAGTGTTATTTGAAAAATTCATAAGTACTTCCAGTTTTTTTTTATTTTTGGCAGTTGCTGTGATTGTAAAAGCACTTTCCAGAGTTGCTACAGTTTTGAAGCCTACAGAGAGTGATGTGATATGTATTGAAGGACTACATCCTGACTTTGTGGATGTTATGCAAATCACTTACGCCATACCCCGCCCCCATCCACCCAATTAATGGTGGATCAGGATACAAATCTCTTTGACTCATCATGATTGGAAGAATAACTAGATTTCATAGAGAGCAAGGCAAGGTATTAAAAAGATGCAGGAGGAGGGAGGTCGAAGAGCTATCAAAAGAAGACATTCACCCAGGTTGTTCTAGAGACAATTCTTCTCAACCTCTTCAATGAACATTGTATCAATTGTGTTACAATCCCTAGGGTGTTCTTTAAACCAAAAAGAATTGCAAAATTACCCCTAAATAAAGAAATTATCAATAAAAGTTACCTTTTGTAACTCTTGCTTTTACACAAATCGAAACCAATTAAGCACAAATTAACAGGCATGTAACAGTCAGCATGAACTCCAAAATAAACATAAAATAGTAGCTACAGCAAAAAATATCAGAGTTAGTTGACAGTCCATTCTGCATTTATCACCCTAATTTAATACACAAAGCACCTTCAAGCTCAGAAGAGTGCCTTGCTAAAGCTCTGTAAAGGCTCTGCTTGCTTCTCTCTAGCGAAAGAAAGGAAGCATATTCATCCCTAGGAATACAGGGCCACAATGACTTTCTTTGTGTCATGGCAGATGGCAAAGTGGGATATGCTGGAGATATCACCTGCTCCAGTGTGGAAGGAGCTAAATGCATAAATGTTCATGACCACAAACACATTCACTGCCAATGGTAATGCTGTCACTACCTTGATGCATTCACTTGCAACTATCGTGAGCTCACCTACTGGCCTCACCTCCACATGTTTTACCCTAGGCCTCATTAGAACTCATTCTCTCTCACCTCAAGGCAATGCCTTAACAAGCCTAGTAAGCTGAGAACAACTTGCTGGAATATCATCACAACTTGTGATCACCAATATCTGTAACTCTGATGACAGTAGTCTGAACTAGCCTGGCAGTAAGCTGAACTTTGCACAAAACTCTATACAAAGTTGGTGCTATACTCCTCTATGCTATTAGGCATTAAGCATGCATTCCTGGCAGGCCCACCAATGCACAAAACATTTCATTGTACATGCTCTTAGCCTCCATCTAAACATCAGTCTAATGAATTTTTCATTTGAATCTTTTGCAACAGAACCTGTGTGCAACCTTTCTCTCCAATATTCTGGCTCCTTTTTTGTCCTTATTTATTTATCTGGTTGGGGTCACGTGCACCCAGCATTTCAATATATCCTCTCTAAGTTATTGTCTACAGTACCACAGTATCTGAATTGTCACCTATGAATAGGAGAGTAATTGATGATGTTTCTTTAGCGCTGTCACCTTGCTCTAGTACAACTGCCCATAAAGATTTCAGTGCTTGAGTATCTGAAAGCAGAAAGACACATGAGTAGGGTTGCAGAGAGAGTTGGGGAGTAACAAAAGATACATGTTCGCACCATTATGTAAATACAAATGTTTAAAGTAATAGCAGAGGAAAACCATTTGGTTCCCTGCATTCAATAAGATCATGGCTGATCTGTTTATGTTTCATAATCTACCCTATTAACACTTGCTTCCCTTGCCTAACAAGAATCTATTCATCTCTGTCTTAAAATTTTGCAATGAACCCCACTCCACGCTTTCTGAGGCAGAGGGTTTCAAAGTTGCACAAAGCTCAAAGAGAAAGAATTTGCCCTCATCTCTGTCATGGATCATCCCTTGGAGAAATGATATCTCTCATCTTTTTCACCTCTTGTGCTAAGCCCTCCATTGCAATCTTAGAAAATTGTGAAGCTCACTTTCTGCCATGTTGGGGGTCATTGTGAATTTCCCACAATAAAATCATTTTTCTAACAAAATCCATCTCAAGCCACAATTCACTTCCCTCTATAGTTCAGACACATTAACCTGCAACCTCCAGCTCACGCGTAAAGTCACTTATTGGTCTGCTTAGATCATGTTATATGCTGAAATCAGTTTGCTACCTGTGTTAACAAGTGTGCAGTTAATGTCTGCATTAAGGTAAGTGATGAGCATTGTGGTAATTTCTAGGCTGTTATCTCTTCAAAATACAAGAGCTGAAAGGATGTTGTGTTAGTTGAAAATTCAATTCTAATTGACATTTAATGCAACAAATTTCATAAACCAGAGCGAAAACTCTTGCTCCCTGCTCTTCAGTTAATATACAAAACACATGGCACTGTGCTACATTAGTGCAGTATGGAGAAGCTGCCGCCCAAATTTTTAATCACTTTACAGTAGACACTCATATTTCTCCTTAGATTAAACTAGTATACAAGTGGAAAAGTAGCCCAAGATTAATTGAGCTGTTCACCTTTTTAAAAAATATAACACCTTAAATGACCTTAATGCAGCCATTTTTACAAAGGAGCAGAGGAACAGGAGTAGACCATTCAGCCTGTCAATCCTGCCCTGCCATTCATTATGATCATGGCTGACTGAACATTTCAATGCCTTTTCCCATCCCATCTCCATATCTCTGTATACCATTGGTAAAGAGAAATCAGTCTCAACATTAAACATACTCAAAAAATTGAGCATGCACAGCCTTCTGTGATAAAGAATTCCAAAGATTCACAACCCCCTGAGTAAAAACAAGTTCTCCTCATCTCGGACCTAAGTGGCAAACCGCTTATTTTCAAATTGTGGCCTCTGATTCTAAACTCCCTAACTGGGAGAAATATCTTACCTGCATCCACCCTGTTTATCCCTTTAAGTATTTTATAAGTTTCAATGAAATGATATCTCATTCTTCCCATCTCGGGAGTGTAAATACAGTAGTAAATGTATTGTGTTGTGTTTCATTGTTAAATGACAATGGAATTGGAATACAGAGTTCAGAAGTTTGCTGCACAATGTGATGATTGCTCCTTAAGTGACCAGAACTAGCAGCTGCGATACTGACGCAGCTAATATGGCATAATTGAATGACAAGTTATAATGGCAAAATTGAAAAGGAAAATAATAGCCAAAGAGTAGCGAATGGAACTAACTGGACAAGTTATTCCAGAATTGGCATCAGCACAAAATGCTACACGATCACTTCCTGTGCAGTAAGATCCTGTGGTTTGATATAAAAACATGGTACAAAGTTGTAACAGCAGGAAGTAAAGTTATTTGGGTAGGTAATATATGCGTAATTCAAGAATTTTAAAAAGGTATTATTTATTTCCAGTGGCTGGGTTAGTTTTCATGTGGTTATGCCTCTTCACCCAATGTTTAATACCAACACAAAACTTTCATGCCACCATATTTTCAAAGCCAGCAGAGCATACATTCATTTGTCTGCAGTGCAAACATATTGGAAAATGATAAAAAAAAACAAAGCACTGCAGATGCCAGAAACCTGAAATTAGAACGCAAAATGTTTGAAAAACTCTGCAGGTCAGGGAGCGTCAGTGGAGAATTAATATTTCTGGTTGACTGACTTTTCATCAGAACTGCTCCAGTGGGAACAGATTTCCTCTATGCTATTGCTTCTTGGCTCCAAAAACTCTGCCTGAATGTCTACAAGTTCTCTCATAACCTCTGGTATTTAGCATTTGTGTTAATAATTTAGATAAGGGCAAGAATGGAATTACTAGTTGTATTAAATTTAGTAGTGCAGGCCAAGCAACAGACCCTCTCCTGTGCTATCAAATCCCTCTTAGAATGTGGATTACAGAACTGCTCACAATACTCTAGCTGTAGCCTAAACAATGTTTTATGCAGTTCCAACATAACCTCCCTGCTTTTAAATTCTGACTCAAATAATAAAGGCAAATATGCCATATGCCTTCTTAACCACTTTATCCACCTGTCCTAATATCTTAAGGGACTGATGTCCATGTACACTAAGGTCCCTCTGATCTTTGCTTCTTCCACCATTCATCATATATTCCCTTGCCTTGTTTGTCGCTCGCAAACGCATCGTCCCAGATTTATCCGATTAAATTCCACTGATTAGCTTATCTGACCAGCCCGTCTATATATGCTCGTGCAGTCTAAGGCTACCTTCCTCTCTATTTACCATACCACAAATTTTTGTATCATCTGTGAACTTACTGATGAACCATTCTACATTCAAGTCAATATCACTGATATAAACCACCAACAGGAAGGTCGACAACATTGACTCCTGTGGGACCCCAAATATATCCAATGATGGCTCATCTTGACTCATTGTAACAGCACAGTGTTCCATATACAAGATGCACTGCAGAAATTCTTCAAGGCTCCTTAAACAGCGTCTTCCAAACCCACAACCACCACCATATGTAAGGACAAGACCAGCAGATGTGTAGGAACACCACCACCTGCAAGTTCTCCTCAAAGCCACTCACCATCCTGTTCCTTCAATGTTGCTGGGTCAAAATACTAACACCCACTTCATAACAGCATTGTGGGTGAACCTCCCCATCACACAGTGCAGCAATTCAAGAAAGCATTTCACCGCAACCTCCTCAAGGACAAATAGGCATAGACGATAAATGCTGGTCTACTCACTATAGGTGTGAGGCTGGAAAAGCGCAGCAGGTCAGACAGTGTCCGAGGAGCAGGGAAGTCCATGTTTTGAGCCGAAACTATTTGTCAGGACTGTGGAAGGGGAGAGGAGCCCAGAAATAACTAGAGGGAAGGGGCTGGGGCTGGGTGGGGGTGTCAAAGGGTAGGAGAGATGGTGATAGGTGGATGCAGGTAGGGGTTATTGTGATTGTTCCATGGGAAGGGCAGAGCGGATGGGTGAGTAGGAAGATGGACAGGTTAGTTAAGGTCAGGGAGGTGAAGAGGAGGGGGAGGGCTGGACAAGGGATAAGGCTGGGGGTGGAGGGATTTTGAGACTGGTGAAGTCAATGTTGAGACCATTGTGCTGTAAGCTCCCAAGGTGAAATATTAGGTGTTGTTCCTCCAGTTTACATTTGGCCTCACTCTGACAATGGATGGACATGTCATCAGGGAGGGGAAGGGTGAATTAATATGGATGGAAACCAGAGGTTGGGTTTCTTGATGCGTGTAGAACGCAGATGCTCTGTGAACCGGTCCCCAAGTTTGTTTCGTCTCGCTGATTTAGAGGAGACCACGCCAGGAGCAACAGGTGCAATATATCAGGTTGGATGAAGTGCAGGTGAATCTCTGGCAGATCTGGAAGGATTGTTTGGGGTCTTGGACGGAGGAGAAAGGGAAGGTATAGGGGCAGGTGTTGCACCTCTTGCAGTTGCAGGAAAAGGTACTGGATGTGGTGGAGAAATTAGTGGGGAGTGTAGAGCTGATGAGGGTGTAGTGGAATGAACAGTGCCTGGGGAAAGTGAATAGGGGTGGGGAGGAAATATCATTTTAGTGGTGGGGTCTGATTATAGGAAATGTCAGAGGATGATGCGTTGGATTCAGAGGTTGGTGGGGTGGTACGTGAGGATCTTTCTCCGCTCCTGGTCTAGTCAGTGATGTCCACATCTTAGGACAAAACAAAACCTATAAGTCTCTGGAGTAGAAAATTCCAAAGATGTGCAATCCTTGGAGTGAATACACCACTCCTCATCACAGTTCTGAATGATTGGCCATCTATTTTATTCTTCAAATTCTTAAATGTTTATGTGAGATCACCTCTCATTCTTTTAAACTGCAGGGAATATAAACCCAATTTACTCAGCCTGTCATCATCAGATCATCATGGACGAATGTGGTGAACTTTTGTTTTCGCACCTCTAATCAAAGTGTATACTTCCTTAATAATGGAGACCAAAATTCCACTTAATTATTCTACATGTGCTCTCAGCAAAGTCCATTAGTTGTAACACTAACATCATTATTTTTAGACTCTAATCCCATTTCATTGAAGCCAACCTGGTCAACAGTTTCGCTCTAATATGTCACATTCACTCTATTTCTGCCACCTGACCACCTTAAATCAAGGCTTATGCTCTACCATTATCGCTGTTGGACGTAGCACCCCATAGCATCAGCTTGTAATACTTTGTGCAAATGCACAGGCAACACAACAGCAGTAGACAGTTTTGTTGGAGGCATTTGGGAAACTGGATTAAATGTTGAAGGAGTTCTTGACATCAAGGCTACACTTGATGGAGTCTGGCATCAAGGATCCCTAGCAAAACAGGAGTTAATGGAAACCAGAGGAAAACTTTCTATTGGTTAGAGTCATTGCTGGCACAAGAGAAGAAGGTAGTAGTAGTTGGGGACCAATCATCTCAATTCCAGGACGTCTCTGCAGGAGTTCCTCAGACTAGTCTCCTAGGCGCACACTTTTGCAGCTGCTTTTTCAATGACTTTTCTCCATCATACAGTCAGAAGTGGGCATGTTCGCTAATGGCGGCACAATGTTCCGCACTATTTGTAACTCTTCAGATGTTGAATTAATCCGTCTTTCTATATAGCAAAACCTGGACAATATCTGACCTTCGCCTGTTAGGTGAAAAGTAACATCACGGCACACAAAAACAGACAATAATCATGCCCAAGAAGAGAGAATCTAACTATTGACAATCAATGTTTTTATCATTGCTGAATCTCTCACTATCCTGGGTGTTACCATTGAACTGATTACCAGAGTATAAATAATGTATCAGAAATAGCAGGCCATGGGCTAGGAATTCTGTAGTGAGTAATTTTTCTTCTGACTCCCCAAAGCCTGTCCACCATGTATAAAGCATAACCCAAGAGTGTGATGGAATACTCCCCATTTGCCTGGAATGGTGCAGCACCAACACACTCAAGAAGCTTAATACCATGTAAAACAAGAGATAATGCTGGATTAACTCAGCAGGTCTGGCAGCATCTGTGAAAAGAGAAGCACAGGTAACATTTCAAGTCAGATATAATTTCTTCTGAACTCAGTACTGAGAAAGAGTCATATTGAACTCAAAATGTTAACTCTTTCTCCACAGATACTGTCACACCTGCTGTGATTCTCCATTTTTTTTATATTTTCCATATTTCCGGCATCTATAGTATTTTGTTTTTATTACAATGCAAACCAAAAAAAAAGCCTACTTAGCACCAAATCCGCCATCTTCCGTATTTACATTCTTCAATTTTCTTCACACAGAGAGTGGTGGGTGCGTGGAATGCACTGCCAGTGGTGGTAGTGGAGTCAGATACGTTAGGGACATTTAAGCGACTCTTGGATAGGCACATGGATGATAGTAAAATGTAGGGTATGCAGGGTAGTTTGATCTTAGAGTAGGATAATAGGTTGGCACAACATTGTGGGCCAAAGGACCTGTACTGTGCTCTACTGTTCTATGTTCTATGTTCTATATCCTAACAGTAGGGGGTTGGTTAGCTGAGTTGGTTCCATGGATAGTTTGAGATGCAGAGTGACACCAACAGTATGGTTTCAGTTCCTGTACTAACTGAGATTGCCATGAAGGACTCTTCTCAACCTTATTTCTCTCCTGAGGTATGGTGACACTCATGTTAAACCACCACCAGTTGTATATCTCTCATGAGAAAGCAATATTATGGCCTGCTAGGATTCTGGCAACTTTGCCTTTAAACTAAAAGTCCATAATCTCTACAAAATGCACCAGAGCTACTCCCCAAAGATCGTTCAAAAATATCTTCCAAACCCATGATTTCTAACTTATAAAAGGACAAAGACAGCACATACATGGGATCACCACCATCTGTAAGTTCCCTCCCAAGACATTCTCAATCCTGACTAGGAAATATATTGCCATTCCTTCATTGTTGTTGTTCCTTCATTGATGTCAAAATTTTGGATCTAATGCCCTCTAGCATTGCAGGTGTGCCTGCAACTCCATTGACTGCGGCAATTCGAGATGGTAGCTTACCACTACCTTTTCCCAGGGCAACTATGGATGAGTAATAAATGCTGACCTACCCAGCCATGACTAAAACCAATAAATAAATTTTAAAAATTAAAAGAGGTAAAAACATTTTTTTAAATGTTCAAATGAAGAAGACAGCATTGCTTATTTTCTAACTATTTGAGACCAATTATTTTCGATCATAGAATCCCTAAAGTGTGGAAGCAGGCCATTCAGCCCATTAAGTCTGCACTGACCCTCTAAACAGCATCCCACCCCCTACCCTAGACTCTATGAGCAATTAAGTATAACCAATTCACCTAGCCTGCACATCTTTAGACTGTAGGAGGAAACTGGAGCACCCGAAGGAAACCCAAACAGATACATGGAGAATGTGCAAACTCCACACAGACAGTAACCCAAGGCTAGAATCGACCTTGGGTCCCTGGCACTAGTGAGGCAGTAGTGTTAACCACTGAGCCACTGTGCCGCCCAGGCAGGAAATATTTATTGGTCCTTTCCTAGGCAACAATATAGCTCACAGTGAAGATTTCACCAGACATGTCTCCAAAGCTTTTGACTATCAGTATTCCAAAGACGTTTTACATGAGGCGGAAAGATGGTATATCTGGGTTATGGCCTCTGTTCAACCCTTCTGTGGTTGTTGCACTCAGTCCATGCCTGAAAAGTTTGGTCCTTGTCTACTTGTTTTTGGATGTTAATAAGACATATTTTATAACTGCTTTAACTGGGAGAATCAACCTCCCATCATAGATTACAGCCTTTACGAAAGCTTCTTTCCTTTCTCTGCTGATGACAACAATGCTGTGTGTGCTCTTGTGGTTATTTCTGTCTGTCTCTAAGTAAATCTATCTTAAGTGTCTTGGGATTAAGATCTAAAAAGAATCTTAAGATGTACAGGTCAGGCCAGTGGTTAGATTTGTGGTGTAAATTCTACATGTGAGGGAGTGACAGTCATATATTGACAGTCTGGTTTATTGTGCAAATAACTTACGACTGAATAAGTTATGAGTTCTGGTGGAGCTAGCTTTATCTGTCAGTTTGACTTAAACTGGTAAATTTAATAGGTTTCCAACGATAATGTTTACACTTGTGGTGCCCAGAATTCCACAATAATAACAGATTTAGAATTTTTTTTATTTACAATTTTTTTAACTTACAACCATTCTATGCACATATCTTCCTTTGGCTTTCTTCCACCACTCCTTCAACTTCCTGTATTTCATATTTCCTGTTTCCGGTGTCCCAATTTTCCTCTTACTTTATTATTAGTCTCCAATAAATCATTCCCTGACAGTGATATAGCATAAAGCTGCATATGCAGTTCACTAATTTGCATTGAGAGTTCAACATTGCCATTTTTCTTCTTTTTCAAGTCCTTCTGCTTAAGGGATGTACTATTCAAACTTTGACCTGAAGTTTTATTTTTATTCATTCATAGATGTGGGCACTGTTGACAGAACAGCATTTGTTGGCCATTCCTAATTGCCGTTGAACTTATTGCAGGGGGCAGTTAAAAGTCAACCACATTGTTTTGGATCTATAGTGTCATGCAATAATCCAGATTGCCTTTATTTTCTACATCAGTGTCATGAAGCAGTCAATAATCATTCTCATGGTCACTATTACTGAGACAAGCTTTATATTTATGAATTATTCATTGCACTTAGATTCAACCAAATACCATAACAAGATTTGAGCTTCTGTCTTCAGAACATTAACCTAGGCCTCTGGGCTTGTAACCAAATAATATTGCTGTTACATCATCACCTTCCTAGAAAGTACAGTCACTCCCTCTTGGATGCCTCTTCTGCTAACTGTAGAGCATGCAGTTCCTCTTCCATATGTTACTTTCAGCACACTGCACTGTGTGCCGCACAGCTTTCAGTCAGCAATTTTATTCTCTCACTCTAACTTCCATCATGGAGTGATTTAGGTTTTTAATTTTAGTTATATGACCTTTCCACATTAGCTCTCTTTCTTTTCTCTCTCCTCTGTCCTTGTGTCTTTTGCAATTGGCCTTGGGAATTTGAATATCTGACTTCAATCCATTCACGAAGGCATAACATCTTATTTTCTGCTGAGGTACGTCACAGCTTTGGGACTCAGTTTAACAACTGAGTTTAACAATTACAGAATGTGAACACCCTCATCAATGTTTGTCACCTACACCCACTCCCTAGGTCCTGTTTTGTATGGGTGACTCACAACAAAGCCAAGACATTTTCAATGATTTACACTTCTCATTAACACCCTACCCAGCATTTATCTATCAGCATACAATCAGCTATTTCCTTTTTTTGCTTTTTTATCTGTGTCCATGTACTCTATTCACTAACTCCCCACCCCATTCCCCCCTGCCCCCCCCCCCCCACCACTGCCTCCCTCCCCCTCAACCCCTTTCCAGTATTTTCAGTTCTGACCAAGGGTCACTGCACTCTCAAAGCATTAACTCTGTTTTTCTCTCTACAGGTGCAGCCGTATCTGCTGAGTTTCTTCAAGACCTCTGCTTTTGTTTCAGATTTCCAGCATCCGCAATTCTTTATTTTTAATTTAATTAATTTCAATTCATTCATGTTATGTTTGCATGTTATCTCTCACAATGATGGAATCTACTTGAACTGTGTCTGCGACATTGGCAATCACTTTCTTTCTCCCCATCTCTTTGGAGCTTCCCATATAACTCTAGTGATAATTTATGCTGGGGATGAATCACGAATTTCTTCTCAGGATTAATAGTGGTGTGATACTCAAAATCTTCATAGCATCCAAACATCTCATCAAAACACTGGATTCACTTGTGTCAGATTTTTCTTGCTTTGATGGGAGGGTGTTTGTCAAAGAGTGTGCTGTCCTGAACTCTCAGTGACACCTCCATCATTTCATGATTTACTGAAGTAAGCTGCAGCTATTTGCAATTGGTCAACCCTGATGATACTCAGTAACATTTAACATGTAGTTAGTGTATTTTCCTTTGCATGTCCTTTTGACTTGGATTGTTCCTAGCTGTTAGATTGCAGTTCCTTGTATGCCATCATCATGGCATTACATCATATGAGGGTGTCTTTCTTTGAATAACTATTGTGTTTCAAATTTTCAAGGAAGATTTTCTGGTACAGTCATAGTGGAATGAAGTTAATCTCTATCCCAATATCCCCGTATTAGTGTTCTTCAGGACAGTTCTGCCTGACCTGCTAATTTTCTCAAGCATTCTCTATGTTTGTTTCTCCCAAGAACTGCCTGGGATCTTACTATCATCTACATTCATTCCCCAGGTACTAAAAGGATCTAACCCCTCCCCATCTTCTCCATTAATGCCTTTTAGAGGCTGACTGAATGCCAGTCTACCCCATTGCTTAAACTTCTAAAATGCTTTCACAACTTCATTGGCCTCTAATTCACTATGAGCTGGAGCTGAGTGATCACGGTTGCAATGGAGGGAGTCTCATTTTTACATGATTTGTTTAGTTCTTTTTTCTTTCTCTGGCATTAATTTGACTTATTTTGTCTGAACTTAATCCAGGATTAAATCCAATTAAAATATTAGGACATTACTCTCAGTTGCCTTGATAAGCCCAGGTAAAGGTGGCAAATATCCTTCCCTGAAGAGCATTAGTGAGCCAGATGGGTTTTTACAATCAATTGGTCACAATTAGACTAGCTTTAAATTCTAGATTTTTCTTGAATTCAAAATTCAACATCTACTATGGTAGGATTCAAACCCACGTTCCCCGAACATTAGGGACTAAATAGTTTAAATTGAAAATTACCCCACTACTTTGAGTCTAAACCCTGAACTTATCAGGCCCAATGTGCAACAGACAGCAAGCATGATTCCCCAGATACACTGGAAAGTGGGGGAAATAAATATTGATTTCAACTCTTTTAAAAATGTATATTGGAGAGTGTCTGCAGGAGGATAAAAATGAAAATTGGAAACAGCAACTTAAAAATAAGTAAGTGCTACAATCATTAAATTTCACTTCGGCTCAAAGTAGAGCATATATCAAAGCTATAATTGGCAAAATACTTTTTTTGCACAGTAAGTGAAGAACTTGAATAATTTAAATTTGATAGCACACAGCAAAAACAGTAAACTGTGGCAGCTTGTAGTAAATAATCCAAATTATTCATTGATAGTCATACATGATAAGTAGAATAGAAAAACCTGCACTAAAATTAAAGTGGCCCTTGTCATTGCTCCATTAATCAAACTGAGACATTCTGAAAAATGTTTTGTTTTGCATGCAGCCATCTATTTTCCTGTTAATCTGTGCCTGTGGCAGGGTTTTTGAAGCAAATGTTGAGCAGCAGTATCGAAGCCCATTGTTGTAGCCCCTGTCAGGAGGAGGAAAAGATGATGCAAGCCTGTGTTACCCTGATAAGAAAAAGAGAATTCAAAATGGCTGCAGAGTATGTGTTTCTGGGTCAAATCCAGTTTGAGAAAGGAAAGGAAGCATTGGCAGGATAAAGAAAAAAAAATTAAGCCATGGAGAAAAGAACCTCTCACTATCTCCAAGTTGATAAAACTATGAGTTGAAAACTCTTAATTCCCAGAATCTCGTTTCCTGAACACACAGACAAAACTCTGTCAGATCATAACCGATTACAGCTTTGATGGATGAACAACAGAAAATTAAAGTATTTTGAAAAAATGCAGATTTGGCAAGTGTTAATATACCTTATCAGGTCTTATTTTGATAAAATCCTTGATAAGGTACAGGGGAAAGTGGGCTGGAGTATGTCTAAGCAGAAGTAAATCAATCTTGGTGGTCGTTCACGTATCGTGAAGTATATGAGACTGTCAACTACAAACAAACTGAACTAACAGATCTCTTCTGCTAAACTAATTGGGAACAAAAACCATTCACTCTGCTGCAATGCTTTTCATTTTCAGACATGATAACACTGATAAGATGAAGCATATATGATTCATTAAATGAGACAGTAACCTTATGTCAGCCTTTAGTACAGTTTGGGTTCTGGTACTAAAACACTCCCCAGTTCAGTATATTGAAGAAACTGTCTTTTTAGGCTATTCACAGATGTTGAGTTTGTATGAGACATTGCTGAATCGCAAGAACTATAAGTGCTATTGATATCCTAGGCTGTGAGAAGCAATGGAACCTAAAACAATTTTGTTCTCCAAAGAGACAATGAGCTATTGAGAGATGGGGGTATGTCACAATCCATGCACACTCATGTTACTATACCGATTTTCATCCATCAGGCAAGGCTGTAAATTCTGCTTTCATTTAAATCATGCAGACTGTTAGCTCTGGTTATGGTTGCCATGCACAAAGAAGTTGCTGGCAATTATCCATTCAGAAAAATGACAGCCGGTGTTTGATGATGAACATTTTGTGCAACTACTTTGCAAGGATGTTGTGTTTATAAAATGCTGTGTAATTTCTTCACAGTGTGTAAATAATTTCAAGTTTTATTTGTGGGAAGGCAGATGCGAAGTATTGCAGTGCCAATCAAAGAAATTTAGCAATGAACCTAGTAATTGTGGTGCAAGACCCCTGGTTGGTTGAATTTGCCTAATGTAAAATGCAGATTTTTTTTTTCCTTGTTTGAAAGGTTCTTCTCTATAGGTGTATTCTTCCTAAATGCCAGCATATATGTTTGTTTAAAACTGAACAGTGTTATCCCATGCTTTGCTCACTGTGGCAGTTCAATACAAGGTACCAACTGGGGACATGCTAATCTAAAATAGAACATAAAACATAGAACATAGAACAGTACAGCACAGTACAGGCCCTTCAGCCCACGAAGTTGTGCCGAGCTTTTACCATAAACCTAAGGTCTATCTAACCTCCACCCCTACCTTGTACTGTCATCCATATGCCTATCTAATAGCTGATTAAATGCCCCTATTGAGGCCACTACCCTCTCCGGCAATGCATTCCACACCCCTACCACTCTCTGAGTAAAGAACCTACCTCTGACATCTCCCCTATATCTACCTCCACTCACTTTAAAACTATGTCCCCTTGTAAAAGCTACTTCCAGCCTAGGAAAAAAGTCTCTGGCTGTCCACTCTATCTATACCTCTGATCATTTTGTACACCTCTATCAAGTCACCTTTCATCCTTCATCGTTCTAAAGAGAAAAGCCCTAGCTCTCTCAACCTTTCCTCGTAAGACCTTCCCTCCATTCCAGGCAGCATCCTGGTAAATCTCCTCTGCACCTTTTCCAACGCTCATCTTCCACAGGAAGGGTACAGGTACCTAAGTTTCAATTCTTGTCTAAAATTGTGATTATAAGCCAATATGCGATTCGTGACTTCAAAAGCATTGCATCAATTCAGGGTTCTACAGCTTTTCGTACAGTTGTATATCCAAATGAACATAGATGTACACAATCCTTACTCTATGGAAGCAGCCATTCAGCCCATCAAGTCCACACTGACATTCCAAAGAGCCTATCCCTGTAATCCTGCATTTCACATGGCTAATCCACATTATGCGCAACTTAGCATGGCCAATCCATTTAACCTGCACATCTTTGAACTGTGGAAGAAAACTCACGCAGACATGGGGAGAATGTGCAAACTCTACACAGGCAGTCGCCCAAGGTTGGAATTGTGAAGCGGAAGTACTAACCACTGAGTCACCATGCTGCCCAGTTAAGCATGAACAGGATAAAGAATTTTAATGAATGCCCCCATTCCCAACAGTGGTAGAGAATAGCCTGTGAGTGCAAATAATCAACTTGCAATGATCTTCAGGAAGTCCTCACCATCAAAATCCCAATCAATAGCAAATTTGTTGTACCGTACATAACATTAAAAATTGGCTAATTTGTAGTGATGGACCTAGAAAAGGCTACAGATGCTGACAGTATCCTGACTATGGGACTGGAGACCTATTCTTCAGAACTATGCCAGAGTCAAGCTGTTCTAGAATAGTTCAACTCTGGAATTTATCCAACACTTTTCTGGAATGTCTTGTCAAGAAAACATAGGGAAAATCCCAAGCTAGCCAATTACTGTCCTCTCAGATGAGTTGTCCATCTAATGGAAGGCATCATCAATGGTGCTACCATAAACACGTGTAACCTATTCACCAGTGCATAGTTTAGGTTCCCAAAAGACATTAAGCTCCAACCTGGACACAAGCTGAATGTCACAGGTGATTAGAAGTGACTGACTTTGACAGCGATGTAGTTTTTGACATTTGACCGAGTGTTGCCATTTAGGGTCCTAACTAAACTGCTTTCAATAGACCTGAATAGAAATTTTTCCTGTGACTGGACTCTAGTGCAAACAAAGTGGATGTGGTTTTGGAGGATAATCACCCTAGTCCCAGAATATCCCTGCAGAAGATTCATGTACAGGGATAGGGTAAGGGTCTGGGTGGGAAACTCTTCCAAGGGTTAGTGCGGAGCTGATGGTCTTTCAGCACCGCAGGGATTCTATGATTCTTTGTAACATACGTCATCTGGTTTATCCTCTCCATCATAAAGTCACCAACAGAGCTGATTTTGGTCAATTGTACTATTTTAACTACATTCATTATTCCTCCCAATAAAAGAGTCCACAGCATCAAGTGGCAAGACCTGGACAATGTTTTGGCATGCTTGATAAGAGACAAGTATGATTTCCTTTGCACAAATACCAGGCCATGACAATTACTAGAGAGCTGACTGCCGCCAACTCCCTACATTCATTGACTTTGCCAACACCAAGTCCTGACTCACCAACATCCTGAAGGTTGCCATTGGTCAAGTCCTAAACCAAGCCACCACATAATTGCGATGACTGCTAGGACTAGTTGATAATTGAATGTTCTGTATGAATGGCTCTTGTCCCTGACTGTCTAAAGCTCTCTACCATATGCAAGATGCAAGTCAAATGTATGCTGGAATATTTTGCACTCGAGTGGATAAATGCAACAATTCTAAAGCACCTGATGCCATTTAGAACAAAGCAGTCCATCTGATTGTTACTCATCCACTAGCTTAAAAATGCCTCCCTTTCAACACGCATTCCGTGATTATGGTGTATACTCCTTACAGCTACAGTATCATGAAGGTGGTCCTACAAAGCTCTTAGATAAGGAGTTCAGTAATTTTGACCCAGTGTTGATAACAGAACAGTCTGGAAATTAGGAACAAATTACTGCAGATGCTGGAATCTCTACTGAAAACAACAAATGCTGGAGATCACACTGAGTCAGACAGCATCCATGGAAAGAAAGCAAGCTAATATTTCGAGCCTAGATGACTCTTCGCCAGAGCTGAAATGAAGTGTGGAGGGGACATCATTTATGCTATAGTTTTTTGGGGGGGTGATTAGTGGATGTAGGGTGCTGGTGGAGAAAAGATGGCAATAGTTCATATTAAGTGATTGGAATGTGAGAATAGCAGAACAATGATGTGTCTCCTGCCAGACTTGAAAGGACAGACAGTCCCACTGGGATGGAGGGAGGGAGAGAGGACATGATAACAGAATGTAACAAACTAAAAGAAAGGGAAGAAATGGTTCACAATTTGAAGGTGCTGAACTCAATATTAAGTCCCGAAGGCTATAAAGTGCCTAGTCTGAAGATGAGGTGGTGTTCTTCCAGTTTGTGCTGCGATTCACTGGAACACTACAGCATGCCAAGGACAGACACATGGGTATGAGAGCAGGACACTGTGTTAAAATGACCCGCTGCGGGAAGGCCGGGGTCATGCTTGCACAGAATGGAGGTAATCCACAAAGCAGTCACCCAGACTATGTTTGGTTTCCCTAATGTAGAGAAGGCCACACTGTGTACAGAGAATACAATACACAAGATTGGAGGAGGTACAGGTGAAATGTTGCTTCACCTGGAAAGACTGATTAGGCCCTTGGATGGTGAGCAGGAAGGAGGTGAAGGGGCAGGTTACATGGGAAGGTGCCGTGGGGAGGGGGAGTGGTGTTGGTGGCTGATACGATGGGCCTACCGGGGCAATCTGATTTGTGGATTTTGGGAAGGAGGTGGAAGTGAGCTGTCGGAGGTTGCGAGACTGCTAGGTAGGAGGCAGTGGGGGAAAGATCTCTGTAAGTAGTGGTGTCGGTGATAGTTCTGGCAACAGTGGCTTGATGTTCGGATGTGGGATCATGATCCAAGGGTCAGTAGGAAAAAGTGTCCGAGAGCTGGCATTGAGCTTCCACAAGGTAAAGATCAGTGCACCAGGGTACAACAGAATCACGTTTGTTGGCTGTTTTGATAACAAAGTTAGGTTTGACCCGGAGAGAGTGAACTGTGGCAATTTCAGAAGGGGACAGGTTAGAGTGGGTGAGAGGAGCAGGGAAATTGAGATGGCTGATGTCACATTGGCAGTTTTTAATGAAGAGATTGAGGGTGGGTAAGAGGCCAAGGGAAGAGGTCCAAATGGAGGTTGATTACTGGAGGCAAGTGAAGGCATCAATGGAATGAGAGGAGGATTCCTGCCCGAAGAAGTGAGCACAAGGATGGAGGTGACAAAAAAAAACAGTTCAACGTCATGATGAGCCCGAAATTCATTAAGGTGGGGGCGTAAGAGTGTGTGAATCCTCAGTGAGGGGAAGATCAGGAGGTATGGTGAACACACAGGAAGGACTGGGATTGGGAGGAGTGGCCTCACGTGACAGAAAGTGTTAGCACCTGAGTGCTGGAAAGAGGTGGGTGTTAAGGGATAGTGTGCAGGATGGATGTTGGAGTCCATAAGTTGTTGGAGCTTGCGCACCTTGATGTCTGTAAGAAAGAGAAAAAGTCTTTGTTGAGGCAACAGATGAGGTGAAGGATGAAGTGAAACTGGGGACTGGCACAACTTTGAGTGATGTTGCTGAAGAGTGGAGTCAAGTGTGACCATATGCTGGCGCTCGGCTTTGATTATGGATCGCAGGATCCAGCTGGCACTGCAGTCCGACGAACATTGCATGTCCTGGAGATATCTGTAATCCTGCGTGGATTCGAAACACGAAGAGTGAAACTTGGGTTGAAATCCATGCGGGATAAATCTGAGTCATTGGCAGTCGCTGAAGAAGGAAACATGGCTGTGGAAGCGAGTTTTGGCAAAACCTTGTCGAATACCAGCAGTGAAATGGAGATCAACAAAGATGTACACGGTGAAAGAGTTTTCAGCCTGGAAGTTGTGCCATTCCCATACACCCACCAAGGCTATTCACTCACAAATTCTAAATCCACATCTCCATTACCTAGATGGACGAAGGCAGCACCCACAGTATAACTTTACTATTTTCAAATTCTCCTCCATGCCGCAAACCATCCTGGCAATAAGCATTTCCATTGGATCAATATCCTAGAACTTCTTGCTTCATAACATTGTAGGAATACCTTCTACAAATTGACTGCAACAATTCAATAATGTTCTCCCTGACTACTTTGAGGGAAACAAGGGATAAATAGTAATTGCTGGGCTTGTCAAAATACCTAAATTGAACTTTTAAAAATGCGAGTTGATAATGACTTTAAAAATATTGGGCCTACAATGCACAAATACTTCATCAATTAGGTATATGGCTATGTATCCAACTATGAGTGAAGGAGAATTATGGTTATAGCTCAAAATTCACCAAGGGGTAAAATTATGACCTACAATACTTTTAGTAAAAAGGTCAGTGCAAAAGCAAAAAGAGAATTTTCTATTTATTTCCATTTCTTTCAATGATGGTGTCAATGCAGGAATCTCAGTCCTCAGCATTCTGATCTGAACTGTACAGTTCAGGAGTCTATGCAGCAGTAGGTTTGTTCCAAAGGCATGAAAATCAGCAAGCAAAATTTGATCAAATAACTTTTAATTGTTGTATTGATAAAGGAGTGGAAAGATTTAACCTTCTTGTCATTATCTTGGATAAATAAAACTATAGACTAGATTAATCAAATTGGCAATGGTAGCCTCAAGGGAGAGTTAATTGAATGTAATAAAAATTGTTGCTTGTAATAATATGTTGGTGAACAAACCAGAGAGCAAGATATTCTAGATTTGGTATTGTGCAATGAGGTGGGATTAATTGATGATCTCATCATAAACAATCCTCTAGGAAACAGTGATTATAGCATGCTGGAATTTCAAATTCAGTTGGAAGGCAACAAACTGGAGTAAGTAGTATTCTGGAGTTAAGCAAAGGTAGTTACACAATCATGAGGATAGAACTGGGCCTAGTGGACTGGGTGGAGAGACAAAAAAGTATGACAGTTGATGAGCAGTGACAGATGCTTAAGCAGACACTCATTTGCTCCCAACTAAAATATTTCCCAGAAAAGAAGAAAGGTTTGAAGAGAGGGGAAAAAGATCCATGGCTAAACAAGAATGTTAAAGATAATATAAGGACAAAAACAGAGACATATCATATTGTAAAGGTGAGTAGCAGGCTGGAAGTTTGGAAAACTTTTCAAGTTTCCACACAGAATTCCAAGATCAAGGGTTAGTAAACAAAATGTCTTTACTTAAATTGTGAAAAGAAAACTAGTGCATAATTTACAAAAAAAGATAGAAAAAGCTTCTGTTAGCATATAAAAGGGAAAAGAGTAGATAAAGTGAATATTCATTCATTGGAGGATGAGGCGGGAGAGTTAAGTGGGTGTCACAGAAATGATGGTTTCACTCAATCAATATTTTGCCTCAATCTTCATGGTCGAGGACATTAGTACCATTCCAATAGTAACTGGTATTGCAGAAGTTATAGAAAGGGAAGAACTGAGAATAGTCATTATCACAAGAGAAAAAGTATTGAGCAAATCATTGAAATTGAAAGCAAGCAAGATTCAAAGGCCTGATGGCCTGCATTCTAGGGTAATTAAGGATATGACAAGAGCGATATTGAATCCTTTGGTTATAATATTCAAAAATTCCCTGGAGGCAGGAAAGGTTGCAATGATTTGGAAAGCATGCTAACTGATCACCCTTATTTAAAAAGGGACAAAGGAAGAAAGGAAGAAGTTACAGACCAGTTACTTTAACATGTGTCATTGGGAAATTGTTAGAATCCACTGTTAAGGATATAATAACAGGACATTTGGAAAGCCAAAATACAATCCATCAGAGTCAGCATGGGTTTATGAAGGGTAAATCATGTTTGTCTAATTTTCTAGAGTTCTTTGAAGATGTAACAAATAACTTGGATAATGTGGATAATGGTGTTCCAGTAGATGTAGCATTTCCGAATTTCCAAAATGTGTTTGATAAGGTGCTGCACAGAAAGTTAATTCCCCAAGAAAGATCACATGGGGTTAGGGGTAATTTATTAATTTCGATAGAGGATCGACTAATAGAGTCTGGATAAATGGGTCTTTTTTCTTGTTTTTGTCGGCAAGGTGTAACTAGTAGGGTGCCACAGGGCTCAGTCCTCAGCCTCAATTATTTACAATCTATGTTAATGACTTGGGTGCAAGGATAAAAAGTACGATAGACAAATTTGCAGATAACGCTAAAATAGGTGAGAAGTAAGTTACAATGAAGAAATAAGACATTTATAAATAGATATGGATAGGTTAGGTGAATGGTCCAAAATTTGGCAAATGAAGTTTAATGTGGATAAATGTCAGTTTATCCATTTTGGTTATTCATTCAGGGTGTCCTCATGCATGAATTGTGCAAAAGAGCTAGGATGCAGCTATAGCAGGTAATAAGGAAGGCAAATGAAATTTTGGCATTTATTTCTAAAGAAATAGAGCCTAAATGTAGGGAACTGTTGCTGCAACTAAAGAAGCCATTAGTGAGAATGCACCTGGAGTATTGTGTACAATTTTAGTCCCCTTACTTAAGGAGGGATGTTGTTATATTGGAGGCAGTTCAGAGGAGGTTCACCGGATTAATTCCAGAGATGACAGTTTTGCCTCATAAAGAGAGATTGAGCAGATTTGGCCTATACTCTCTGGAGTTTAGAAGAATGAGAAGAGATCCAGTTGAGATAAATAAGATGCCAAAGGGGATTGACAAAGTAGATGTAGAGTGAATGGCTCCTCATTAGGGCAATCTAGGACGAGAGGTCATAATTTTAGGATCAGGGATAGCAGATTTCAATGTCTTCTCTAAAAGCGTCATGAATCTGTGGAGTTCACTACCTCAGAGTGTGGTGGATGCTGGGATATTGAGTTAAATTTATGAAGGAGATAGACAGACTTTTAATTAGTAATGATTTGAACAGTTATGGAGAGTGGGCAGGAAAATGAATTGAGGCTGAGATGAGATCAGCCATGATCATATCAAATGTCAAACAGGCTCTGAATTACCTACTCCTGTTCCTAGCTTTTTATCGTTTTTATATCAACCATAGAATCCAGTCATTGCATAATGAAAGATCATGCTCTGTTTGATAATTTACTAAGTTGCAAATCCATTTTGACTGCCACATCATATGTTACCTTGTCATTTTCATCATCATTCAACCAGCTGTATATTTTTTTACTTCCTCCTGCTCAAGGTTTCCCTATTGATCTCCCAAATTCCATCCTGCATGAACTATAAATTTTACCAAATATTGATATCTGATATCCTGTGTGGCATTGAATATTTCACTTTGTTACTATTCTTCTTGTCAGACTTCATTTCTTCCTCCTCCATCACGACTTTACATTCAAAATCCTCAACTCTTATTCAAACCTCTTTGCAGCCTTAACTTTTCCTGTGACTTCAAATCTCTCAGACTCCATACACAAATGCCGTATTTGAATTCTAACCTCCTCTATTCTGTTAATCAGAAACCTTCAGCCATTCATATATTGTAAGACTTTCCCCAAATGCCTACACTTTGCTATCACTTTCTGAATTCCAAAAGCCTCCAACAAAACAAATATTTTGAACTTTCCCCTTCCCAATAATTCTGCTTCTTTCACTTTCTGCATTCACACTTGTCTTGGAAATTTTAATAGCATTAAAGTGTTTTATGATTGAAAATGATTGCCTGATGTTTTCAGCTTGGCGTTCTGCACTGATGTTACTCACCTCTTCCGTTATTAATTAATCAACTGTGATGATACTACGAATTTAAGAGATGTGCTTGTCCTGGTTTCATTTTTTAATGAAGAGAAGTTAAGACTGAGGTGTTGAGTGGGCTGTTCCCGGCAATAAAGTAAACAACTTATGAGGCCTTGGATTTTTTTAAAGTTAGAACAACATAAGTAGCATGAAGGACTGGGATCAAGCTTCCACAGAACCAGGATTTTAGATTAACTTTTGGGGTGGCACAGTGGCTCAGTGGTTAGTACTGCTGCCTCACAGAGCCAGGGACCATGGTCTAATTCCAGCCTCGGGAGTTTGCATATTTTCCCCGTGTCTGCGTGGGTTTCTACCTGGTGCTCCAGTTTTCTCCCACAGTCAAAAGATGTGCAGGTTAAGTGGATTGACCATGCTAAATTGCCCATAGTGTCCAGGAATGTGTAAGCTAGGTGGCTTAGCCATGGGAACTGTAGGGATACAGGGTGGAAGGGTGAGTTGGTGTGGACTTGTTAGGCTGAATGGCCTGTTTCCACATTGTGTGGATTCTGTGATTCTTTTAACTTTCAGTAGTTACTGGGTCTTGAAGCTGGATGTGGAAGCTATTATTTCTCTCTCTGTTACAGCAAACAGCTTGAGTTCTCTTCCTGATGCTAGAATTGAATGTGAGACAATCTATTTTACTGAATTTGCATTTGCCAAGGATATGATTATGGGATGTTACTTTTTTGTAACAGTTGCTGTTTAGTAGTTAAATAATCTATTGTTCTGTTAAGTTTTCCAATAGGGTTAAGTTATTCCAATTCTTCTTTCTTTCATCTGTATTTTAGCTATAATGTAAGAATAAAGTGTGTTTTGATTCAAGCGTGTTAGTTTGACCAATCAAATTGCATCTGGAACACAACACCTTACACTTGCCTTTAAAAAAAGAAAATGTTGGGGTCTAGGCTATCTTCTTAATATATTTTTAGGGGGTTTAATCTGGTCCATAACTTAAAACTTTTGTTAAAACGTTTCATTCTAAATCCTGACATTGAGGCTACAGGATGATAGGGTGAGCCGGGGTTCTGCAGAGATGTTCATTGAACTGCACATTCTTAGTCCAAAACCCAACCAGACAGTATTCCTGCTGTGAATGTATTGATTTTTTAATAAATACTGTGACAAATTTCTGTGCATTTGCACCTTGAGGTGATGATATTTGCTTAACGTTTTCGCCCACTGATTCAATTTGCAGTCAAGTTCATCTAAACTGTAATGTCTTCAACTGAGCCAGTCTAGATTGTCTCAAACATTAAATGAAGAACTGCGAATGCTGGAGATCTTTCTTCTCACAGATGCTGCCAGACCGGCTGAGTTGTACCAGTAATTTCTGTTTTTGTTCTAAATTATCTCTGACCATCTTGATAAGACTATCTTGTCATTTTATGTTTGACACTCGAGTTCAGGTTTTCACTTTGTCACCTTTACTAAAACTGTATAAGCAGTGTAAGTTGCATTGCAATCATGAAGTTACTTGATTTACTGTCAAAGAAAATGTGTGTTTTATTTGTCATGCACATCAATAGATGATAGCAACATAGAGCAATGATTCTGTTTGATTGCTGAATGCATTTTACTCTTCCAACTTAAATTCAGCATTTCATTGTGCTCCTCCAAGTGACCAGTGATAAAGTGACATTGGGAGAATCTTAAAATAGCTATTTCCACTTATAGTCTCTAAGAGTGGTTTTAATAAGGTGACTAGAAATAGTACAGTATCAAAATTCTCTCCAAGTAATGTACCATTTGTGGAAAACATCGCACATCACAGTTATCTTTTCCATCAAACAGATTGCATGGTCAGTGTTACAACTTGACGTGAACAATCTGTGAATTCATTCAGTGTTTAGTGTTTCCACTTCTGTTTTATAAGCTGAGTTATATTGAGCTTTTCTTCTAAAAATGTTTCTGATTACAATGCGAAAGAACAAAGTAAAGACCCAAAGTCCTCAGTTTAGTCTTTCCAAAGAAAGTTTGAATGGTGCAGAAGGAAAAATGAGCATTTAAAATAACAACTAAAGTGACAAACAGCAAGATTAGGCTATAAAAGCAAAGGGATAATGAATTTCAAATTTATAAGATTTTGCCAAGGAATGTTAGGGTAGGGAAAATATCCAGTGAGTCATGGATACAGTGAGAAAGAAGTATGTTGATTATACTGATTTGTACCTGAGAGGAACAAGTGTGGAAAAGTTAGAGGATCAGTGACTTTAGTGCTATTGATAAACTAAAGACAAGAATGGTTGTAATAGACAGCAATGGTGGTAGGGGTGCATTTAGGTTGCATATTGGGAGGGCTATGTTTACCAGAAATAACGAAACAAATAGCTTGATAGGTAAAAAAAAATTACAAGTTTTTTTTTCAATTTGACAATTAATTCAATCTTAATATATTTATGTTTAAAGGACTTTCTCTCTAATATAAAGGTTTTACCACATTTAACTACTTAAGATGACACAGTATCACCATTGATGATAGTGTGATATTGTTGTATACTCATCACATCAGTCATTTCAAATATGCTGGGTACGGACATGTTGTGTGAGACAGGAGAGGACTGAGTGCTGACGGTTTACTACTGCATTAGGGAGTAAGGTCTGGCCAGAAAATAATAACAAAAATAAGTTGAAGTCACTTTATCTGAATGTGTGGGGCATGTGAACCTTGCACAAATAGAAATAACTCATTTAGGAAATAGTTTAGGAAATAAATATTCCAGGGTTTATAATGTTTTCAATCTCCTTTTTCCTCTTGCGCCTTCCAAAGTTTCTTTGAAGAGACTACCATAATGGGAAAGTGGGGGGCGGTGTGGTAACTCTGCTAATAATGTGAAAGCATCTTGGCTCAGAAAGTCCAGAACTAGAAATAATAGGGAGAGTAGAAATAGCGTGGATCGGAAAATGCTGGTGGGTGTAATTCTTAGGCCATCTAGCAATGGCTTGTCATAGGGCTGAGCATGAAACAAGACATTATTTGGATTGTGTAACATGAGAAATATTATAATTCTAGGCATATTTAATATTCATGTAGACTGCAAATATAGCAGTGATGGGACATTTGGTCTTTTCCTGCTTCTTTTTCTAATGCCCTAAGTTCTCCTGCTGCAATAACCAAGCTGTTTTGCCTGTCAGATTTTGAAAAGCTTTCTAATTAGGTTCCCGCCCCTGTACTTTCTCCAGAGCTTTGCTTTCTTTTCCAGCTACGTATTCAATTGTCTTTTCAGAGTTAATTTGAAGTTTTTATCCTGTCAGGCAGTGCATCTCAGATTAAAACAATTCAGAGCATTTCTGTTTTGTTTATACTGATTCTGATACTTCTGCCAATTTGTCATAATTCTGTATCAACTGCTTATTAATATTTCTGATACTGGACACTGTTTCTCATTATTTGTTGCATTAAACTTGTTCAAAACTTGGAACACCTTGCTCAAATCTACCAGGAGCCTTCTCTTTTGTAAGAAGTATAACTTCACTTTATGCAGCCTCTCCCACGTAACTAAAGTATTTCATCATTAGTGCCATTCTAGTACATCTTCTCTGCAGCCTCTGCAATGCTTTTTCATCTTTCATAAACTATGGTGATCAGAGTTCCTTTTGAAACCAAAATAGCAGTTCATTGCAAATCAGAAAACGTCTGTCAACGGTTACACTTGTTCCCTTTGTCAGTACTTTTTATTGGATGCACATTACAAGTAGCACAGAGTTTTGAGGATTGTTGAAAAAGATACATTTTCTTTAAATTGTTTATCATGCACTCATCAGGACAATTTCCTAAAATTGCTAAAGAGAAAACAATATTCATTCTATGTAAGAACAAGTCTAAACAGAGCAAGACGCTTAACCGTCAATCATCATTAACTGGTGCATTTGCCATAGCAACACCTCTACCAATCCAAGACCTTTTCCTAACCAATAACCACTTTCCTTTCATACAGTATAAATGTGTTCTTTCTTTTACTTTGGTATTTCTTGCAAATTATCCTGATGAGTATGTAACAAAATCTTTTGACAAAATGTATCTTTTTCAGCAATATTGCAAATATTAAAAATTATAAAAAAAAAGCTAGTGATCAAAAATGACTATTCCAGTTCTTTCTGCTGGTCCCAGAACCTTGACTGTATTTCGGCTACTCTATTTCCAAGTCCTCCCTTGGTGACTGCCTCACCAAATATTCAACCAGATCCTCTTTTAATTAATAAATTGGTGACAGAATCATTACAGTGCAGAAGGACGCCGTTCAGCCCATTGTGAATGTGCCACCTCTCTGAGCATTTTAACTTATTGACAATCTCCTGTTTTTTCTCCTGCAACCCTGCACGTTGTTTCTGTTTAAATAATCATGTAATGGCCTTAAATGCCTCATTTGCACCTGCCTCTAACATACATCTTGGTAGTACATCTAACTACTCACTGGATTCCTTAAGTACAGGTTGATTCAGGAGCTTTTTACAGATGGCGTCTAGGAGCTGAGTCAGGGATTATTGACCTTATTTACAGGCTTATAAATTTTCATTTGTGTTTTTTTTAACGCTTTGGGCTGGTTTACATTGAACCCCTACACCCGGTCTTCCTCTGCAATTGTCATGGATTTGGGCCAGCTTTTATAAACATCATTTCTGTGAACCATTCAGAAACATTTTCCATGTTCTAAAGCTCCATCACATGTCCCCATCTTGCTGACGTATACCACTCCATGTCCAACCATCCACCAAACACTGTATGGAAGCAGTGAAACCATTAGTAGCAGCCGGACACGTAAAACAACGCTTCAGAAATGGAATTAACTCTTAACTTTTCAATAGATTACCTCTAAAACAAACTTCATTTTAACTGCAGGGCAATGAAAGTGTCAAACAACCTGCAATTACTTAACCTTGAGCATTGTGAAATTGATTGAGATCAGACAGTCAGAGCTGTTAATTAAACTGAGATGCAGCTATTTCAAAAAACTAATGCATTTCTGAGTTCCCAGCCAACAACTACACAATGATGCTAAGCTGAGAGTGCTGAAACTATTGAGCTCTTGCTTGATTTGCAGCTCTAGTGTTCTAATCACAATTTCACAATTTATTTTACAGGAACTTAAGTGGTTTCAAGTGCTTCGAGATTTCAGGTCTTGGAGCTTTAAAGGATCTTGACTTTTTCCACCCTGTAGTAGGAAGAAGTTTTTTTTACAGTAACAGTGATAAGTTTTGAATGAAATTTTTTTCATACTTCCAATGCCACTATAGTGTTCATTTTTGCCACACAGTAGGTGAATGGGCATAGAAGTACCATAATAGGGCAAGGGACGTATGAGAGACCATTTGGATGTTTGGGCCTTTTCTTGTCACAACGATGGTTAGGGGCATGAGGAGGCACAAATGGAACATGGCAAGTGTGAGAGACATGGGAGGGGGATGTGGAGTGAGCACATAGGCATGGATCATGAATGAACTGGCCCATTTAAACTCAGTGTACAGGATAATCAGATCGAATTTTCTCATCAAGAATGACCTCAATCCGCAATTTGTGTTTCCACAAACCTTTTGCTGTTGAGCAAATAGTGCTTAAGGTATGTAGAACTGTCAAGCTGTGAAGTTGTTTCACTCTTTTGCCCTTTAAAATTTGTAGCAAAATAAACTGTTTGCCTGTGTCCATGGGAGTAAAAAAATTCTATAAGTTTCATTAGTTGTTTGTAGATATAACCCTTAGTAGTATCATTACGGGATTTTGACAGTGTGGGAGGAGGAGTGCTAAACAGAAAGTTAACAGCTTGATTAATCGCATTAGCTCAAAGTAGCTGTTGAAGATATGGATATCTTTGTTGTAGTTGTGAATACAAATCATTTGTTTCTATAAAGGAGTTAAGGTCTTGAGGGAATTTTTGAATTCGTTTTCATGAGTAGAATTTTTTTCTCATAAAGTGAATGTTGTGATAAATGTTTAGAATGCTATTGAATTTTGGTGCATTATGACCTACATGGCATGCCTACAGGTGACTTGGCATGGAAGATGTAAGGGAAAAGGGTAGTGTTTGGGAGTCATGAGTTGGCATTAAGTGGGCATAGGAGGTAGAGGGAGCCCTTGGGTAAATGGGGAGTCATGTGCTGACATGAACAGGCATGAACTGAGTAAAACAGTTATAAGGCCCTGGAGTTTGGCGGCAAGGAATGTTTGAGAGGCCATTAGGGATGCGTGAGTGCATAGATAGTGCATGGGGAGCGGATGGGTGAGTGAGGGGATGGTTAATTAGGAAGGATAAGGTCTGGAGTACCTAATATTTAACCTGAAAGATGCATGGGATCCATGGTGACTTGGCCGAATGGATTCAGAATTGGCTTGATCATAGAAGGCAGACGGCAGTGGTGGAAGGGTGTTTGTCAGGTTGGAGGTCCGTGACTAGTTATGTTCTATACTGGAACCTCTGGTGTTTGTGATATATATAAATGACTTGGATGAAAATGTAGATGGGCAGGTTAGTAAGTTTTCAGATGATACAAAGATTGGTGGAGTTGTGGATAGTGTAGAAGTTTGTCAAAGGATGCAGAGGGTTTTAGATCAGTTGCAGATATGGACAGAGAAATGACAGATGGAGTTTAATCTGGGTAAGCGTGAGGTGCTGCACTTTGGGAGATCAAATGTTAAGGAAAAGTATACAGTTAATGGCAGGACCCTGAACAGCATTGATGTACAGAGGGATCTTGGTGTTCAAGTCCATAGCTCCCTGAAAGTGGCCACGCAAGTAGATTAGGGTGGAAAAGAAGACACATGGTATGCTTGCCTTTATTGGTCAAAGAATTGAATGTTGCAGCTTTACAAGACTTTGGTAAGGCCATATTTGGAGTATTGCATTCAATTCTGGTCACTACATTACAGGAAGGATGTGGAGGCTTTGGAAAGGGTGCAGAAGAGGTTTACCAGGATGCTGCCTGAATTTAGAGCAGGTGAGCTACAAGGAGAGGCTAGAGAAACTCAGGAGTTTTCTCTGAAGTGGTGGAGGCTGAGGGGAGACTTGATAGAAGTCTATAAAATTATGAGATGCATAGAAAGAGTTGACAGTCAGAATCTTTTTCCCAGAGTTGAAATGTCTAAAACTAGGGGGAATGCATTTAAGATGAGAGGGGAAAGTTCAAAGGAGACGTGGGTGCAAGTATTTTACACAGAAAGTGGTAGGAGTCTGGAACGTGCTGCCGTGGTGGTGGTAGGGGCAGAGACGATAGGGGCATTTAAGGAACTTTTAGATAAGCACATGAATATGCAAGGAATAGAGGAAATGGGCCACAGGCTGGCAGAAGGGATTAGTTTCATGTGGCGTCATATTTGACAGAACATCATGGCTGAAGGTCCCATTCCTGTGCTGTACTGTTCGATGTTGTAAAACAACAGGGAAGTAGTCCTGGAAATTTTCTGACTCAGATGTCTGCCTACAGAGCAAAAATATGGTTCCACAAAATCTGTTTGAGGGAGTAACACAGCAGCTACTTAGCGCATGATTCCAACCAACACTTCTTTTCAAATCACCATTGCGCCTTTTGTTCACCACTTTTCCATGTTCTGCTTTCTCATCATCTTCTTCATTAGAGCTGATAAGACCTCTGCCTTATACTTCAGCTCATACGTTGTTACAATTCACCAACAATATTGCTTTTTCGAAGTCTTTCTATTTTGAATGTGGGATGGGAGATGATGGGGGAAGAGACTAAGACACTTGAGGCAAATTTGCTAATATTACAACCAGCATCAGAAACTTTACAGCAATAATGTATATATTAATATGATCTTTAATGTATTAAACTAGTGAAGGCATTGTATGAATCACAGAAAGATGATATGTCGGCACAACAGGTAATAAGGAGGGCAAATAGAATTCTGCAATTTATTGCTAAAGGGGAAAAAAAGAAATAGACTAGAAAACTAGAGATGTATTGTTGCATCTATACAAGGCATTAGTGAGACCACACCTGGAGTACTGCATACAGCTTTGGTCCACTTACTTGCAGAAGGATGTAATTGCATTCGAGACAGTTCAGAGAAGGGTCACTAGATTAATTCCAGAGATGATAAGTGAGTTTACAAATGACATGAAGATTTGGTTAATGGTAGGGAAGAATGTCTTAGGTTACAAGAAAGTAATAACAGCTTGGTCAGATGTGTAGAGCAGTGTAAGGTGGAATTTAATCCTGAAAAGTGTGATCTGATAATCTGTGGAAGAAGTAACAAAGACAAAGGAACACTCAATGAATGGCAGAATACCAGGAAGCTAAGAGGAATGGAGGAATCTTGGGGTGCTCTTCCATAGATCCCTGATTAATAGATTAATAGGGTAGTTAAGAAGGTTTCTGGGACACTTGCCTTCATGGTTTGTGGCATAGATTTTAAGACTAGGGAGGCTTTGTTAGAGCTATACAAAACTTTAGTTAGGCCACATCTGGGGTACTGCGTGCAGTTCTGGTCACCACAGTATAGGAAGGATATGATTGCACTGCAGAGGGTGCAAAGCAGATTCACCAGAATGTTGCCTGTGTTGGAACATTGTAGTTATGAAAAAAGTTGGATAGACTTGGATTGTTTCCTTTAGAGCAGAGAAGTTTGAGAGGGGACCTGATTGAAGCGCTTAAGATTGTGAGGAGCACGGACAGTGTGAATTGGAAGCAGCTGTTCCCCTTCGTTGAAAAGTCAATAATGAGGAAGTATAATTTTAAGATGAAAGAGGAGATTTATAGAGTATTGGAGGAAATATCTTTTCACCCAGATGTTGGTGGGAGTCTGAAATGCACAGCCTGAGAAGGCAATAGGGGTCAGAAATCTCACAACCTTTAAAAAGTACATGGATGAGCATTTAAAATGTCATAACATTAAGGCTATAGGCCAAGTTCTGGAAAACAGGATTAATGTGGTTAGGTAATTTTTTTTGTCAGTACAGACTTGATGGGCCAAAAGGCCTCTTCTGTAGTGTATGATTCCATGACCATGAAAGGCTTGTCTTATAATGAGAAATTGAGTGGTTCAGGCCTTATAAACCTGTTGGACTATAATATTGTGTCGTGTGATTTTTGACGGTGTTTAGAAGAATGAGAGATTTAATTGAGTGTATAAAGTGCTAAAGGGAATTGAAAGTAGACATAGAGTGACCGTTTCCCTTTGTGGGGCAATCTAGAATGAGAGGTCATAGTTTTTTGCTAAAGGGTGACAGATTTAAAACAGAGATGAGGAGGAATTACATCTCTCACTCTGTGGAATTCAGTACCCCAGAGTGCAGTGGACTCTAGGACACTGAATAAATATAAGGAAGAAATAGATTTTTAGTTAGTAACAGGTTAAAAGTTCATCGGGAGCAGGCAGGAAAGTTGAGTAGAGGCCAAGTTGAGATTAGCCATGATTGTATTAAATGGCAGAGCAGGTTTGAGGGAATGAATTACCTGTTCGTGCCCTAATTCTTATTTCAGAGGAACTATTACATAAAGACATATAAGGAGATACTTACTCAAATGACTAAAAGAGAGAGTTTAGAAGGAAGGACTTACAGGAGGAAAGTAGAGTAGACTGGTAGAGAGATGTAGGGAGGGAATTCCAGAGCTTAAGGCTGAGGTAATTGAAGGTTAAGCCACCAACCATGGAACAATTAAAATCAGAATGTTCAGGAGGCCAAAATTAGAGAAAAACAGTCATCTCAGGAGATTTTTTTGTAAATTAATTGATAGTATATGGGAACTACTGATGAGCAATGTCGCCCCATCCCTAATTGTACTTGAGCTGAGTGATTTACTTGGCTATTTCAGAGGGCACTTAAGAGTTAACCACATTGCTATGAGTCTGAAGTCACATGACGGCCAAAACAGGTAAGGAAAGCAGATTTCCTTCCCTAAAAGCCATTAATGAACCAGATAGATTTTTACAGTAACCACTGCTCGTTTTCATCGTCACTATTATTGAGACTAGTTTTTAATTGAAGATTAATTTTGTTTAAACTCCACCAAGGGCCATGATGAGATTTGAACCCTGGTTCCCAGAACATTAACCTAGCCCAGTGACAGAGCCATCATGTCACCATTTCCAGCAAAAAATAACTAACTTTCTCACTTCGTAGAGAATTTGACCATCTTCCCTTGACTTTCAATGGCAACACCATCACTGAATGGTAGCTAGTGACATTACCACCATACCTGTGTGGGGCTGGACAACATTAC
The DNA here is from genome assembly GCF_021869965.1 of Rhincodon typus. NCBI lineage: Eukaryota > Metazoa > Chordata > Chondrichthyes > Orectolobiformes > Rhincodontidae > Rhincodon > Rhincodon typus. The sequence goes on along the minus strand of NC_063335.1, from coordinate 58,563,318 downwards.
AGGAATAGGGAGGAGCTGGGCTATAAAGATAATTGAAAGCACAGATGTGAATTTTAACATCAAGTTGTTGCTTGATTGGAATCCAATGTAAGCTAGCGAGTACAAGGATGATATGTGAATGGGACTTGATGCAAGTTCAGACACTACAGATAGAGTTTTGTATGATGCACATTTGCAGAAGGATGAATAGATAAGAACATAAGAAATAAGAGTCGGAGTAGGCCATTTGAACCTCTGCATCTACTCCGCCATTCAATCAGATTATTGTGACATTAAATCCACTTTCCTGCCTTCTCCCCAAAATCTTTGACTCTCTGGCCAATCATTAATCTGTCTAACTCAGCTTTGAATACATTCAATGATCCAGCCAGGAATTCCACAGATTAACAACTTGCTGAGGAAAGAATGTCCTCCTCATCTCAGTTCTGAAAAAGAGCCATATCAGAATTGAATGGTGTACTCTGTTTCTCTGTCCAAAAACACTGCTGAATTTCTCCAGTATTTCATGCTTTTATTTCAGATTTCTAGAATTTTGTTTTTTTTCCTCCTTATCCATGTCTTAAATTGAACCCCTTATTTGGAGGTACAGCATTCATCCATCCATTCATTAAGCCCTCAAGAATATTGTATGTTTGAATAAGATCATCTCTCATTCTTTTAAACTGCAGCGAGTATGAGCCCAGCAGGCTGAATGTTTATTTTCATAAGATAAACCCCTTCATCCCAGGAATCAGATGAGTGAATCTTCTCTGAATTGCCTTTAATGCAGATATACCTCCCCTTTAAGTAGGCTAACACTGTATGAATGCTTTCTATGTGTGGCCTCAGCAATGCCCTGTTCAGTTATAGTGAGACTTCATTGCTTTTATACACCAATCCTTGCAAAGAAAACTAACGTTCCATTTTCTTTCATGATTACTTGCCATACATGCTTACATTTTGTGCTTCATGTACAAGGACCCCAGATCCCTCTGGACCACTGCATTCTTCAGTCATTCTCCATTTAAATAATATTCTTTTCTCTTCTTCCAACTAAGACACTTTCCAATATTATATTCTATTATATTCTATCCGCTAATTTTTTGCCCACTGACTTTAATTCATCTGGAGCCTGTTGCAATGTATTCTTCACATAGCTTGCTTTGCCACATATTTTTATATTCTAACAAGGCCTTCACCCAAGTTATTAATATTGATTGTAAATAGTTGAAGTCTAAGCCTCTGTAGCACCCACGAGTTACATTTTGCCAACCTAAAATTGACCCATTTATCCAAAATCTCTAGTTCCTATTTGTTAGTTAGCCCTGAATTCATGCTAATATATCACCATCCAAATCATATGCTTTTATCATGCCACCTTATTGAATACCTTTAGGAAATCTAAATACTCCACATTTACTGGTTCTCCTTTACCTACACTGCTTGTTAAATCCTCAAATAGTTTGCGTATATCTGTCAAACAATTGCCCTTTCACAAAACCATGTTGACTCTGCCTGGTTATCTTATAACATTCTTATTATCCTAATGCTTCCTCTATAGTGGATTCCAGTATTTTCTTAAGGATAGAAGTTAAGCTAACTGACCAATAGCTCCTTGCGTTCTCTCTCTTTGCATTCTTGAATAAAGGTGTTAGATTTACCATTCAGCTGGGACCTTTCCAGATTGTAGAAAAGATTGATGATTGCAACCAATACAATCCTTTCTTTTGCATGCACTTTGTTTAAGGCCATTAGATAGGGGATTTGTCAGCTGTTAGTCCCATTAGTCTACCTCATTTTTTTGCGTGATTTTTTTATGCGTGATTGTTTTCAGTTCTCTCTTCCTTTTGTGAGAAACCAACCAGAAATGTCTAAAAATAATCAAGTTAGAGAAAACAAAGGCTTGAATGAAGGTTTCAACAAAGGATGAACTGAGTCAGTGGTGAAGTTGGGCCTGTTGCAGTGGTGAAACTTTAGTAATGATCCGATATATAGTCAGAAGTTTATCTCATGGTCAAATATGACACCAAAATTGCAAATGGAATGGTTTATTTGTAGACAGTTGTCGGGGAAAGGGATAGAATCAGTAGTCAGGGATTGGAGTTTGGAGTGGGACCAAAAACAATGACTTCAGTCTTTCCAATACTTCACTAGAGGAGTTTTTAGCCCATCTAATACTGGTCAGATGAACAGTCTGATAATTTAGCAACGGTGAAAGAATCAGTACAAGTGGTGATGAGTTAGAGCTGGGTGAGATCCACACATTGGTAATAAGACATGATATTCAGTTGTTGTTACTGTAAGGCAGCATGTAGATTAAAAAAAAGGAGATAGCCAACATAGATCCTTGGACGTAATACCAGAGATATATGTGCAGAAGAAAATTAATTTCAAATGATACTCTTGTCACATCCACAGCTATAACTGTGGAAGTGTGTTAGATGAGGATGGAACATCCTCAATTGTGTCAAAGGCTGAAGATAGTCATGAAGGATGAGGAAGGAAAGTTTACCATTGTAACTGTAACAAAGAATGCCAATTGTGACTTTACTATCTTATCACTGTGGCAGGGCAAAAACCTGATGGGAGTGATTCAAAATGGAGCCCCAGCAATTGTGGGCATGGATTTGGGAAGTGACAAGACATGCAAGGATTTTGGAGAGGAAAAATAGGTTGGAGAATGTTTGGTAGCTTACAATGAGGGTAGGATGGTAGGATCAACAATTGAAGAGAGTGAAATCTTTAGAATATCACCTAACATGGGGAACAGGATGAGAAGTTTCATTTAGTGCCCAGGTGCCAACATGTGCAGGTTTTTATTAATTGATATTTGATTTATTATTGCCATATATACTGAGATACAGTGAAAAGTATTGTTTTGCTTGCTAACCAGACAAAGCATACCTTACATAAGTACATTAGGGTAATGGAACAGAATTCAGAATACACCATTACGACTATAGAGATGGTGCAGAGAAATATCAACTCTAATATATTTGAGGTCCATTCGTAAGTCTGATAACAGCAGGGAAGAAGCTGTTCTTAAATTTGTTGGCATGTGATTTCAAACTTTTGTACCTTTTGCCCTATGGAAGAGGATGGAAGAGAGTATAACCAGGGTGGGAGGGGACTTTGATTATATGGGCTGCTTTCCCGAGGCAGGGTGAAGTGTAGATGGAGGCAATGGAAGGAAGGTTGGTTTTTATGATAGACTGGGCGGCGTTCACAGCTCTGTAATTTCTTGTGGAACTGGGCAGAACAGTTACCATACCAAACTGTGATGCATCTGGATAGGATACGTTATATGGTGCACGTACAAAAATTGGTCAGACATTGTAGACATGCTGAATTTCCTTAGCCTTCTGTGGAAGTAGAGGCATTGGTGAGCTTTCTTGATTGTAGCGTCGACATGGATGGACCAGAATAGACTGTTGGTGATATTTACTCCTAATAGTTTGAAACTCTCCACCACTTCCACCTCAGCACCAATGATACAAACAGGGGCATGTCCTCCACTTTGCTTCCTGAAGTTGCTGACCAGCTCCTTCATTTTGATGACATTGAGGGAGAGTTCGTTGAATTTACACCATGCCACTTAAGCTGTCTATCTCATCCCTGTATTCTGTCTTGTCATTGTTTGCGATCCAAAAAATTACTTTAGCTTTATTGAATTGAATTAGCTTTATTGTCACATGTACTCAAATGATTAGAGTGAAAAGTTTAGAAGTCACCACATTTTGGCGCCATCTCAAGTATAAAGGTAACCAAATACAGATACTTAAGAACAAATTCTTCGGAAAAAATAATTAGAAAAATAAGGAAATGAAAGGTCCAACATTACAGATCATAGAAATAAGTTAGTAAAATAAAGAAAAAGAACATTCAGAATAACAGCCTTTCCAACCCAGTCAATGTCAGTGCCTTGCCTCCAGTAACTGTACGGAAGACTTCCACCACCTTACTGCCACCTGTGTCAGATCCACCAATGTAGGAGTCACCACACTTTAGGCACCATCTCTTCACCACTGGACCCACCTCACTGACACCGCTGAACCCACACTCGCCTCAGAACCAGGAGTCCCCAGCTCCACTGCTGCTTCCGCTTTGCCAATAACCAGAAGTCCCCACTCTAGTCTACAGCGACTACAACCAGGAATCCCGGGCTCTGCTGCTGCCTCAATGACAGCAGGAGTCCCCGATCCAGGCATAATACTGCCACCGCTGCCACATCAGTGCCAGGAGACCCCACTCCGGCCTCACTACAAACAGGAGTCCCTGATTCTGCTGGCAGGTCAAGAGTCCCCACTCTGGGCTCACTGCCACCAGGATTCCCACAGATGTCACCTCGTCAATGCCACCTTATTGAAGAGTCAGGTCTCACTGATGCCACCATTCGCTATCACTGGAGGAGCTTTGCTGACATTGTGGCTGGCTTTGAACACCAGGAGGACGTCCTTGCTGCCACTGCAGCTGGTCTTGAATGCCAGGAGGATGTCTTTGTTGCCAATGCTGCTGGTGTCGAACACCAGGAGGATGTCTTTGTTGCCAATGTTGCTGGTGTCAAACACCAGGAGGATGTCTTTGCTGCTGCCGCCTCCAATTGCACACAGAATTGGCTACTCCGCCATTATCTTGATTTGAACATCGATGCCACAGTCAAGAAAGCACACCAACACCTCTACTTCATCAGAAGGCTAAGGAAATTCAACATAGCCACAATGACTCTGACCAATTTTTATAGACCATAGAAATCATCCTATCTGGATGCATCACAACGTGTTATGGCAACTGCTCTGTCCAAGACCGCAAGAAATTACAGAGCTGTGAATGCAGCCTAATCCATACGGTGGTGTCATCAACAAATTTTTAAATGGAGGTAGAACTGAATTTGGCCATACAGTCATGACTATATAAGGAGTATAGTAAGGGGTTGAGCATGGAGCCTTGCGAGGCACCAGTGATGAGGATTATTGTGTAGGAGGTGTGGCAGTCATTTTCCTAGTTCCATCAGATTTCTGAAAAAATGTTATAATTCTGCTTAAAACAAAACCCAATGCGTTTTTTAGTTTCAAAACTAGATATGGAATTTACTAAATATGGATATTTTTTACTCCTGAGAAAGAAGGGTGAGTTTTAGTTTATATTTCTTACAGTGGCTTAAATCTGCCCTAAGGAAATTAGTATGAGACAGATGGATGTCAGAACCTATCAGGCTTAGAAGTCTATGAATTTCCTACACTTGCTGGTTGTGCCAGTCAGCTAAAAAAATGAAATGCCAAGTTGACCTGCATGCAGGTTATTTTTAAAATATAACTAAGGATGTAAAAGTCTGGAATCCTAGGAACAAAGATTGTTTCCAGTAAGCCCTAAATCTGATTCATTTCATTAGTCCGTGATTTGGAAAAGTAAATTTGATCCAATTTTTCCTAGTGGATTCTTCATACTGTGGTAGCTACGGAAACATAGCAATTAGAAGATAATGTTTGTAAGGAATAATAACAGTGAAACTGCGCTGACACAGTTCAGCTAAAATGGTGATTGAGATTTTCAAAAATTATTTCCTAACAATTTGTATGACTCTTGCTGTACTTTTACGTATCTCAAATGCTTTGATTTAATGTGAAAGTACTTGTAGAGTATGTCATTTTCTGCATGAGGTTCTGGTAGAAAATTAGAAATCAGTCTCTAATCTTTCATCTTCTTTTTCCTTATCTGGCCCAGACTTGCATCTTTCTGAAGGAAGGGGCTGGGTGTGAGTAAGGTTGTGGGGAGGCATATATAAGAGGATTGACAGCAGAGTGGGGAGGTGAGCGAAGGAGAAAAAGGGAATGGTAGGTCTTGCCAAAATGTGTGCAGTCTATTTTCTGCCAACATATGGATGTCTTTGAAAAGGTAGGTAATTAAAAAGTGATAATGGAGAAGCAAACTGCAAAGGGACTATTGAATTTTTTTATTAGTTCATTCTCACAGTGACAGGTATCTCACTTTTGCTCTTCAGCTTGCATTTTTCTATTCCGTTTTTGGGGCTATTTGGTAATACAGAAGTGATTAAAGCAATTGGTTTAATTTTGCATCATCAGAAGCCTGCAGCTCATGATAAGTATATATAATCTACAAAATAATAAATTGTTCAAATGTATTTCCCATTTTGTTAAATATTCAGCTGGATGATAACAGAAGTTGTATAGAAATGACAATCTTTCTTTCATTTTTTTTGAGATTTTTTTTCACTTTTGCTTATACCGAGTTCTGCTGTGAAACAGTCAGGGAGAGATCATTAGCTTCTAGTTTATGTGAAACCCAGGGTTAGAACTCTGTATGTCACCAGTCAGTTTCTTTACCTCCTTGAGCTGATCAGAGGATCAGAGTATCAAGGAAGGATTAGTACCAACTTGGGATTTGTGTGATTGGTTAATTTATTGCGGTGATGGCAAGCCTTTCATCTACGGCAACATTTAATCAGGACAGGCACGGAGGCTATTACAGGTTGGCTCTTTTCTCAACTTAGGCTGGCTGCACCATCAGCTCTATCACAATTCCCCTGAAATTTCCAAATTATCTGGAACAGGGTTTATCCTCTCAGTAATAAAAATTAGAACAGATTTCTGATAGGGATGATGGCAGGGCTTTTTGCTTGCACAGGGCATAGTAGTGCAGCCACGTGCTTCCAAAAAAAATCATCTTGGTCTAAAGATGTGTAGGATTTATCACACTCTACTCTGATCCAAATCCACATGGCCGAAAATTTATATTAGATTTTATCAGGAAGGCCTAAGTCTAAAAAAATCAATGGAGGTTATCTTTTATGTAACAGCAACTTGTGGAAATATTGATTTTCATTTTATAGGGAATCTGCTGCATGAGTTTGTAATCAGTGTCCCGCTGACTACTATGTATTTTTCTCTCTTTTCGTATCAGTGTTACTGAATTTTTTTTTGCCTCCAGTACTTAAGACCAGAAATTCAGCCACTTTGTTATAGATTTCACCCCACTACTGATGCAAATGCCTGTTAACATTTTGTTAAATAGATAATTGCCTTAATCTGAGATTTTATTAGACAGTTGCTGTATTGACAGAGAGAAGTCCTTGCACCCTTATTTATCTGTTTAAGTGGAAGGGGCTGCAGTTCAGTTCACCAATTTGCAAGTGAGTGTTCTTTACACAGTCCCTGAGGCTAAAAAGAATATGCAAAACTGATTCTAGTGTTGAAAATCATAGCTATTTTTATAAAAGTTTTTTTTTAGCAAACACCATAAGGTAAACATTCATTCATGTCCCAAAATAAGGGCACATGAATAAAACAAAAACAGGAATTGCTGGAAAATCTCAGCAGGTCTGGCAACATCTGTGGAAAGAAATCAGAGTTAACATTTCAGGTCCAGTGACCATTCCTCAGAACTGGCACATGGCACATGGAATGATCTTTGCTCCCAAGTGGATAGGCTCAAGGCTCACTGCTGTAGGCACCTAATGGGTATCCCCAGGCAGTTCACTTTTAAGCTGGAAGAAGCCCCAAAAATAGGCCACAGCGCCACTGGCAACAACTCTCAGCTAAGTCCCTGAAAGGGGAGAAGGAAGAGTCATAGAGCCATAAAGATGTACAGCACGGAAACAGACCCTTCGGTCCAACTCATACATGCGGACCAGATATCCTAAATTAATCTAGTCCCATTTACCAGCATTTGGTCCATAGCCTTCCTATTCATATACCCATCTAGATGCCTCTTAAATGTTGTAAATGTACCAGCCTCCACCATCTCCTCTGGCAGCTCATTTCATATATGAACCGCCCTCTGCGTGAAAAAGTCACCCTTTAGGTCCCTTTTAAATCTCTCCCCTCTCAACTTAAACCTATGCCGTCTATTTTTGGACTCCCTTACCATGGGGAAAAGACCTGGACTATTCACTCTATCCATGCTCCTCATGATTTTATAAACTTCTATAAGGTTACTCCTCAGCCTCCGACGCTCCAGGTAAAACAGCCCCAGCCTATTCAGCCTCTCCCTGGCAACATCCTTGAGGATCTTTTCTGAACACTTTCAAGTTTAACAACATCTTTCCTGTAGCAGGGAAACCAACATTGAATGAGAATGTGCCTCAGGGTGGCCAGGAGTAGGACAGTCAGGAGGGACAGCAATAATGAATGAGATAAGGCAAAGGAAGAGAGGCTTGCATTGATATCGCATCTTTCAAGATCACCAGATGTCCTAAATAGTATTACAGTCAATGAAGCATTTTGTGCTATTGGTACCATGACACCTGATTTTGTACACAACAAATGCCCAAAGAAAGAAATGTGATAATAACCTGATAAATCTGTTCCTGTGGGGTTTTTTAACAATTCTTTTGGATGTAAGCATCACTGGCAAAGCCAACTTTTGTTGCCCTTCCCTCATTACTGTTGAGATATTCGTGTTGAGCCTCTTAACTGCTGCGTCCATCTCATGTAAGTACATTTACAGTGCTGATTACCAAACAATCCCAGTTTTTCTTTGTTGTATAAGACACTAGTTAGGCCACAGCTTGAATTTTATTTACTGCCCTGGTTATCACATTACAGGAAGGACATAACTGGTCTTGCGAGAGTACAGAGGAGATTTACAAGAATGCTGCCAGTGCTTGAAAATTGTAGCTATAAGGAAAAATTGTATAAACTAGGGTTGTTTTCCATAGAACAGAGGAGGCTGAGGGTAACTTAATAATGTTAATAATTAAAAATAATGAGGGGCTTGGATGGAATGGAAATGAAGATCTGTTTCCCCCAAGTGGAAATACCGAGGGCACAGTTTTAAGGTGACTGTTTGAAGAATTAGGGAGAACATAGAGAAAATCATTTTCACTCTTAGGGCAGTGAAGTCCAGAATTCACTGCCCAGTTTGATGGCTTAGGTGGAAACCTTCAACTAATTTAACAGGAGCCTGGATCTACACCTGAATCGCTGGAACCTGTAAGGCTTTGGACCAGATTTCCAACCCTGGAAAGTGAGATTAGAATAGGATGCTAGTTTATTCAGCTATCACAGACATAATTGGTTGTTTGGCATCTTTCAGTTCTGTTACTTTTCTGTGGTTCTCTTGACACCAGGCACAACTTCTTTAGTCTTCTTCAATATAGTGCCATGGGATTACACTGTACAGTATTACACTATAGCCTGAGACCATTTTCCTGATTATCAACAACACTACCAATTTCCATGTCATCTGCAAACAGACTAATTATACCTTCCACATTCACATCCAAGTCATTGGTGTACATAATAAGCAGCAAGGGCCTCGACAACAATCCCTTTGGTTACAGGCTGTCAATCACAAAAATAAAAAACAAACGTCTACCAACACCCTTTGCTTCTAATTTGCAAGCCAATTTTGCATCTGGTTTGCCAACTTGCCTTGGATCCCATGTGTTCTTACTATTTGAACCAGCCTTCCATGTGGGACCTTGTCAGAGACCTTACTGAAGTCCATGTAAACCATACCAACCACACAACCCTCATTAATAAATTTAGTCATCTTTTTATAAAAAGACAAGTAAATTAATCAGACAAGATCTCTTACATGACAAGTCCATTATGTAAGAGGCTTGCCCAACCATTCTGCACCTGAAAAAACAGGTACAGATCACTGAATGTCTTGGCTTGCCTCTATAATTTACATGAAAGTAGGATATTTCCTTCCAACTAGTCCTCCATTTTATATGCATAGCTTTAATCACTGTGCAAACTCTCTAAGAGAATTTTCAGGCAATGTACTCTAAGGAATCAATCTTTTTAAAGAATTTATTATTTTTCCTTTCTTCACCACATGACAAAATAAATAATATACTCAGATGTTTAAGTCCCACTGTTCCCACATCATTCCCCACCTGAGACTATGTGTGTCAAAGGCTACCATAAACATAAGCTCAGGTGTTACAAGTGCCAGAAGAGATAGCCATGTTGATGCTTTCTTCTTGACTTTGTGACTGAACTGCATTGTGTTGCTTAGGCTTCATCTATAATGGTTTGACAAGGAATCAAGAATTCAATAAGGATCACTATTCCATTGAACTATCAACTCCTTGTTAAAATACTCCTCATTTTAGGAAAACAGAAAAGCATACACAGACCAGTTAACATCTTGACTCACTTCCACCATTAGATAAGACAATGGTTCTTCAACCTACCTTTGTCCCAGATTGCTGAAGAACTTTGCTGAACAAAACTCTGTCAGTCTGAGATTTCAAAATACAATTAATCTTGCAAAAGTCGCTGTTTGAGGAAGAGAATTTCAAACTTCTTTGCCACATTTCATGCATAGAAGCCTTTCCTAATTTCACTCTTGAAAAGCTGGCTCTATGTTTTAGGCTAAAATGTTTTACTTAGATTCACTAATCAGCAGAAATAGAATTTTGACAATGGCATGTCCTTCCTGACATTGTACTCAGGCATGGACACCATTTATTCTCCCTCTATTTAATTTCCCACATGATTGTGTTTAAAATCCACATGCAGTAGCACATGCAATTCAGAGCTGAAGGAAACTTTTCATTGCAGGAAGGATAATAAAACAGCCTTCTGGTCAAACAGAGAGCCTCTGTACCACAGACACAATTGTCCTGCCCAGCTACATCTCTCTTAACATAACATTTGAGAGCCTATAAAAGTGGCAAATGTTTTACCTTAATCTTCACATTACATTGGTTTTACTTTATCCATGAGTGCATCATAGTCATTTGTTGAGATGTGTTCTGTCAGAGAGCTAAATGACACATTTTATGACTGCCACACTTGATAGCTACAGGAACATTTCCTTCATTGTGGAAGAAATATAGAATCCCTACAGTGTGGAAGCAAGCCCTTCAGGCCATTGCGTCCACACTGCCCCTCTGAAGAGCATCCCACCCAGACCCAACCTATCCCTATAACCCTGCAATCCCATGGCTAATCCACTCAGCCTGTACATCTTTGGACTGTGGGAGGAAACTGGAACAGCCAGCAGACACCCACACAGACGCAGGGACAACGTGCAAAGTCCACACAGCAGTCAGGTGGAATTGAGCCCAGGTCCCTGCCGCGGTTGACAGCAGTGCTAACCGCTGAGCCACCATGGCATTTATCATTCAATCTTTTGAATGTCACATTAATATTCAGTGTTTTACTCACCACTCTGGGAGCACAGCTGAACTTTCAGACATAGCTGACCCTCCCTTCTACACATTGTAAAGAACATTTTCTAAGAACAGTCTCAGTGAGGATAATTGAATTGAAGGTGAACATAAAGCTGCGCAATGAGTCTGCTTACTAACACTTTGAGATGGACATAGATTCGGACAAGGCTGACATTGCCGTTCATTTTCTTATCTTGATTAACTTTCCACACTACCCCTACCAAAACCAGCCCTTTTGTCCATTCCTCCATTCCTCCATGTCTCCAACTACTCTTTCTGACCTCCCCTGGATCCCTCCTCTATTGTTCTATGCCTTCAACCCTACTCCAGATCACCCCCCTCAGCAGTACTGGCTTGCCTGAGCTCTATGAAAGCTACCATTCTCCTGCTGTCCTCTCGAATACCATAGAGTCAAACAGGGTAAACCACTGACCTTACCCACAATTCAAAAAGCCAACTATTACAACGACTCTTAAGATAATAACGAACAGGATGCCATGAGATTCACATACACTGCTGACTCATTCCTAAAAGTAGATATAATTTTAAAAATTATTTCTTTTAATGGGTACTCTTTCCATGCAATTATATTACAAGTATGAATCCACCATAGACTAGCATAATGTTTAACATGGCTCTGACCTTATCTCTGCACATCAACCTGCCATCAGTTAATCAAAATGTTGCAAACTGCCTCATGAGGTAAGCCAGCACTCAACACTTCTATCCTTTTAGGCTCCAAAGAAACCGTACCCCACCTCACCCCTACTCTCCACCTCCAAACCCTACAGATTCTCTGCAGCTTGCCTGTTCCTTTTTTACATCTGACAAACTTTGATCAAATCACCCATTCTTCGAAATTCCAGGAAATATAACCTAGAGCCATCTTTCCTTGTAATTTAAAGTTTAAACTCAGGCATCAAAAGAAGAGTCTAGGCCCGAACCGTCAGCTTTCCTGCTCCTCTGACGCTGCTTGGCCTGCTGTGTTCATCCAGCTGTACACCTTGTTATCTCATCAATATTGTAAATCTATGTTGCACTGCTTCCTGAGTCAATATATATTTCCTAAGGTGGGGTGATGCCCAGAATGGCTCACAACATTACAGGTATCATCTAAACAGGATTTTGTATAAATGTATAATCTACCCCTTGTATTTTGGTCTGCAGATGGTTTGCAGTTTTGTTGTGCGTTGTATTTTGATGCCTGTATTATAGACCTTCAACTGTTCAGTTTCAGTTTGGAGGCCAGGAATGCTGAAGCAGTAATTCAGTCAGTGATTTCAGCTATCAACGTGGAATGCCGATTCTGAAGACTGAATTCCATTTGTTGACTCCCTCTTTGCTATCTGCTGTTGGTTCCAATAAAAACTTTAATTTGTTAGCTGCTTGATAATTCAGAGAGTGTATCTGTACATCCTTGTCTTGTATCCTATAGTTCATGCCAGCACATAGCTATTTTTCTAGTAAAACATAACATTGGTTCGCTTTCATGTTCTCCAACGTATTTTTCATCTTTTTGTTTCATCTTATGTTGTTGGCAGATATTAGCAGATCTTTGTCATTTTATTATTACCATTCTTTGACTTTTTTGTCAGTTTGCAGTGGCGACGTGTTTAGCTTATGCCAATAAATTGATTCACGCAGTGGCAGTTGAAAGTGATCAATGTCATCATTGGGGATACGTTCACCTCTATGAAATCGCACAATATGAAGCTGAGTTATATAATGCATAGAAGGGTTTTTCCATGCGGTAATTAGCGGTAGACTGTCAGGGTAGAGTGTATATTGGCAGTTGGGCGGTATGTATCTCTCTGGTTTAATTTTGATGTGATACCTATAGGTGTTTGTAGACATGTTGTCTCTAAAGTCAATAGGAGTAATTTACAACTTTTGACATGATAACATTTTTGTTTAGTGAAGGCAATTGTTTCATCTTTAGTTCTTTGTGTGAAGGTAGGCCTGATCCACAGAGCCCATGACAGTGAGACAGTGATGCAGGTCCCAAATTTGCAGTAGCTGAAACAGAGATTGAACCCTGTGCTGTTAGCACCAACCTGATTCACACTGGTTGTCCAGCCACAAGACTACAGTGTACAATCTATCTTTTCTGAACAAATTCAAGTTTATTCCTAAGGTTTTGGTGAGGACTTCTGAAGAAATCTCACTTCCATTATTTATTAATGACTATTTTGTTCTGGGGTTTTCTATGCTTATCAAGATATTCATATCAAAAAAATTTCAATGGTTAAAGTTCCACCTGAACAGAAATATTTTTGAGAATGTCATGGAAAAACATGCATTCAAAAACTTTACCCCACAGGGTAGAATCTTGTGGAGATGACAGGGATCGTAGCCACCATTGAAACCCACTTTATCTTTCTGCAAAAAGGCCAAATGTGATTAATGCATAATTGACACTTCATAGGCCACCAGTAGGCTTCACTCTAGGATCAATGACCTGACGGTAGAAGTCCTGCCTACTAAATGATTCCGGCCAATCAAAGCCAGAAGATTTTCTGTACTCAGCAGTTCCACAGAAGGGACAATGGAGGCTGTTGGTATTGCATACACCCAAGGCATCAATAGATAAATGATGATAGAGTGGGGATTACAAAGTGGTGGTCATAGGTCAGCATGGAGACAGCAAAGTTGGGGAGTGCAGGGGTTTTGATTGGGGACTTCTTTTCTCAATGTTCTGGACTCTCTACAGACACTGAATGCCTTTGAATAAGGGAACACATTTCCCAATGGGAGTCCTGTTTGCTTGTCATGTTCCCATCATGACAACCCCCACACCTCCCCATGTACTAGGTTAATACTGACAATGGTGAAATGAGGTCCTTAAGTGGGCACTAATTGCAAACTTAAGGGCCTGAATTGGCAATGAGACTGGAAGACCACAAGCCTTGTGAGATGACTGAATTGAGGTGAAGCCAAAATCTGGTGGGACCCTTGACTGTTACCACACCTCACCCTTCACCAAATCTACCATAGGGCAAAGCATTAGATTTTGCTTGCAATCTTGGCATCTTTTGATTATTAATCCATCAGCAGTGAGAACAGTATCTCCATCTGTAGTCCATCCTAACCCTTCATGATTTTGAATACCGTTATCATATCTCTTCTCAAGCTTTTGGAGCCCTGCTCCTTCACCTGTTGAAATCCAAAGGACTTTACCTGCTGAAGGAGCAGTGCTACGAAAGCTTGTGATTTCAAATAAACCTGTTGGACTATACCCTGGTGCCCCGTGGCTTTTGATTTTGTCCAGCCCAGTACAACACCAGCACCTCCAAATGATATCTCTTCTCAGCCTTGTCTCCAAGAAAAACAGTCCCAACCTCTCCAATCTATCTATAATTGAAGTTTCCTCATCCCTAGAAGCATTCTTGTGAATATTTTCTTTACTCTCTCGAATGCTTTCACATCCTTCAATGACATTTTCTAGAATTAGATGCAATACAGCACTTGAGAGTGAAGCAGTGTCTCATGAAGTTTAAAGTACAAATACATCTGTATTCTATGCTCCTGCTGTTGAAGCCCAGGATGCTGTATGCTTTATGAACTCTAATTTCAACTTGCACTGTCAAGTTCAATGATTTTTTAATATATATTTGTTCACAGAATGTGGGCATTCCTTCTTAGGCCAGCATTCATTGCTCATCACTAATTTCCCTTGAGAAGTTGGTGGTGAACTGCCTTTTTCATCCATGAAGTTATAAGGGGTAGGGATACCCATAGTTCCAGGATTTTGACCAGTGACAGTGAAGGAGCAATGGTATATTTCTAAGCCAGGATGGTGAGTGTCTTGGATGGGAGCTTACAGGCAGTGTTCTCATTTATCTGATGCCCGTGTGCTTCTAGCTTCAAGATATTGCAATATTAGAAGGTGTTGTATATGTCTTGGTAAATTTTACAGTGCATCTTGTAGATGGTGCACACTTCTGCTACTGAGCATCAGCGGTGGAGGGTATGAATTTTGAAGTTGGAGGATGAAGTAATACTCAAGCAAGCAAGCAAGCTGCTTTGTTCAGGATGGTGTCAAGATTCTTGAATGTTGCTGGAGCTGCATTCATCCAGACAAGTGGAGAGTATTCCAATACACTCCTGACTTGTGCCCTGTCGATGGCGCCATTCTCCGCCACTTCTGCCACCTGCAATCTGACCCCACTACGAAGGATATATTTCCCTCCCCACCCTTATCTGCCTTCCAGAGGGACCGTTCTCTCCGCGACTCTCTTGTCCGTTCCACACTCCCCAGTAGCCCCACCAACCCCGGCACTTTTCCCTGCAACCGCAGGAGGTGCTATACCTGCCCCTACACTCCCGCCTCACCTCCATTCCAGGCCCCAAAAAAACCTTCTACATCAAACAGATATTCACCTGCACATCCGCTAGTGTGGTCTATTGTAACCGCTATTCCCGATGTGGCCTCCTCTGCATCAGGGAAACCAAGCAGAGGTTTGGTGACCGCTTTGAAGAGCACCTACGCTCGGTTCGCGACACCGCCCAGTCACAAACCACTTCAACTCCCCCTCCCACTCCCTAGACGACATGTCCATCCTGGGCCTCCTCCAGAGTCACAACGTCACCACCTTGAAACTGGAGGAGGAGCACCTCATATTCTGTCTTGGAAGCCTACAACCTCAAAGTGGACTTTACTAGCTTCAAAATCTCCCCACCCCTGATCTCATCCCAAGACCAGCACCCCCTCACCCCCACCTCATTGACCTGTCCATCTTATTTCCCACCTACCCACTTCTCCCACCTCACTGACCAATCCCCACCACTACCTACTCACACTTGCCTTTATTAGCTTCATCCCCGCCTCCATGACCTGCGTCTTCTCTCCCACCTATCCACTCTTCACACCTCATTGACCAATCCCTACCACTACCTACCTGCTATCACCGCACCCCCCTTTCTATTTATTTCAGAGCCCCCCTTTCCCTCCCCCATTTCTGAAGAAAGGTCCCGACCCGAAACATCAGCTTTCCTGTTCCTCTGATGCTGCCTGGCCTATAGTGACAAGTGAGGTATTGCAGGGTTCACTGCTGGGATCTCAGCTGTTCACCATATACATTAACTATTTGGACAAAGGAATTTAATGTAATACCTTCAAATTTGCAGATGACATTAAGCTGGGTAGCAGTGTGTGCTGTGAGAAGGATGTAATGAGGCTGCTGGGTGACTTGGACAGGCTGACTGAGTGGGCAAATACTTAGCAAATGCAGTATAATGTGGCTAAAGTTATCCACTTTAGTGGCAAAGGCAGGAAGGCAGATTGTTACCTGAATGGTGGCGGTTTATGAAAAGGTGAGGTGCAACGAGACCTGGGTGTCATGGTTGAACAGCCACTGAAGGTTGGCATGCAGGTGTAGCAGGCAGTGAGGAAAGCTAATGGCATGCTGGCCTTCATAGTGAGAGGATTTGAGTATTGAAGTCTATACAGGGCCTTGGTTAAGCCATACCTTGATTATTGTGTGCTCTTTGGTCTCCTAGTCTAAGCAAGGACATTCTTGCTATTGAGGGAGTTCAGCAAAAGTTCACCAGATGGATTCCCGGGATGGCAGGACTGACATATGAAGAAAGATTGGATCAACTGGGCTTGTACTCACTGGAATTTAGAAGAAAGAAGGGGGATTTCATGGAAACATATAAAATCCTGGATAAGCTAGACGCGGGAAGAATGTTCCTGATGTTGGAAAAGTCCAGAAGTAAGGGTCACAGTCTAAGAAAAAGGGATAAGCTATTCAGGACTGAGATGGGGAAGGATTTCTTCACTCAGAGAATTGTGAACCTGTGGAAGAATTATCTACCACAAAAAACTGTTGGGGCCAGTTCCTTAGATATATTCGAGAGGGAGTTGGACATGACCCTTGTGGCTAAAGGGATCAAAGGGTAGGGAGAAAAAGCAGGACTGGGATACTGGAATTGCATGATCAGCTTATAATCACATTGAATGGTGGTGCAGGTTCAAACGGCTGAATGGCCTACTCCTGCATCTATTTTCTATGTTTCTATGAAGCAGGGGAAGATGGCTGGGCCTCGTGCACTACCCTAAAGAATTCCTGCAGAGATGTCCTGGAAATGAGATTACTGACCTCAGACAACCATAACCATCTTCACTTGTGCTTGGTCTGACTTCAAACAACAAAGAGTTTTCCCCCGATTTCCATTGACTTCAATTTTGCTCGGGGTCCTTGAAACCATGATCGGTCAACTGTGGCCTTAATGTCAATGGCAGTCACACTCACTTTCCCTCTGGAATTCAGCTCTTTTATCTATGTTAGGACTAAAGTTGAAATGCGGTCAGGAGTTGAGTGGCTCTGGTTGAGCCCAACCTGGGCATTAGTGAGATGGTTATTCCTTTGACAGTATTTGTTAGCACTGTTGATGATACCTTCCATCACTTTGCTGATGACGTGGCAATAATTCTCTGGATTGGATTTGTCTTAATTTTTAATATCAGGATTTCCTTGGGCAGATTTCCACATTGTTAGGTAGATGCCAGTGTTGTAGTTGTAAGCCTTCAGTACTAAAGCCAGAATGTTGTCAGGGCGCTTAACCTTTTATCTTTCTTGACGTCACGTAGAGTGAGTCAACTTATGCACATATACATTGAGATCTCTATTAATGTACTTTATTTTACATTGTCTCTCTGCATTCCTCCCACTAAAAAAAAAAGATTTCATCACACTTCTCTGCATTAAATTTCATCTGCCACTTGCCTGTCTATTCCACCAACATTTAGAATCCTTTAGTTCTACACTATCAACTTGATTGTGTGGGCTTTCAGGTTTCATGTCATCTGCGAATTTTGAATTTGTTTCCTGGACACCAATGTTTAAGTTATTGACATATGTCAGGAAGACAAGCACTTCTAACACTGACTCCTGGGGGCTTCACGATAAACTTTCGATGATTTTGAAAAATAAGGATACTTTCTTGGCACTCAGCCATTTTTTTTAAAATATCTGTGTTCTGGACTTTACAGCAACAATTCAAGTGTGAGACCCGTCCGTTCTAAACCACACTCTTTATGTGAAAGTAAAGTCTTGTGTGCAGTTATGGAATTTATATTCTCGGAGAGATGTGATTGCACCTGAGAGGGTGTAGACGAAATTTTCCAGTATGTTGCCTAGGCTAGAGATTTTCAGTTAATTAAAGAGATTGGACAGATTGAGATTGTTCTTCTTGGAACAGAAGAGACTGAGGGGTGTCCTGATTGAGATGTATAAATTTATATGGGAAAGATAGGAAGGAATATTTTCCCTTAGGTGGAGAGATCAATGACCAGGGGCATAGATCTAAGGTAAGGGGTAGAGTGTTTAAAGGAGATGTGAGGAAATAAATTACACCCAGAGGGAATTTGAAACTTACTGCCTGTATTCATGGTCAAAGCAGAAACACTCAATATTTAAGAAGAATTTAGATGTAACTTGTGATGGCAAGGCTACAGACCAAGAGCTGAAAAATAGAACTGGAATAGTTAGGTGCTTATGTCTGACTGGCACAGAACTGATAGCCTGAAGGGCCTTTTCCTGTGCTGTAGATCTCTATGACTGTGACTTTAGCTAATGACATCAAAGCAGCAGGTGCAAGTTTTTTGACAAAAAGCGCACAGGAGCTGATGTCAAAAGCTGGCTGCCTACATTTTTAACAATTCAATTCACAAACACTTGAATTTGCTAGAGACCCAAAAATCAGTTGTGATTTTACATTGTTCACTCCACTATTTGTTTGATGTACAAGGGAGATGTTTTGGAGTGACTTAAGCTAGGTATGACGAAGTGTAGGAGGAAGGACAGACAAAGAGTCCTGCAACAAGACCATGAATGCATTAATCAGCAGTTTACTAGTGAAGTTAACGTTTATGTATCTTAGTGCACTTTACCTATTTGCTGTTCTTAGTCAGCAGCAACAACAGAGAGAGTAAGTAGGAAGAAGGCCTCCAGATAAAAGATAAAGTTGCCATAGTCTTGCCAGACTGGTGGTCTGATGGTCAGCACAACTTGGCAAGGAGAGAATTTGAAAAGGACAGTCCTTCATGGGATTCTCAACCAGTGCAGGAATTGAACCCATGTTGCGGCATTAATCTGCATCACAAATCAGCTGTCAAGCCAACTGAGTTAATAGGGAAATACAAAATGTTTGAGAGGGGTGTGTAGGATGGTGAGAGAGAGAGACAAGGGATCCAGAGGTCCAGGGGCAAGTGCACCCTGTAGTCCAGATGGGTAAGGGACCTGCTGCTGCTGTGTGATAACCACCAGGATAGAGAAAACAGAAGGCAAATTAAGTATGGAGAAGAGACTTTCTTACTCAAAGTGTCTACAGAGAAAAGATGACCTAGCTTTTGCTGTCAGCATTCCAGTGTGTTCAGAGACTTTCTGGGGAGACTATGACTCCCCTCTGTGAAGTGCTATCTGTATGTTGTTCTTCCTTACGTCAGCAGACCTGAAACATTAACTCTGATTTCTCTTCACAGCTGCTCCCAGACCTGCTGAGCTTTCCCAGCAACTTATGTTTTTTTTTCTGATTTACAGTATCTGTAATTCTTTTCAGTTTTTATTCTTTACGTGTACGCTCAATCAAAACCTCACACTTCAGGGAACAAAGAGGATTGGACCTTGGGAGACACATCTACTCAGGAGCAGATAAAAGAGAGTATGAGGCTTGGGGTCATCATGTATCTTTGGGAAACAAAGAGAATTGGACCAAAGAGGTTGACATTTCAGGAGCGGTTAGAAGAGGGAGTGGGGCTTGGGCTCTTCATGTACCTTTGAAAAGTTGATAGGATCAGACCTGCAGAAGACATCTCTATTCAGGAACAACAAGGTGCAGAGCTGGATGAACACAGCAGGCCAAGCAGCATCATAGGAGCAG
>NC_063335.1:58494118-58542910 GCF_021869965.1 Rhincodon typus | reverse complement strand
AATGAAATCACAAGAAAGGCACAAGTACATTACTTAGTAAGAAAGTTCTTAATGACAGTCTTTAAATAGCTGAAAGACAGAAAAAATGTATTTTTTCTTTAAGCTGCACAGTTAGGCAAGGGATACATGGTGAGATTACAGTGGAGTGAAATGAGATACAGAGCGTATTTGGGAAATTTTATCCAAAGTGGGAATTTGGTGATAGGTGGAAAGAGGTGCTTTATGTAGGACTTATTGCAAGAAGTTATGCTTACTGAGCAGAAATTTCAGTGAAGGTAGGAGGAAATATTCCTTTATAAGCAGCTGCTATTAGGGACTGTCTCACAATATTAGAGAACTTTGAAAAGCATACATTTTCAAAACAACCTAACAGAAGAAGAATAATTTTATAGAGAATGATACAAAAATAAGAACTAGGTAAGCCAGGATGGCTCAGGCAAGTCATGAACATTTCAGGCCTCCTTCTGCATTGTAACAGTTCTGTGATTCTGTGACTTTCTTATAGCCCTCTTAACCTATTTTTTTCTAGGAAGAAGAGATCCCTCTATTTGTTCCTGTCAGTTGTTAGCTGATATATGTTTGCACACATTTTGTGGTATCCACCTTCTAAACCTTCTGTGCACTCTCCGGGTGCCTCTCCATCATTTTGGTAATATAATGACCAATCCTAAATACATTTTCAAGTATGACCTAATTAAGGTTTATTGCAGATATAGCATAACTTCTATACTTTCCAAATGCAAACTTCACGAAATAAACCTTCCCACTTTGCATTTATTTTTACAAACCTTTAAACTTGAGGCACAATATCTAGTAATTGATGTATTACATCAACACTTTGTTCCTCTATCCTACCTAGAACTGCATCTACCAAGTAATGTGACCTCCCTATTCTTCCTAGCAAAATGTATCAGCTCACATTTCTCAATTTTGAAATTCATTCACTTTTTTTTTGCCCAGCCTGCGCATTAATTAAAATTCTCCTGCCATTTGTTGCAGTCCTCTGCAGTATTAACTATACCCTCGCAAAATTTGGTCTCATCCCTAAATTCAGGAATTGTAATTTTGATTTGAAAGTCCAATGTAGTTAATGTAGGTTGTGAACAGCAGTGTTCCCAGTACTGATCCATATGGACCACTATTTCCCAGTTTCTACCAATGTAATAGCTACCCTTTATACCCACACTTTGCTTACTTTCTTGAAGCCAACTAGCAATCTGTTCTGCCACTCATCCCTGGGACCGCATTCTGTGACTGTTCTCATCAGGTTTCCATGGGTCGTTTTATTCAAGATCTTCTTTAACATCCAGATAATTACAGTCACTACATTACTTTTCTGTACTCTCTGTTACCTCTCAAGAAATGTCAGTAAGAAAGGTTGAGAAAGATTTTCCTTATCTTTTTTTTTGTATTTGTTCTTCTGTTTTCTTGTTCAGTAAGGTTTCAATTATTTCTACACCACTGCTGCTAAGCTGACTGGTCTATATTTCACTGGGCTTTTTTAAAAAAATTCTATTTCTTAAATGTAGGAATTACACTAGCCATTCACCAGTCCTCTGGTACTATTCTTTTTCTGAATAAAAAGTTTAGAAAATGTTTAGAATGCAATCCATTCAGACTAAGGGCTTTTCTCCTCTTTGAATTTGTTTAATTTATTCATTTATTTTAATTTTTTAAATACGCTTTATTTATTACTCATTTCAATGTTGTCTCCCTGTTCAACTGCCTGACAAATACTGAAGAGAAATAATTATTTAATATTTCTGCCATTTCTCTATTGTTACATGTAGCACTATCTTGGCTATCCGTCAATAGTCCTATTATCAGAGCATCCTTCCTTCATTTATGGATGTACCTGTAAAATAATTTGCTATTTTGTTTTGTCTTCTTGATTTTCTTAAATGCCTGTTTGCCTTCCTAATAGTTTTTATTTTTTACTTCCCTCCTAATGTTTACACAATTTTTCTAATTGTGCATTCTCTGCTATCTTCTCAAGGTATTCTTCTTAAAACTGATTTTTTCTCTTAATATTCATTCATGAACTTCCACTAATATTTAGTTTGTGCTTTCCTTTTATCAAAAAATTCCCTTGTGCTGTATTGAGCACTGTATTAAATATTGTTGTTCTTCATGGTTGTTTGTCAATGAGTTGCCTATTTCATTTCCCAAGTTCTATTTGGCCCTCAAAATAAACCATTGATGTTAACCAAAAATATAAACTGTTGCAGAAACGCAGCAGGTCTGACAGCATCTGTGGAGAGGAAGCAGAGTCAACAGATGCTACCAAACTTGCTGAGTTTTTCCAGCAGTTTATATTTTTGTTTTAGATTTCCAGCATCCATAGTTCTTTGTTTTATATGGTTGCCTAGTTGTTCCCCTACTTTAACTTCTCTTATCTGTTCTTATTCATTCCCCATTACTAGATCCATTAGTGAGTATTCCCTTGTTGAGATTTTTAGGAAGGAGTTAGATAAGTTGGAAGGATGTTAAGTATATATTGTCAGAGCTCCCTACAATATTCCCTCAATTATTGTTTCTTCTGTCCAAAAAATATTAGTATAGTTCAAAACCCACATAATCTTTATTCTGCTTTGCTTAACTCACCTTTTTTTATTTGTCTCCTCATGCCTTCCTCTATTTGATGGTTTGCATGTTACTTCTATTAGCCTGATGGTTCTCCTGTTATCCTTTATCTTTATCCATACAGATTTTAATTTTGTCTTACTGACCACTGCATCCTATATTTTATTTGCATTATGTTATCCCAAACAAGAATAACTACTCCCCTTCCCTTTTTATCCCACTTTATATTTTTAAAATTTGTTTTCCCCTGCAATATTTAATTTCTAGACCTTGTTATTCTATAACCATGTCCAAGTAATCCATACTATGCCTGTTTCCTCTCAATACATGCTTACCTCCAGCACCCCTGTTTTATTATGGGCTCTGTGATTTTTGATGTACAGACATTTAATCTCATTTTAATCGGGTATTTTTTTCATTTTATGTTTAAATATCTTTTCATGCTCCTTGTTACCTTGTCATAAGTGTCCTCACTTACTCTCTTTCTTCCTACACATTGCTGTTCAGTTGAGATTGCATTTACATAAGCTTCCATTTAGGCTGCTTATTTTCTTGAATTTCTAGTAGATTGGACCCCTCCTGTTTTCTATGCTCTGCACAACATTGTGCAACAGCAAGGCTTGGACCTGCATGAATAACAAGATAAAGAGTTCAGATCCTCCATTGGTAATTCAGAAGAGGAGAGTGATTATCAACCTATAGCTGATTACATTTCTGCGAGGGATGTCAGGGATGTCTTGTTAATGCAAGGATCACTTAGGTTGCACCAGAGAACCCTTGTCACCAGAAAATTCATCAGCAACTCTTCCTGCTCCACCCAACACTGTGCGGACACAGAGCAGTTTCGTAGCTAACCAACCACTCCATCTATATCCCATCAATAGTTCCCATCACTCACGCCCTTACATTCATCTTCAAACAAATTAAGCAGGCATCTTATGCACTAACTGCCAATAACGGACAAGATAGGAAAGGGACAAACATAGAATAATGTGTATGTGAATTAAATACAAGAATAAAAGCTTGTCAGAACAACATTTTCTGAGATATGTATGTACATACCCTTGGTGGAAGACATATTCCTTCATTTCCTACACTTCCATGTGATGCAAGCTCTATGAGATTCATCAGATTAGAGGCAGACTGCTCAAGATACCTGCTGTGAGTGTCAGGATACCCTTGGCAAATGTCCACTGAGCTTTAGAGGCTGTGTGAGCTCCACCAATTCCTTGCATTGGAATATGGGCAGGCTCTACCGTCAAGAGGTAAGACAGCATGAACCACTTTGACTCCTCACTTTCATAAGTGATTTTGCCATTGCCATTGTTGTCACACTCTTGATTCCACTGTGCTAATGAACACATAGATGTAGATCAATGTGATCCTTAAGGCCAAACTATATGGTATCTGTCACCTACTTAATGCGGCAAACATATTGGCATCCAAATTCTGCACACTGTTATAGAATATTTGAATGGTTTACTTTGTTTGGAATAAATGTCCTTCCATAGTCCTGGTCAGCTCTCCTTTGAAGAAGACATTAGCTTATTAGCAGGTGACTTGTACCATTTGTTCTTGAGGTAGGCTCCAGCAATCCCTGCAGTTGTAATAAATGTACCTTGAAGAACTAGCTGCATGTAATGTCTGCTGCAGTTCAATTATTCTCTTCTTTTTCAAATACCCCTGGGGTTCAGCTGATCAGAATTTGGAGAGAGGAGCATTCCAATGTGGACTCCAGACTGCTCTCCTTGAAAATACTCAGTGCTCTTGCTCACATGCAAACTATGACTCTTCAGATGAAAACCCTGTCTAATGGTCCTACCAAAGTGTGACTGTCTACTACTATTTGGTCTGAGTGAGTCCTGTGATGGTACACCCTTCAAAGTAGTTAGATCTTCTGTGACTTGTCAGCTGCCATGCCCATGGGCTACTGCCTACAAATTGGCCCTTGGGGAAAAAAAAAGACAAAGTTGACCATATTTCACTCACTGTTAAAAGCAAATTGACTTGAGGGAGTACCATATGACAGTTGGTGGTTTTTATTTAATTGTATTACCAAATAGCTGGAAGCTCCCTGCCTCTTCATCTATGACAAATGGAGGTGCCATAACCTCACATTTCACACATCTCCTCTGTAGTTGTGAACTATATAGTCTACAGAGGGCCTTCTCCCATCCTCTTCCCCACCCCTCCACCTCTTAAGAAAAGAGACTTATGATTGATTCAATGACACATGCTCATCCACTGGATGGAATGAACTTGGAGAGGTTCGTTAAAAAGAGGTATGAAATTTCGCAAGGATAAAGCTGACAAGGATCGCAGGAGGTGTGCAGAAAAAAAGATGCCTGTGAGGAGTGATTGAATGGTATGAAATTTTGGGAAAGCAGCATGAAGTTGTGAGAGGAATGTGCAGAACTGGAAGTAAATGAATAAATCGTTATACATACATTTCAGATCCGCCTGGTTGATCAGAATGCTTTTCAAAATGATAATTTGGGACAAAGCTAATAGTTACATTGGCTAATGCTAATTAATCAAAGAAAGACAATGTGGATTTGTTTGTAAATTGTATTTAACTAACATGCTTGATTTTTTTTGATGGTAACATGGAGAATTAATGAGCTTAAACTGTTCAATATGATGTACATGGGCTTTCAGAAGACATTTGATAAAACAGCAAGAGAAGCAGGATGGTGATGTGGCGAGGGGCGGTGGGGGGCAGTGAGGAACAACAACAAATTAGTAGCCACTTAGACAAATAAGGCTAACATAAGGAAAGGCAAGATAGGTTTTTTTTTAAGGACAAACCATGTTTAACTAACTTCTATGAGTGTTTTGTGAGGTAACAGAGAGGATTGATGAGGGCAATGCTGTTGATAGGGTGTACTTAGACTTTGACATGTCATGCCAAAAAATAACAGGCTTTTCAGCAATTTTGGAGCCCATAGAATACAAGTAAGAGCTGCTTAAGTGGAGTGGAGGGAGTAATAGAATTTCCTACTGGTCAGTATTAGGACTATAGATTCTCTTAATATTTATTAATAACTTAGATTTTGGTCTGCATGTCACTATTTTAAAATTGACGGATGGCATAATGCTTAAAAGTGTTATGACCTGTGAAGGGATGTTAATAAACTTCAAGAGGATGGAGTAAGCTAACAAGTAGCAGATGGAATTTACTGCAGGAAAAAAAAAATCATCACTTTGAGAGCGGAAGAATGCAGCAACAATTTAAAATACAGGATATACTTCAAAAATGGACACCAAAACAGAAGGACTTGAGTATGCATGTCCATAAATTGTTAAACAGTCAATTGAGAAAGCTTTTAATTAACCATAGTGTCCTGGACTTTATAAAAAAGAGCATAATATTTATTGAAGTTAAGAACAAATGCAAACTACAAATCACAGTTGAAATTTCCTGTATATTCTGGTTTAATTCAAAGTTGCAAAAACACTTTCTGCACAGTTTGGGAAATGTAACCTTGGTACTATTACAACAGCCCCAATTGAGTGTTAAGTTAAGGATTAAAAAAGTAAAGTTTTGGTTTCAGTGTAAGGTGAATTAGAGGTTATTTACTTCCAGTTTGTTTCATTATGCCAATGTGTGCTAATGCTTTAACTTCCAACTCAGCTGAGAGGCTTTTATAAGTTACAGTTAGAGTGAGTGCTGGACCTGTGAGTATGAAGGAGCAGAGAAAAGGTATTTACACTTACCCTTTCAGAATGCAGATCATTGACCTTCTTTCTGCTCTGCTGGTTATCTTGCTTTGCCCAAGAAACAGTGCTGACCCAGGTTGCAATTTGTGGACCAGATGACTTGGTGTGGTGTTATCATATAATTTCTACAGTGTTGAAGTAGGCCATTCAGCTCATACCAACCCTCTAAAGAGCATCCCACCCAGACCCATCACCCTACACTATCCTATTCCTGTAACCACGAGTTTTCCATGTTTAACTCATTTAGCCTGCATATCCCTGGGCACTATGGGCAATTTAGCCTGGCCAATCCACCTAACCTGCACATTTTTGGACTGTGGGAGGAAACCAGAGCACCCAGAGGAAACCCACGTAGACACGAGAATAATGTAAAAACTTCACATAGACGTTCATGTAAGGGTGGAATCAAACCTGGATCCCTGGCATTGTGGGGCAGCAGTGGTGACCACTGAGCCATTGTGTTCCGGTGCTGTGGCTTCTTCTGGTGGTCAGCAGGAAGAAATACTACCCTTCTCCCCACCACCCCATTCATAAATCCTTCTAGAACCCTAAGCATGAAGTGCAGACAAGTTTTTATTTTATCTGGGTTATGTCCTTGGTGTGAACAGTCTAGCAGCTCAGTGTAAGGGGCTGCTCCTGACTTGCAGAATTTGAAGTGGACAGCAGATGGTGTTTAAATATGGCACCAATGGTGTAAACACAAGAAGGCCCCAGCATCTTTCAGTGCACAATTCTTCAGGAACAGCACCCAAAAGCTCAATTAGATAAGGAATAAAGTGAAGATGGAAGATTGTGGGAGAAAAGTCACTCCAAGCCATAAGAGACCAGGAGCCATGAATCTCAACTGACAAAAAATTACGACTGAAAATGAGAAAATTTCACCACAATGTGCAGCCAGTGCAAAGTAGCAATCAGCAAAGCTAATAGGAAATTGATCTGTTTCACCAAAAGAGTAAAAAGACAGAAGAGTTCATGCTCAAATTGTGTTAACTATCTGGTCAGAGCCCATTTTGAATGCTGCATCCAATTCTAGTCACCAAGGAACAGGTTGACACATTTAGCATTGGGGGCAGTGTAGACTGGAGACAGAAGCTGATCAGAAGCAGCCTTGTGTTATGAAAACAAACAGAAGAAGCTTAAACATTTCAGTGTGCAAAGAAAACATAAGAGGCCATCCTATGGAAGACATCAACAAAAAAACATAAGAAATAGGAATAGGACGAGGCTATTTGGCCTCTCAGGCATGCCCCTAATTCAACAAAATTATAGGTGATCTGCCCCAGGCCTCAAACCTTCTTTTGTGCTACCTCACCACAGCTATCCCTCCCTGATTTTTAAAAGATCTATCTACCTCCATTTTCAACGATTTCAGTGCTTTAGCATCCTGAACTCTCTGAGAGAGAATTCCAAACATTTTCACTATCCTCTGAAAGAAGAAATTCCTTCACATCTCAGCTTAAATGAGTGACTACTTATCTGTAACCATGTCCCCTCATTCAAGATTCTCCTACTAGTGGAAATATCTTCCCAACATTAACCCTGTCAAGCTCCTTTAGAATACAGCATATTTAAACAAGATCACCCTTCATTCTCCTAAATTCTAATGAATAAAGGTCTAACCTGGTAAACTGTTCTTGGTAAATACAAACATTTTATCCCAGGAAATGCCCCAGTGAATCTGTCAGTATGTCCCTTTTTTAAATAGAGACCAAAACTGTACAGTACTCCAGGTGCGGCTTCACCAACACCATGCATAGGATATAGAAAAATAAGCTCTGAGTATTATTTTAAGCTGTGGGAACAGAGCTCCAGTTTCAGGCTTTAAACAGTAGGATGTAATTTTAGAACTGATATTGCAAAATTTTTCATCACACAGGGAGTAAGCAGTATGCAGAACAAAAATCCTGACAAACAAATGATATAAGCAGATGATAAGTAATTAAAACGGAGAAAATTGTTGCCATTTAAAATACTTTATAAATGACAATGAAGAATACAACTGAATGGTTAGCAAGTACCTTATAGTTATGGAAGACATGAAATATTTCATATACACAGTGTAGTATATAATAGTAAGCATATTAGATACCAAGCTGAAGGAAACCAGTCATTGTTTAATAAGTAAGGACTAAAAATGTGCTTTTTTACAATTGCTAGAGAGCTTGATAGAGAGCTACATTTAATAAACATTTAGATGTAAACTTGTGATGCGAAGGCATACAAAGGCTATGAACCAAGTGCTGGAAAATGGGATTAAAATAGTTAGGTGATTATTTTGATCAGCACAGACCCAATGGACTGAAGGGCCTTTTTTGCTACTCTATCAACTGTATCGACAATATTAAATATATTAGTGGCACTACATGTAGTATTAATTACATCAGCAATGCATTTGTTTTATGCATATTCATATATATATGTATGTACGGGAAATGGGATAGTTATCACAGATCACCAATCATGAGTTAACAAATAAAAAAAAATTCTGCACAGACATTTGTGAAAATAGCAAAGCTAATGACAAATACATTGTGTATTTCTTAACTACTTTGAACCATCATCTTGTTTGCCATCTTAAATTATAATTTACAGTTGATATATTCCTCTTACAGCTCTCTCACAGCACCATATTCAATAAACAAAAAAAAACTACTTCAGAACTTGCATCCTTGGGTTTCCTTAGAATCCAAGTGACCTTTAACCATTTCATCTAACAGTGAAAACAGGAGGTATGGTTAGTAAGTTTGCAGATGACAACAAAATTGGAGGTGTAGTGGACAATGAAGAAGATTACCTCAGAGTAAAACGGGATCTTGATAAGATGGGCCAATAGGCCGAGGAGTGCCAGACTGAGTTTAACTTAGATAAATGTGAGGTGCTGCATTTTGGAAAGGCAAATCAGGGCAGGCCTTATACACTTAATGATAAGGTCCTGGGGAGTGTCGCTGAAATAAGAGACTTTGCATTGCAGCTTCATAGTTCTTTGAAAGTGGAGTCACAGGTAGGTAGAAAAGCAGAGAAGGTGTTTAGTATGCTTGCCTTTATTAGTCAGTGCATTGAGTATAGGAGTTGGGAAGTCATGTTGCGGCTGCACAGGACATTAGTTAGGCCACTATTGGAATATTGTGTGCAATTATGATCTCATCTGCTATGGGAAGGATGTTGTGAAACTTGAAAGGGTTCGGAAAAAATTTACAAGGATACTGCCAGGGTTGGAGGGTTTGAGCAATATGGAGAGGCTGAATAGACTGGGCTATTTTCTTTGGAGCGTTGGAAGCTGAGGAGTGACCTTATAGAGATTAATAAAATCATGAAGGGCATGAATAGGATTAATAGAGAATCATAGAATCCCTACAGTGTGGAAACAGGACCTTCAGCCCAACAAGTCCACACCGACCCTTGGAGCATCCCACCCCGACCCATCCCCCTATAACCACACACCCCTGAACACTACGGGCAATTTAGCATGGCCAATCCACTTAGCCTGCACATCTTTGGACTGTGGGAGGAAACCGGAGCACCCGGAGGAAACCCACGCAGACATGGGGAGAACGTGCAAACTCTGCACAGACAGTCGCCCGAGGCTGGAATCGAACCCGGGTCCCTGGTGCTGTGAGGTTACAGTGCTAACCACTGAGCACTGTGCCACCCCCAAAGAAGGTCTTTTCCCCAGGCTAGTGGAGTCCAAAACTAGAGTGTATAGGTTTAAGGTGAGAGGGAAAAGAATTAAAAGGGACCTAAGGGGCAATCTTTTCACGCAGAGGGTGGTGTGTTTATGGAATGAGCTGCCAGAGGAAGCAGTTGAGGCTGGTACAATTGCAACATTTAAAAGGCACCTCGATGGTTACATAAATAGGAAGGGTTTAGAGGGATATGGGCCAATTGCTGGCAAATGGGGCGAGATTTATTTAGGATATCTGGTCAGTATGGACGAGTTGGACCGAAGGGTCTGTTTCTGTGCTGTATATCTCTATGACTATGACTCTAGGGAGACAAAGTTTCTAAAGTTCACCAGCAGGTTTCACAGTTTCTTGACAAAGTCATTTTTAGTTTAAATCAAAACCATTGGAGATTTATTAATCTGGAAGATCTGATCTGTTATCATTTGAAAACTTCTGATTTAATAATTCTGTCAATCAGTAGAGATACTACACTCAATACGCCTTTCTCTGTCCTCTGTAAGAACTCAACAAGGGATTTTGGCTTTGGCTTATGTGTTTGGGGGTTAAGGTTCTTTGAAAATTAGTATTATTCATCAAGTTCTTAATCACAAAAAACAAACGGCATCTGTTTATTATCTTCCTTTGTACAGAAGACAAAAGCGGCTGTCCCTATAGTAGTACATGCTGGTCCCAAGTGGCTAATGGATGTGACTTGGCGAGGAGCAGAGGATAACAACAACAATTGTGTTGTGTACAGCAAAGGTAAAAATGAATTATTTTAATGTGAAATTATACATGCAAATGTGTGCACTTACGGAATGGAATTGCTTTGTAACTGAAATTTCTTGAGTTTTTAAAAATATTTTAGCTGTCATTAAACTTTAATCCAAAGCACTATCAGGAAAACCACAATTTAACATAATCAGCACTTATAATGACAAGAGGCTTGGGAGACTTATTACAAAGAGCAATCACTGCAGAAAATAAAGCAAATGTTACTGCCAATATGTCCCAACTTGAATTCAAGAGGCATAGATCATTCTAGATCCATCCCTCCTCATCAAAAAGAAACATTGATTCTTTAATATGTGAATCGAGATAAAGATTCTATTGTGTTGTAGAACTAGTTTGTGCCACAGTGGAGTCAATCTCAATCCTCAAGCCCATTATGCATTTTTTCTGCTGGTGGGAATGATGCATGTAGGAAAGGATGAGGAGAATATAATTCCTGTTTCATGATTCATCTGAAAATCATTGTGAATACAAATATTTTCACTGGCTGAGACTGGAAGAACTGAGAGAAACCATTCATTGCTGATGAAGTAGCATCAATGAAATGTGCACATGAATAACATTCTAATGAGTTAATTGATGATGTGCTGCCAGATCTATGAAGAGCCTACTGCTTTGATGTGGAAGTAGCAAGATAAGAATGAGCAAAGATTGTGCTCCTAGTATTGACAGCAACTGTGTGGTTTACTGAAGGTGAAGTTGGTATCAGAGATGTATGATTACGGTTTTCTAATAATTGTAATGAGTGGCCTGGTATATCAGTGGTGCAGTGATTGTTTGGAAAAGCACTATGAGGTAGGATCACAAACAATGCTCTTTCTAAGCTGGTCAATGTGCAGCCATTCCGCAATCAAAAATGTGCCATGCAAGAACAATGACGTATTTATTCATCCAGCTCTGCATCTTGTTGTCACGTATTTCTTGAGCACTTTTAATATAATACAAAGTCCCAAAGTGATTTCACAGAAAGCAAAAAATTGAATTGCATAAGAAAACCATAATGTAAGAAAGTGGCAGGCTTTAATGTATGCTTTAAAGGAGGAAGTGAGGCAAAGAGTAAGTAGGAATTTCATCTGCTTGGGAAAAAGGTAAATAAAGGTACGACCAGCAATGGTTGATTAAAATTGGGGATACTCCATTTCCACATTATGATAAAAACCGATAGAATCGCAGATGCTGTAAATCAGGAACAAAGACAGAAGTTGCTGGAAAAGCTCAGCAGGTCTGGCAGCATCTGTGAAAAAAAATCAGAGTTAACGTTTCGGGTCCGGTGGCCCTTTTTCAGAACTAGTTCTGAGAAAGGCTCATCCGACCCAAAACGCTAACTCTGATCTTTTCTTCACAGATGCTGCCAAACCTGCTGAGCTTTTCCAGCAACTTCTGATTTTATTCCATATTATGATGCTTTCAGAAAGCTATAATTAGGGCATTTGCAATGTTCTCACTTCTTTCTTTAAAACATATGTCATTGACAAGAGGGTGAAGTAAATTGATTTATTTTTCTGTCTCCTTATCTGCTTGTAATTTGGGTGATTTGTTTTTCATTCTTTTTCCGTTTTGAAGTTAGTGATGGTGTGTTCCCCAAAACCCTGGATATGAAGTCAGATTTTAAAATAAGCCATAGCAGATTCTTCACAGTTAAAAATTAGGATTTATTATGAATTTATAAAAGCATGTTGGCCATCACATACATCAGCTGAAATAAAGGAAAGAAGTAAGATAGAGGAAGCTGCAATTTTGAATTACTTAAAAATCAAAAGTTTTGGCATTAATTTATGTGAATTAGTGTTCAGTCAGTCAATCTGCAATAAACTGTTGCAGTTGGATAGTCTTGCAGAATTCTTTTTTGTAGAAGTCAGATACAGGTGGATTGCAGTTGAAGGCAAGAACATATTTTTAATTGGCTGAGAATTAGTTGACTTTTCAAACGAACCATAGAATTCTTTCCAAAAACTCATTTGCACCTACTCACAATCCTCATTAACAGCTTTTCTTTCTCCTTGGCTTACCATTATCCATTCCTTTGTCTGACCAAATGTATTTTTCTACCTCTGGGCCATTGCTTACTCTTTTACCACCAACGCCACCATGACACCACCACCCTCCGCCCCTCCCCACCCACCACCACCCCAACCCCCATGTTCCACTTATGTTTCACCACTTCCTAGCTACTGCTAGTTCTGAAGAAAGATCGCTGGATCCTAAACATTATCTCCACTTTCTCTTCACAGCTGCTACTAGACCTGCTGAGTTTCTCCAGCAATTGATATTTTTGTTTCTGCTTTCCAGCGTCTGCAGTTCTTTGTTTTATTTTATTCAAGAGTCAAGCTTTTAGCTGCCTTGAGCTTTTCTGTCCTAATGGTAGATAGAGAAAAGAATTTAAAACTATATAAAGACTGATTTCTGGGATGGAAGGACTGACATGTAAGGAAAGACTAGATTCACTGGGCTTTTATTTGTATATTCATAGAATCCCACCAGTGTGGAAACAGGCTCTTTGGCCCAACAAGCCCACAGTGACCCACAGAACATCCCACTCAAACCAATCCCCTATAATCCACCAAATCTACACATCCATGAATACTATGGGCAATTTAGCATGGCCAATCCACCTAGCCTGCACATTTTTGGACTGTGGGAGGAAACAGAGCACTTGAAGGAAACCCATGCAGACACAGGGAGAATGTGCAAACTCCACACAGACAGTTGCCCAAGGTTGGAATTGAACCTGCGTACCTGGTGCTGCGAGGCAGCAGTGCTAACCACTGAGCCACCATGCCACCCCGGTTTTCCCCTGCACCCCCCTAGCAGTGGTTCCTCTCCCAAACTAAAGACAGTAGCAAACTCTCTTCGTATTTTCCCGTAGCTCTCAATCATAGTCGGCAGGATTCGAACCTGAGCGGGAGCACATCAACTCTCCAGTGACTAGCAAGGATACAAAGATCTTGGTCAAGGTGCCAGCAATCTCCTCTCTCGCATCTCTCAAAAACATGGGGTAGATACCATTGGGCCCTGGGGACTTATCTAACTTAATGCCCTTCAAGAGGCCCAACACCACTTCTTTCTTGATCTCAATATGCCCTAGCATATTAGCATACTCCACACAAATTTCATGATGCTCCATATCATTTTCCTGGTGAATACTACACAAAGTATTCATTTAGGGTTGCACCCACATCCTCTGCCTCCAAGTTCAAGTTCCCTCCTTTGAGTGGTCCCACCTTCTCCTTAGTTATCCTCTTGTTTTTAATTTATGTATAGAATGCCTTGGGATTCTATATTCCAATTCCCTGCTTGAGTTCTTTACTGCTTTCTTTATATTCCTCAAGGTCCCTGTCCAATTTTAGCTTCCTAAATCTTACAAATGCTTCTTTTTACCTTTTAACTAAATTCACAACCTCCCTGATTATCCAAGGGTCCTTACCTAGCCATCCTTGTCCTTCCTCCTTACTGGAAAGTGCCAATCTTAAACTGTCATCAGCAGGTCTTTAAACAATTCGCACGTGTCAAATGTGGACTCGCCTGATAACAGCTACTCCCAATTTTCCATCATAGAATCCCTACATTATGGAAACAGGCCCTTTGGCCCAACAAGTCCACACCGACCCTCAGGGCATCCCACCCATACCCATCCCCCCATAACCCACCTAATCTACACATCCCTGAACACTACGGGCAATTTAGCATGGCCAATTCACCTAGACTGCACATCTTTGGACAGTGGGAGGAAACCGGAGCACCCGGAGGAAACCCATGCAGACATGGGGAGAATGTGCAAACTCCACACAGACAGTCACCCGAGGGTGGAATCGAACCCAGGTCCCTGGCGCTGTGAGGCAGTAATACTAACCACTGAGCCACCGTGCCGCGAAAAATTGTCCTTTTTTTAAACATTTAAGGAAGAGCGTATACTTTTTAAGAAGAAATTAGGATGTCTTTTCATGCCCACTCTGCATAAGATTTGAGATGGACACCAACTGGTCTGGGCGTGATGGTGTTGATACTGTTTAGTGTTATTATTTTCTTCATTACTGTTCTTTGGCATATCTTAATTCGTGTTAGTCCTTTCCCAGATTCAATATTTATTTCATTGGGAATTCTGGCAGACTGATTCTGAAAGCCTTGTGGATTTGCCCTTTGATTCCAATAGTCAAACGGAAACAAGTTTGGGAAATAAAATAGCTAGCTCTGACACTGAAAAAATATAGCGGTGTCCTGTATGTCCAGTTTGCAACCGGGGTTAAAAATGCCGCTGTATATTCTGAACACTGGAGTGAATTTTATGGCTGCCCTTCTGATGGTAGATTTGAAGGCAGATGTAGCAACTAAATAAGGCAGGTTGTAAGGCCTCCATCTACCTGCGCACCTCCAACCTGTCCCCCATATTATGAGCATAATCAACTCACCAGCAGCTTTCACAGAATTAGCTGCCAGCAGGCAAGAAGGTGTCTCCTTTGTGGGATCCGTATGCCCTTTGGGGACACTCCTCTCAAGACTTCTTGTCCCAGCAGTAACCACTGTTCTCTGCTGGCACTGGTCTATAGAACTCTCAGGCTATCTGATTGGGCTGTGGATCTTGAGAATGGTGCCTCCAATCTGATCTAATGAAGGCCATCCCCCGCATATGACAGGACAGCAGACGTCATGTTGATGAAGTACTGTCAAACTTTTAGCCCTGGGCCTGAAAATTATATGATGCAGAAAATTCACCCCAGTGTTACTATAAAATTCCTACAGAATGGAAGCGGGCCATTCAGCCCATCAAGTCCATACTGACCCTCCAAAGAGCATCCCAGCCAGACCCCTCCACCAACATTATCCCTGTAACCCTGCATAATTCCCATGCTAATCGACCTAGACTGCACATTCCTGGACACTATGGGCAATTTAGTATAGCCAATCCACCCAACCTCCACATCTTTGGACTTTGTGAGGAAACCAGAGCATCCGGAGGAAATCCATGCAGACATGGGGGAGATCGTGCAAACTCCACACAAATTGTCACCCAAGGGTGGAATTGAAACCAGGTCCCTGGCACTACGAGGCAGCAGTGTTAACCACTGAGTTACCATACTACCCTTCCTTCTTCTTTCATACTTGGAGTCTAAAATACTGGAAATTAGAATCAGACTAGATTTCTAGGGGATGAATCTTTTGTTTTGAATTATTAGTTTCAGCTGAAACCTTGCTACTGAAGGCATATATCTGTAAAATTCACCATCTCGTTTCAAATTCCCGTTTCTAAATGTCCATGAAAGTTTTGCCTAACTGACCAGCTCATTGAGTGCCATACAATCTGCAGCATCAATGCTGGGAAAGAAGAGTATTTGGGAAATGATAATTTGGTATTAGTTTGCACAACAAATTTCTTTGTTACTGTAGAATCTTGCTGTCAAAAACAAATTGCTCATCATAAATTTTAGTACTGTCAGCAGTCTATGGAAGCTATGCCATTAATGTTAATGTTAGTCTGAGCATTTGGCCTGGGAAAAGTGTGAAATTAATAAGCGTTGATAAAGTTAACATTTCATGCCAGTCAAATGTTTTCTTCTTTTAAACATCTGCAGGGAATAGGCGGGACTGGAGTTTATCAGCTGACATCAGAATTATAGAAGAATATTGAGCATGCTTAGCTGTCAAAGTTTGTCACAATGCAGTATCACTACAGAAAATCATATTATTACAGTATTAAAACAAAATTGAACCCTAAAGGAACATACAAGCCAGCACAAAGCTGAAGCATAATTATGCTTTACTCTAATAATTAAAATTAAAATAGATTAATAAATTATCTTTCATTAAGCTGAGTAAGAAGTGGTTTGCAGCAATGTAGAATGCCATGGTGTATTTTAAAAGATGTTAAGATAGGAGGGGAATCACTTCCTAAAGATGCTATAAAATTGAAAAGTACACAAAATACAAACACTAAAAAAAAGTCAGACAGCAAGAATAGTCTACTGGTATGCAATGTTGTAGCAGTTCATTCACAAGTTCCATGAACCCTTTGTGGCAGCTTTTTGTGTGATCATCATACTGTCAATAGCATAATTTCTTTTGAATATGGTTTGGAATGTGTGGTGCAGTGCAGTGCTGTTTGCTGCCATTTCTATCTCCCCTACAGTTTATTAGATTGTTCCCAATCTGTGGAATTGCTGCAAACACCTACAGAACATATACAAGGTTGTGAATAACCTGGCATATGACGACTCATGTAATTTACAAAGTTCTTTTGCCAGTCATGATGAACATAGTTGCTCATCATACTTTACAATGTGTGCACAGAGCAATGATGCATATGAAACTGAGGCAGCAGTCTATGACAGTATCGGTAAGAGTGACCACCATGCGGTCCTTGTGGAGAAGTTGTCCCGCCCTCACACTGAAAATACCCTTCATTGTGTTGTATGGCATTATCACCATGCTAGATGGGACAGACTTCAAACAGATCTAGAAATCAAGATTGGGCTTCCATGAGGTGCATGGGCCATTGACAGCAGCAAAACTACGCTACAACATAATTTGCAACTTCATTGCCTAACATATGCCCCACTGAACCATTGCCATCAAGCTAGGGATCAACCCTGGTTCAATGGAGAGTGTAAGGAAGCTTGGCAGTGGCAGGAATAGCAACAGGCATACCTAAAATAAGGTGTCAACCAGCAGAAGCTATTAAACAGGATGACATGTGTGCCAAACAGCACAAGTAGTAAGTGATGGACAGAGCTCAACAATCCCACAACCAACAGATCAAAACTCTGCAGTCCTGTCACATCCAGTCATGAATACTGGTGGACAGTTAAACAACTTACTGCAGGAGGAGATTCCACAAATATCTCTGTGCTCGATGATGGAAGATCCCAACATATCAGTGCAAAAGATAAGGCTGAAACACTTGCAGCAATCTTCAGCCAGAAGTGCTGAGTGGATGATTTATCTTGGCCCCTTCCAGCAATCTGAAGCTTCAGAAATGACAGTCTTCAGCCAATTCGCTTCACTTCAGGTAATATCAAGAAATGATTGGGAGCACTGGATAGTGCAAAGGCTATCAATATGTTCCAGCAATATTACTGAAGACTTGTGCTTCAGAGATTGCCACTCCCTTAGCCAAGCTGTTCCAGTACAGTTAAGACACTGGCATTTACCTGACAATGTGGAAGATTGCCCAGGTATATCCTGTATAGGAAAAGCAGCTCAAATCCAACTTGGCCAATTGGTCCTATAGCACCAGTCAGCTCCTGACCTAATCATAGCCTTGCTTCAATCATGGATTAAAGAGCTGAATTCCAGAGGCGAGGTGAAAGTGACGGTTTTTGACTCCAGGTCGCATTTGACTGAGTGTGGCATCAAGGAGCTCCAGCAAAACTGCAATCATTGGAAATCAAGAACCAAACTCTCACTTGTTGGAGTCATACCTGACACATTGGAAGTCAGTTATCTCAGTTCCATGACATCTCCGTAGGAGTTCCTCAGGTTAGTGTCATTGGCCCAAACATCTTCAGCTGCTTCATTAATGACCTTGGAGTCTTTGGGGATGTGCACAGTGCAAAATGTTTAGCACCATTCATGATTCCTCAGATGCTAAGCAGTCTATGTTTGAATCTAACAAGGTCTGGGCACCATACAAATGCCAGGCAATGACCATCTCCAAAAAGAAACAATATAAACACTACCCCTTGACATTCAGTGGTATTACCATCTCTGAATCCCCATTATCAACAACCTTGGGGTTGATCAGAAACTCAACTGGACTTGTCACATAAACACAGTGGCTACAAGAGCAGGTCAGAGGTTAGGAATACTGCAGTGAGTAATTCACTCCTGACTCCCCAAATCCAGTCCATTATCTATAAAAGCCAAGTCAGGAGTATGGTGGAATATTCCCCACTTTCCTTGATGATGCAGCTCCAAAACACTCAAGATGCTTAACACCATGCAGGAAAAAGCAGCTCACTTGCTCGGCAGAGCATCCACTCCCTCCACCACTGACACTCAGCAGCAGCAATATGTACTATGTACAAGATGCACTGCAAAGATCCTCAGACAGTATCTTCCAAGTCCTTGACCACTTTAATCTAAAATAACAAGGGCAGTAGGTACATGGGAACACAACCATCTGCATGTTCCCCTCCAAGCCCTCACCATTCTGATTTGGAAAATGTTGTTCCTTCACTGTCACCAGGTTAAAATCCTGGAATTCCATCTATAAGTGTATTGTGGGTCAACCTACAGCACCTCAACTGCAGCGATTCAAGAAGTTAGCTCACCATCACCTTCCCAAGGGCAACTAGGGACAGTCATAAATGCTGGTCAGCCAGCAATGTCCATGTCCTAAGAGTGAATTAAAAAGATGGTCCATACAGTTTTATTCCATTTTCACTTTTCTGTAGTGATTTAATTTAACTGAATGACTTGCTAGGCCATTTCAGAGGATAGTCAACTACATTGCCATGGGTCTGGAGTCATATTGAGACCATGTAAGGATAACAGATTTTGTTATGTAAAACACATTAGTTAATCAAATGGGTGTATCAGCAATCTTGAAAGTCTCATAGTCACTATTTCTGGTATCAGTTTTTAATTCCAGATTTAGTACTGAATTGAAATCAGCTGCCATGATTTTATTTGAACTCATGTCCACATTAGCCGAGAACTCTAGGTTAATATCCAGTGATATTGCCATAATGCCAACATCTTGCTCTATAACTGCACAATGCAAATGAAGGGAATAGATCTGATTTTTCAATCAAGCCCTTCAACACTACCCATGCTTCTTCTCAATTTGGGTGCAATCCATAAGTGTCCTTCAATGCACTCTAGATGCAAGTGGTCCCTTATGAAGAACTTTTTAAAATATCATTTAATTCCAGTCAATAAGAAAGACTTTCAGTTGCTGTAATGGCCAATTGTTACCTGCTTCTTTTGGCTTTTCTAATCAGAAGTGGAGATTAGGCATCTGTCCTAACAGCCTTTTCATTGTGCATCCTTCTCAATGTGCACCTGACAATGAGTTGCGTAGAATATGAGGCTAAAGGTTCCTTCAACTTTATTTGCACCTGCTTGGCTGATTACAACAACACCCCAAGAGCAAAGTAGTGCAAATGCTTGAAAACAGATAATGTTGAAAATACTCAATGGGTCTGTCAGTATTTGTGCAGAGAAATAGCGTTTTAAGTTAATGGTATTTCATCGGACAAAGGGTCATCAACTTGGAACATTAATGCTGTTTCTTTTTTCACAGACACTGCAAGACTGACAGAATAATTCAAACATTTTCCGTTCCAATTTATGATTATATACTGGGGACCATCAAATCCTATGAACCCTGAAAATTAAGGGATATATAACATTGGATTAAGAGAAAAAGTGAGGCTAATGGCAGATGCTGAAGGCTCAAGACAGCAGAAGCCCCTAAAGGAGTATAGAATCCACACAAGGGAAGTTAAAACGGAGATTAGGAGAGATAAAAAGGGATATGAAAGGATACTGGCAATAAAATAAAGGAAATCCTAAGTTGTTTTACAGGTACATAAGAGTAAAAAGATAATGAGGGAAAGAATAGAGCCCATTATGGACCACAGTGGTATTTTCTACATAGAGCAGAGGATATGGCTAGTGCTCTTAATGAATACTTTGGGTTGGTGTTCACTAGTGAGAGGGACAATATAGATATAGAAATCAAAGAGATGGTCTGCGATACAATTAAAGAAATTAGCATAGACAGAGAGGAGGTTCTGAGCGATCTGGAAGGCTTAAAAGTAGATAAATCTCCAGGGCTGAATGAAGTGTATCCCATGTTGTTGAGTGAGATAAAGTAGGAAATAGCAGAGGCACTTGAAAAAATGTTCTATTCCTCTCTGGCCAGTGGTGCAAGAGGACTGGAGAATAGCCAATATGATACCGTTATTCAAAAAGGGAGCAAGGAAACTACATGATGGTCAGTCTAGCCTTGGTGATGGGGAAATTATTAGTAACAATTGTGAGAGATAATATTAACCTGCATTTGAAGAGGTGGGGATTAATCAAGAACAATCAACATGGTTTAGTTAAGGGGAGGTCATGTCTGACTAACTTGCTTGACTTTTTTGAAGTGATCACCAGGTGTGTAGATGAGGGCAAGCTTTAACTGTGCTTGGATTTCAGTAAGATGACGTCCTACATGGGAAATAAAAGCAAAGCAAGAGCCTATGGGATCCAAGGAAATTTGACAAATTGGATTCACAATTGGCTGAGTGGCAGGAAGCAGAGGGTGATGGTTGAGGGGTGTTTTTCTGTCTGGAACTCCAGTGGGCTCCTCCAGTGGTCAGTGTTAGGACCCTAGCTGTTTGTAGTTTATACAAATGTGGTTTATATATATAAAGACTTTGGTTAGGCCAAACTTAGAGTATTATGTTCAATTCTGGTCGCCACATTACAGAAAGGACGTGGAAGTTTTGGAGAGGGTGCAAAAGATGTTTATCGAGATGCTGCCTGGATTAGAGGGTATGAGCTATAAGACAGGCTAGAAAAACTCAGATAACAAGGTGTAGAGCTGGATGAACACAGCAGGCCTGGCAGCATCAGAGGAGCAGGAAAGCTGACGTTTCGGATCTGGACCCTTCTTCAGAAAACCCCTAGAAAAACTCAGGTTGTTTTCTCAGGAGCAGCAGAGGCTGAGGGGAGAGTTGATAGAAGTCTATTGAGTTATGAGATGCATAGATAGGGTTGACGGTCAAAATCTTTTTCCCAAAGTTGAAATGCCTAATACTAGGGCGCATGCATCTAAGGTGAGAAGGGGAAAGTACAAAGGAAATGTGGGGAGGAAGTTTTTTACACAGTGAGTGTTAGGAGTCTGGAACACAGTGCCAGGGGTGGTGGTGAAGGCACGTATGATAGGGGCATTTAAGGGACTTTTAGATAAACACATGAATATGAAAGGAATGGAGGGATATGGACCAAGGGCAGGCAGAAAGGATTAGCTTAATTTGGTGTCATGTTTGGTACAACATGTGGGCTGAAAGGCCTGTTCCAATGCTGAATTATTCAATGTCCTATGTTCTATGATATCTAGTCAGCATGGATGAGTTGGAGTGAAGGGTTGTTTCCATGCTGTACATCTCTATGACTCTAACTCAAATGATTTAGACATGAATGTAGGAGGGTTGATCAGTAAGTTCACAGATGTTATAAAAATTGGAGAATTGGTAACTAGTGAGGAGGATAGCCTAAGTTATCTTAACGGGGAGAAAGCAGGAGAATGGGGTTGAGGAACTTATCAGCCATGATTGAATGGGAGAGCAGACTCGATGGGCTGAATGGCCTAATTCTTGCTCCTATCTCTTATGGTCTTAAGTTTACAGGAGGAAATAGATGAGCTGGTCAGATGGGCTGATCAATGGCAAATGGAGATGATGCACTTGGGCAGAAGAAACAGGCAAGGAAATAAACGAAAGATGGTAGGACGCTAGGAAGCACCAAGGATCATAGAGACCTTGAAGATCATAGAATGCAGGGAAGTTATGCTAGAACTGTGTAAAACATTGGTTACTCTAAAGCTAGTGTATTGTGTTCAATTCTTTATAGAAGGGATATGACAGCATTGAAGAGGGTGCAGAGGAGATTTATCAGGGTGTTGCCCGGGCTGGAGCATTTCAGTTACGCAGAAAGATTGGACAGACTGCGCTGGTTTCCTTAGAACAGAGGAGATTGAGAGGGGACATGATGAGGTGTATAAAATTATGAGGCACATAGATAGAGTGGACAGGAGAATAGTTTTCCCTTTTTTCTCCCCCTTGACAGAAGGATCAATGACTGGGAGCAGGATTTAAGGTAAGGGCAGAAAGTTTAGGGGAGATGTGAGGAAAAACTTTTTCATTCAGAGGGTGGTTGGAATCTGGAGCATCCTGCATGTAAGAATGATACAGGCAGAAACCCTCATAAACATTTAGAAGCATTTAGATGTGCATTTGCAATGCTAAGGAATACAGGTCTAATTTCCAAATGTCATAGAGTCATACAGCATTGAAACAGGTCCTTCGGCCCACCATGTCTATGCCAACAAAGAAACATCAAACTGCACCAATCCCATTTACCTCAACTTGATCTATAGCTCAACCAGTGGCTTCTTAAGTGTTGTAACAATACCAGTGTCCATCACCCTCTGAGGCAGCACCTTCCATATAGAAATATATGGTAGAAACCCCCTTCTGGGAGAAAAAAAAAACTCCTCAGATTTCCTCTAAACCACTTGCTCCTCACCTTAAACTTATGCTGTCTGGCCTTAGACATGTTTGCTATGGGGAAAAGATTCTCATAATCTCTCCTATCTGTGCCTCTCATAATTTTGAATACCTCATTAAGATTTACCCTCAGCCCCCTGTGCACTAAAGAAAACAAACCCAGCCTATACAGTCTCTCCTCATTACTGAGGACTTCCCATTCCAAGTAACATCCAGTAATCTCCTCTGCATCCTCTCCAGTGCATGACGTCTTTCTGATAGTATGGTGACCAGAACTGCACATAACATGCTATCTGTGGCCTAACTAATGTATAATGAAGTTGTAATAAAACTTCATTACTCCTATATTCTATGTCCCAGCTAATGAAGGCAAGCATTCCGTACATCTTCACACTTTAACTACCTGTGCTAACACCTTCAAGGATCTATGGACTTGTACACCAAGGTCCCTTTAATCCTCAGTACTCCTGAGAGACCAACCATTCATTGTGTAAATCCTTTCTTTATTAGATCTCCCAAAATGCATCATTTCACACTTATCAGATTAAACTTCATCTGCCCAAATCACGAGCTGATCAATTTTAGACAGTAGACTGAGATCATCCTCCTCTCTATCAAAAACACCAGCAATTTTCCAGTCATCTGCAAACTTAGTAATTATACCTTCTACATTCACATCCAAATCATTAATGTAAATAACAACTAGCAAGGGTGCCAGTACCAATCCTTGTGGTAAACCACTGGTCACAGACTTCCGATCACAACAAACATCTACCCTTACCCTTTGCCTCCTACTTGCAAGCCAGTTTTAGGTCTAGTTTGACAAGTTGCCTTGATCCTGTGGGCTCTTACCTTTTGGAACAGCCTTCTACATGGGACCTTGT
This sequence comes from Rhincodon typus, assembly GCF_021869965.1. Lineage (NCBI taxonomy): Eukaryota > Metazoa > Chordata > Chondrichthyes > Orectolobiformes > Rhincodontidae > Rhincodon > Rhincodon typus. The sequence goes on along the minus strand of NC_063335.1, from coordinate 58,519,054 downwards.
GAAAGGCTTTACTGAAATCTATGTAAGTGACCTTTTCAAAAAACTCAATAAAATTAAATGCTGGAAAATGGGATTAGAAAATGGTGTGGCATGGTGGCTCAGTGGTTAGCACTAGTTTCTCACAGCGCCAGGGACCCAGGTTCGATTCCACCCTTGGGTGACTGTCTGTGTGGAGTTTGCACATTCTCCCAATGTGTGCGTGGGTTTCCTCCCACAGTCCAAAGATGTGCAGGCTAGGTGAATTGACAATGCTAAATTGCCCATCGTGTTCAGGGATGTGTAGATTAGGTGAATAGGTCTGGGTGGGATGCTCTGTGCGTTGGTGTGGACTTGTTGGGCCAAAGGGCCTGTTTCCACACTGTAGGGATTCTATGAATAATTAGGTGGTTGTTTTTGACTGACACAGACATGATGGACTGAAAGGCCTTTTTCTATACTTTAGATCTGTATAACTCTACAATATTTTTAACGTATCCAGATGTCTGTAGGCACTTGACAAGTGTGGTATTAATAAAACATTTTAAAATTGTCTCTTGTTGGCACCAAATCCAGATTCATAATCAAAGGGTCATTTGAAAATGCAACCTGTATTGGAAGGCAGGGAGATGCTTGAAATCAGCCAGTTTAAGACCACATTGGAGACAGGAGAATACATGAAAAGTCGTTTCACAACTAAGTCTATCAGGCAAAAATATCATTGTGCTTTTCTAGTACATTGTTAATTATCACACACAAGGGGTGTAGCTATTTTGTTGCATTGACTGCAGATTGGAAGAGATTAGAGGAAAAAGTATATACCGGTAATACCAAAAACATAAAATGTTAGAAATGATATGCAGGTCATTTGGCATTTGAAAAAGAAAGCTTGGCTCATATTTTGCATATTTTTTTTTAGGTAGCTGTTAATTTTGAGTATTTGTTCTTAAAATTACACATTGTTAGCTAATGTCTCAAAGGCCCCTGATGGGAACAGCAAATGGTGACAGTTGCATTCCAATGTCTTCCTTTTACTACTTGTTATTATTTTGTGTGACTATTATGGGGCTGGGGGGATTGTGGTTTAATAGTCAGGTTAAATTATTTGGAAATAATATGTTAGTTATTGCAGCTCGAATTGAATATTCCTTTGAATTTAACAATAACAAATATTATTTTATCACCTCAGTGGTTGTTTTTCACATCTCAATCTTGAAAGTACCATCATGAATTCAAATTACGCTTTTACTCTGGACCAGTAAAATTTGTATGGATACAGCATCCACAATGGTGGAAACCTTCATCTCTGTTCTTGCAAAACCTATCCAACAGAAAACAGCAAAATATATGTGCACTCTACCCTGTCAAAAGGCTTTGCCTTATCTTGAGAGACTGTCAAGGGTAGAATGTCAAGGAATGGACAGGAGTCTATTAAATTAATAAGCTGCTGGATGTTGTCTGAGGAGTTACAGTTCTTCATAAATCCAGTGTGATCATGGTGGACAAGGTTTAAACCTGCAAACTCCAAATATACAGCCAATACTTTGGACAGGATTTGAAATTTCATGTTGAAGAGCGTTAGGCTTGTAGCTAGTGAAATGACATTTATCTTTCCACTTCTTGGGAGATTGACAAATAGGAGACAGCCGAAGAAACCTGATAAAGAATCATTCCTGAAAAGGCAGAGAGAGGAACAAGGTCAGCTTGGATGTAAAACCATATTAGGCTGGTGTAATACTGACTTATGAGAACCTTTGACTTCCAAATTATTTTAATTACTCCATTCTTATTCCATGTTATTGAATATATAACCAGTTAAAAATAAATGTATCAGTGACACTAGAAGTTATGAGTCCTAAACCAGTACAATCAAATATATTTAAGAAGAAAGCACCTTCATTAACTAGGAGTCATTTACCAAACAGACACAGAGAGCAAAGTTAGAATGTCTGAAAGTGTACACCATTTTTCAAAATATAGGTTTGTAAATTGTAACTCCAAATACTTTTCAATAGTTCTTGTAGGGGACAAAATGTCAAAACAGACTAATTGCATGATAGTTGTGATTGACTATGTTACGAAGTTGTGTAGAATAATTGTGAATTGGAAGGCAGGAAGCTTGAATTTGTTTGTAAAAAAAATGATATGAGAGAAGAGTGCGTGACTCGTTTAGGAGGGAAGATGCTTTTCTAAGCTTAGAGATTTATATAAAAATATGTCTAAGCAGCTGAAAGGGTACAGACAGTTCTGAAATTGAAACATGTATCTATTGGCTGTGTGATTAGAAACCTTAGGCTTGTTTTGATGTTTTGGCAACTAGCTAGAATCAGCCAATTAATTTGTGTAAGCACCTAGCGATTGAAAACCCATTGAATTTAAATCTGGTTTTAAACCTCAGACCAAAGCTATTATAAGAAAATTGATATATCATCCAAGGTATATAAGGAGAGGGTTTTTGAAAATCAGGGTGAGAGCAAACCGCCATCTGAGATATAAGCATTTAGCTCTCACAAGATATCGCTAAGCTCTCTAAGAAAGCACCATCTGTCCATTAAAGCTACCACAGCACTTCTAGCTAACAGTGCTCACAGAAAACTTCACAGAGAAAACATCCCCAGCAGCCGGATCAGCGGAAGAAAAGTGTATATGACTTGAGAACAGCAGGAGAAAGGTGTGTAGACTTTGAGGGACTAAATTTTAATTTATTTTCTTATTACTTAGGTTTATATAAGTGGGACTTGTGTTTATTGGAACAGCATACCAGTAGAATTTAGTTCAGTTAGGGAATAGTTAGCAGTTAAGGAGGAATTGTTCAGTTTGTTAGTAATTCTGTTAATTTGTTCACTGTTAGGGTTAAATAAGTAAATTGTTCCTTGTTACTTATAATGTGAATATCAGGGATTTTCTTTCATTTAATCTCTCCATAACAGATTAACAGATTAGGCAAGGCGAAGCAAGCTTCTCTGGGTGTTTCGGGTTTAATTATTAGAAGGGGACCTTGACCTCCCCTTTGTAACAACTATAGAACAAAATTACAGAGGAAGCTCTTTTGTAATTCTTTGTAAGTCAATGTATTTCCAACGACAATATTTATTTTATGTATGGATGGCTACATAATCAAGAATTCAGTAAATATCAAAAGCTGTGGTGATTTTAGATATTATTTCATATCTATGTAAACAGATTTTAACATGAGTAGAAGTTTTACATTTTTTCAATTGTTTTATTTGGAATTATTTGAGATCAGTTGAAATAAAAATGTGGAGATTTATCAAGAAAGCTGCTGACCCTGTATCACTCATTCTGCAGCATGGCAGGAAGTCAAGTTGTAAGTAAGTGGCAATTCCCACATTAATAGATCAAAATTGACACAGCCTCTTTCTCCTCTCTAAAATTTAGGCAATTTCCCGACTTGAAAATTTATTTTATCAATTAAGGAATAAGAGTTTTTGTTAAAGTAGGAACACATTTTTAGCAATGAGGATGATGTGTAAAGGGTGCTATGATCACGCTGCCATGATAATCTTTCTATTGTGTGGTGAGGATGAGGTGGGAATCTCTGCTAGTTTTGTTCCAGTTTTTACTTTCAAGTACAGCAAAATGTAAGTGACTTAACTGCTTAACCTTTGCTTGGTTGCAGCATGCAGTATGTGGTAATGTTGGCAGAGTTTAACAAAATAAAATAAATAAATATGAGTGATCTATTATGTTGAACACACGGATGGATCTTCTTTCTTATTATAATCTCTTGCTCATATTACATGCTCCTATGTCACTATTCTATAAAGCATGCTGTTTTCTTGGTCACTTCATTTGTGAGATCCATAATTCTATTCATTTAAAAATAAGATAGGATGTACTTAAAATAATTTAGTATCCTTATTACCCAGGTCAAACCACTGGTCTGTTTTTAATAGAGGTTTCAACAATGTTTGCAATTCACTGAAATTTTCCATAGATTTCAATGTTGTGGTTTCCAGTTGTGTACATATATCCCAGATACTTTGCAAAGCCTTAGGTTGTGGTGCAAAAAAATGTTTTTGAAAACTTAATTTATTTTGTGATTTGCAACAATCGTTGTGTCGAAGAACTTAACTATTGATACAAAAGTGAAAACACTAAGTCGTTGTGAATCTCAAACTGCCATTTCACAAATTCTTCCCTGAACTATTTGAGAACCATTCATATTAAATACAGTTAGTTCTCATTTTGTTCCAGTGTCTATAACAGAATTTAACTCTATTTTGTGTCATCCAACAGATTTTAAAACTGCTGATTTGAATCTCATCATTCAGCAGTGATATAGAATAGCCGAATGGGAACACAGGTAGATGTGAGGATAATGGCACCGGACAGACATTACAGCCTTATGAATTGTTTGATTTCCAATACTCCAAGTTAAATTATTTTTGTGTTTATTGTTTTTATGTGATTATGATTTAAACCATGTAAATATGTGATCAAAGAATGCAAGCAGTTCTTTTTTTAACAAAAGGTAAGAAATTGTCACCTGTTCATGACCCAATAAAATATTGGTCGAATATTGCCCATCATGCAGACTGTTATTACATAACATTGAGTTTTTTTTGTTTATTTTAGATCCATGACCTTAGATTATACAAGCTATGATATATTTACAATCTAAAGCTCTAAAAAGATAATAGGACGAAGCATTCTTATTGCACAGTGGAGATTACCATCAGCAAATTAGAAGCTTGGTTCAGCTATCAATCATTGTCAGTTGCAGTTTATCATTTTACAATAATCTTTACAGTACAATAAATGATACACAAAGTATGTACAAATATAAATAATGCCTAAATCATAAACGATATGGATATTTTATTCTGACAGTTGCCTGATTTTGTTTCCTTTTTTTGAGCCTTAATAGCATGAATTAGTTTTTCAAACTAAGTCCAGACAGATGATATGCTTGCTGCCTTTTGCTGTTGGTGCTCTTAGTGCAAAATGCTCCATATGCCCTGTGTTTTCCTTCCAATTGGTTTCTTAAATATCCTGGTATTAAAAAGGATCTTGAGATTCAAGTCCACAGGTCCCTGAAAGTGGCCATGCAAGTAGCTAGAGTGGTAATGAAGCATATGGCATGTTTGCCTTTATTGGTCAGGGAATTGAGTTCAAGAGTCAGGGTGTCATGTTGTAGCTCAATAAGACTTTGGTTAGGCCACATTTAGAGTATTGCATTCAATTCTAATCACCACATTACACGAAGGATGTGGAGGCTTTGGAGAGGGTGCAGAAGAGGTTTATCAGGATGCTGCATGGATTAGAGGGCATGGGCTATAAGGAGGGGCTAGAAAAACTGGGGTTGTTTTCTTTTAAGCGATGGAGGCTGAGGGGAGACTTGACAGAAGTTAATAAAATTATAGAATGTGTAGAAAGGGTTAGTGGTCAGAATTTTTTTCCCCAGTGTTGAAATGACTAATATTAGGGAGCAAATATTTAATGTTTGATGGGGAAAGTTCAATGGAGATGTGGGGGGCAAATTTTTTACACGAAGAGTGGTAGGTGTTGGGAACACGCTGCCAGGGTGGTCGAGGCAGATGCATTTAAGAGACTATTAGATAAGCGCACGATATGCAAGGAATGTGGGGATATAGACCGATGGCAGGTAGAAGGGATTAGTTTTATTTGGCATCATGTTTGGCACAACATCGTCGGCCGAAGGGCCCGTTCCTGTTCAGTCCTATGTTCAATGTAAATGCAAATTCATTGGCCAGAAAATTGCAGATAATGGAATGTCCAATCATTTAACTACAAATGTCAACAGTATTTGTCCTTCAAGCATTTCCCAAATGCTTTATTTACTTTTAATTTTGAACTTCTTTAGTATTAGCACAAAAGGAAAAATTGTTGATATTGACAAGGCTGAGTTTCAGAGTAACATGATATCCAGTAAGAGAGGACATTTTCACAGACTGATCTTGCCTTCTACTGATTCTGAGTTATTTCTGTTGTTCTCTGTCTGTTAAAAACAGCTTTTCTTCCTGGCAATAAAAGTGTCTAACACTCAATCAACTAGCTTCCAATATAGTGAAACTCCTGACACACTGAAATTTTATCTTTAGCTCTACTATGACTGACTAAACCTGAATTGCATTATGAAATTCCAGTCTACATGAAAATGTTGGAAATGATAATTACTATGAGATATTGTATGTATCACTAAAGACATGCAATTTTTCACATTGTACTTCAGTAGAGGGAAATTTAAAATGAACACAGACCTGTGCAGAGCAAAAATGATCATATAACAATCTTTGGTATTGTCAATACTAACTAACTTGTAGGACAGACTTTTTTTTGTACCAAATATCCATACATTTAGTTAAAGGGTTGCTTAACTCATTTGGCTGTACAAAAATGCAGAGTAGTACCAATAGTGAGGGTTCAATTCCTGCACCAGTTAAAGTTACCATGAAGGACTCTCCTTCTCAACCTCTCCCCGCACCTGAGGTCATACAGTCATAGAGATATACAGCATGGAAACAGACCCTTCGGTCCAACTCGTCCATGCCAACTAGATATCCCAAATAAATCTAGTCCCATTTGGCCCTTATCGCTCTAAACCCTTCCTGTTCATATACCCATCCAGATGCCTTTTAAATGTTGTAATTGTACCAGCCTCCACCACTTCCTCTAGCAGCTCATTCCATACACGCAGCAGTCTTTGCGTGAGAAAGTTGCCCCTTAGGTCCCTTTTAAATCTCTTCCCTCTCAATTTAAACCTATGCCCTGCAGTTTTGGACTGCCACTAGCCCAGGAAAAAAACCTTGTCTATTTACCCTATCCACGCTCCTCATGATTTTATAAACCTCTATAAGGTTTCCCCTCAGCCTCTGACGCTCCAGGAAAAATAGCCCCAGTCTATTCAGCCTCTTCCTATAGCTTAAACCCTCCAATCCTGGCAACATCCTTGTAAATCTTTTCTGAGCCCTTTTAAGTTTCACAACATCCTTCCTACAGCAGGGAGAGCAGAATTGCACACAGTATTCCAGTAGTGGCTGAGCCAATGTCCTGTACAGCTGCAACACAACCTCTCAACTCCTACACTCAATGTACTGACTCCTAAAGGCAAGCATACCAAACACCTTCTTCACTATCCTATCTACCTATGACTCCACTTTCAAGGAACTATGAACCTGCACTCCAAGGTTGTTGTCATGACCATTAATTTAAACCGCTACTAGTCATTTCTCTCTAATGAGAAAACAGCCTAATGGACTAGTAAAACTATGATGAATTTAAATTAAGTTACCAACGTACGAACATACAAATAAAGAGCAGGATTAAGCCATTCAGCCATTCAAGCCTGCTTTGTCATTTAATAAGATCATGGCTGATTGATTTTACTTTCAAAACCACATTCCTGCCTAACCCTGATGCTTTTTCATCTCCTTATTTAACAAGAAATATGTACCTCTGCCTTAAAAAGTCTTCTGCTTCCACTACCTTTTTGGGATAAGAATCCCAAAGAATCATAACCTTCTGAAAGAAAACATTTTGCCTAAACTTATGTGGGTGACCTCTGATTTTTAAATAGTGCACAGTATTTCCATATTCTCCCAGAACAGTGTTATGGGCCAGACAAAAGCCCTTCACAATATATTAAAAAGATAGTTGAGAAGCTAACGTTTTCTTATTTTAAAGGTAAGTGTAAGGCGTTTTGTTTTGCATGCAATTCAATTGGCCAAACTACCATGCTTGAAACAAAACACACTTTATTCATACACTATAATTAAAATACAGACAAAATAAAAATAAAATAAAAGAATTGGCTTAAATGTAACTCTATCAAAATAGTTAACAAAATAATATATAATAATATGGGGGAGGTGATGATCTAGTGGTATTATCACCGGACTGTTAATCGAAAGATTCAGATAATGTTCTCGGGACCCGGGTTCAAATCCCGCAGATGGCAGATAGTGGAATTCGAATTCAATAAATATCTGGAATTAAAAGTCTAATGATGACCATGAATCCATTGTCGATTGTCAGAAAAATCCATCTGGTTCACTAATGTCCTTTAGGGAAGGATATTGCCATCATTACCTGGTCTGGACTACATGTGACTCCAGATGTATAGCAATGTGGTTGATCCTTAACTGTCCTCTGGGCAATTAGGGACGGGCAATAAATGCTGCCTGGCCAGCGACGCCCTCGTCCTGTGAATGAATAAAGGAAACAAAAATAAAAATATAAATTAACTACTACTAAGTTATTGTTCCAATATGACAACAACCCATAAACACATCCTTGGCAAGGGCAAATTCAGGCTGTAAATTGGGAGAAGCAAGTGTGCAGCAGGACTTGGTCATCCTTATGCACCAGTTGCTGAAGGTAAGCCTGCAGGTACAGCAGGTTGTAAAGAAGGCAAATGGTATGTTGGCCTTCATTGCAAGAGGTTTCAAGTACAGGAGCAAGAATATGTTGTTGCAGTTGTACAGGGCCTTGGTGAGACCACACCTGGAATACTGTGTGCAGTTTTAGTCTCCTTTTCTGAGGAAGGATGCTCTTGCTCTTGAGGGAGGGCAGTGAATGTTTACCAGGCTGATTCCGGGGATGGTGGGTCTGATGTATGAGGAGAGATTGACTAGGTTGAGATTTTTTTGCTAGAGTTCAGATGAATGATAGGGGGATCTCATAGAGACTTATAAAATTTTAACAGGACTGGACAGGGTAGATGCAAGGAGGATGTTCCTGATAGTGGGTGTATCCAGAACCAGGGGTCACTGTATGAGGATTCAGGATAGACAATTTAGGATGCAGACGAGGAGAGATTTCTTCACCCAAAGAGTTGTGAGCCTGTGGAATTCATTACCACAGGAAGTAGTTGATACCAAAACATTGAATGTATTCAAGAGGCAACTTGATATAGCACTTGGGGCGAATGGGATCAAAGGTTATGGGAGAAAGCAGGATTCGGCTATTGAGCTGGCTAAACAAACATGATCGTGAAGAATGGCAGATTGGCTCAAAGGGCCGAATGGCCTCCACCTGCTCCTATCTTCTATGTTTCTATGTAAAATAGTTTATCTTATATGCAATTCTAACAGCAGGAAGATAAACCCTGTTTTTAGCTGTAATCGAGAGTTTCTACATCCAGCTTCAAGGCTCCAGCAACTGCTATTGAAAGCTAAAACTAAAAAAAAAATCCCGATTCTTTGGGAGCTTAACCACAATCATTCAGGCTATTTCTATTGTTCCAACTTTTCAAACAAAACCCAAGGCCTCACAAGCTTTTTATTTTATTGCCTTTAGAGCAGACTGCTTGGAATCTCAAGGTGTCAACCTTTCTTCATAAAATAAACCAGGACAAAATACATCTCTTAAAGCCATAGTATCTTCACACAGCCCCCAAAAAAAAAGTCATCAGTATACAAAGATGGCTCCATTTTTAAAAACCTTTAGTCTTGTGCTAATAGTATATGATAATACATATTATTACATTGACTCTAAGCATGCAAACATGCACGCCACAGTCCACCTCAGTATCTTTCAGTCCGTTTTTTTCCCATGACCGTCTTCCTTCATCAAAGTCACGACAATGTGTCAGCAATTACATTCTCTCATCCTGCCACGTGTACAATTTTCAAATTGCAATAATAAGTTCCATCTAAACAGTCTGGTATTTTTATCCTTAAACTTTTCATAATCTTTAAGGGATTATGATCAGTATATGCAACTGTCTCAGACACATTACTGGTAATATAAATGTTGAAATGTTACAATGTCAATACCAAGCTTATCTTCTTATCAATTGTGGAATATTTCTGTTGATGATTATTCAATTTTCTGGTAGATTACCCAAAAGGTCTTTCTATCTTCGCATCGTCTCCTTGCAGGAGTACAGCACTGACACCCACATCATTCTCATTTTGAACGGCTTTGCATAATTAGTTGTGGTTTACATTGGGAAAGTGTTTAACACAGCTTTCGGGCTGTCAAATGCCTTCTTATATTTCTCCAACCACTGAAATTTTCTGCAGTTCTTCAACAAATCAGTTAGTAGAGCAACCACACTGCTAAAATTTGGCACAAACTTCCAATAAAAACCACTCAGTCCCAAGAATCGTAGGAATCTTTGTCAATGGTATGGGAAACTCCCCAATAACCTTTGTTTTCACATTCCGTGGGGCCATGTTTCCATGTCCAATGATATGGCCCAGGAACGTGACTTGAACTTTTGGGAACCCACTCTTCGCCAGGTTTTTCACCAAGCCCACCTCCTGAAGTCAATCAGACAATTCTGATAGATGCTGCAAATGTTCCTTCCGTGTGTGACTGAAAGGCACCACATCATTGATTTACACCACATAATTGAGTAAATTTGAAATGAATCTTTGAAATGTGGTCAGCCTAATTTCATACCAAATGGCATGACTTTAAACTGGTACAGCCCATTCAGTAACATGAAAACCGATATTTGCTCTTTCAGAAAAAGGTGCCTGCCAGTATCTTCTGAGTAAGTCCAATTTTGAGTTGAGTAAGTTCATGTCCCATTTTCTAAACAGAGGCTTCCAAACTAGAAATAAGATATGAATCAAATTTTGTAACTGCATTAACATTGCAATAGTTTGCATATTGTCATTGGGTACCATTTGGTTTTGGCACCATTACTATGAATGAACTCCATTAACTGAACTCATTTTGTTTATTTTATCTTTGAGCATGCATTCAATCTCTTTTGAACGTCTGCCAACTAGAGGGTTAAATCTATAAGGTTGATGAACAGTACTTCCTGTATCTTCATCATGCATAATTAGATTAGGACTTCCCACCTTATTCCTACATATCTTCCCCTGTGATATTAATAACTTTTTCAAGTCATTTCAATTTTCCTCTGGAATGTAACACAGTAATTTATCCCAATTTTTGAGAACTTCTTCATTGTTCAATTTAATTAGAGGAATATCCAATTCAAAATCATCTGAACTTCGTTCTTTACTCTGTGTTGCAACTAATAAAACATTCACCTTTTGCTTTCTTTCCCTATCAAAATACCTTTTGAGCATATTCACATGACTCACTCTATGATGTTTCTTCCTATCTGGCGTTCTTATTAAATAATTCGCCTCACTCAGTTTCTTTTTTATTTGATAAGGCTCACTAAGCTGCATTTTGGAGGATCAAATTTAGGTGTGAATTATACTGTAAATAGCAGACCCTTTAGGAACATTAACATACAAACGATCTGGGTGTGCAGGTCCACAGTTCCCTAAAAGTGGCAACGCAGGTGGCCAAAGTGATTAAGAAGGCATATGGCATGCTTGCCTTCATCGGCCATAGCATGGAGTACAAGAGTCGGCAAAACATGTTGCAGTTTTGTAAAACATCTGTTAGGCCGCATTTGGAGTATTGTGTGCAGTTTTGGTCATCATATCACTAGAAGGACGTGGAAGCTTTGGAAAGAGTGCAGAGAATGTTCACCAGGATGTTGCCCGGTCTCAAGGGCATTGGCTATGAGGAAAGGTTAAAAAGCTAGGATTGTTTTCACTGGAAAGACAGTGGCTGGAGGAGATCTGATAGAGGTCTACAAAATTATAATCTTAGAAATCCTACGGTGTGGAAACAGTCCATTCGGCCCAAGTCCACACCACCCCTCCAAAGAGCATCCCACCCTGACTCATTCCCCTATCCTTGCATTTCCCCATGTCTAACCCACCTAACCTAAACATCCCTGGACACTACGGACAATTTAGCATGGCCAATCCATCTACACTGCACATCCTAGGAATGTGGGAGGAAACTGGAGTACCCAGAGGAAACACACGCAGATATAGGGTAAATGTGCAAACTCCACACAGTCATCCGAGGGTGGAATTGAACCCAGGTCCCTGGTGCTGTAAGGCAACAATGCTAACCACTGACCCACCATGCATTGAGATGCATAAAAACGGTGGATAGTCAGAGGCTTTTTCCCAGGGTTTAAGTTTCAATTACAAGGGGGCACAGAAAACTGGAGCAGCCGGCAGAAATCAATGCAGAACACACAAACTCCACACAGACAGTCACCTGAAGTTGAAATCGAACCCGGTCCCTACTGTTGTGAGGTAGCAGTGCTAACCACTGAGCCACCATGCCACCCAAATGAAGGTGCCCAGCGTGGGGCTCGAACCTATGACTCTGAGATTAATAGTCTCAAACTCTACTGTGTGAGCTAGCTAGTCACCTCTTCATTTCTCTCATAAGACAACTCAGCCATTATAGGCATTAGTCTAGGAATTCTCTGTGCTGCCTCCAAAGCGTTTACATCCTTCCTTAAATAAAATAACCATCAATAAGCTCGGTGTAATTTTGATGCTGAGGGTTTTTCTCTATTTGCGAGAGTCTAGGAGCAGACAGCATAACATCAAAGTAGGAGGTTACCTGTTTAAGACAATAATGAGAAGGAGTATCTTCTTTCAGAGAGTAGTGAATCTATGGAATTCTTTATGGCAGAGGTATATGGAGGCTGATTCATTAAGTATATTCAAAGCTAAGATAGACATATTTTAATCCGTAAAGGAATTATTAGGATTATGAGAAAAGGGCAGGAAAGTGGAGTTGAAGATTATCAAATTAACCATGATCTCATTGAATGACAGAGCAGACTCAATGAGCCAGATGTCTAAATCCAAGTCTAAATCCAAGTCTAAATTGGGATCTAGTGTTTCTAACTGGGCATGATTTCCAACTGCTGCACAACAAAGGATAGTACTTTGATAATTAAATCTTAAGTGATTCCTGAAAAACTAGAATAGTGACAATTTGAACAAGAATTTACACTAGCATAGAAAAATGGTGGAGAAACCTTAGCATATTGGGCCATCATGTGAGATAGAACGACCGAGAATGGCCAAAGAATATTGTAAACTTAGATAAAATATTTGTCAGGAAACTCTGTTCTAACATTTTGTCCTGTTCTACAATATCTACATGCATCAGCTGCAATGTTTAATCAAAAATAGTGAAAGAATAGCCTTCTGCAAAAGACAGTTAAATCAATAACAATATTCTGTATCACTTGCATTAAAATATGTCGCAAAGTGCTAGAGAGAGATGAATTGCAATATGAGTGCTGAATATACAGAAGAAATATGCGGACAGGGAATTAAAACTTTCCAAATTGAGATTTAAAGAAGATCTTGAAGATAGGGAGGGAACTTAAGAATGTACGGCCCAGGTGACTGAAGGTATGATGGCCATTCGTGGAACAAATGGAACGTTGGAGTGTGCTCAATGAGCAAGATAGAAGTGACCTGTACAAGAGTTACAGGTTGCACCTGAGCTGGAGGGGGACTAATATGTTGGTGGGAAGGTTTGCTAGTGCTACTCATGAGGCTTTAAACAAGTATGGAGGGGAGGTGGGGGATTGGAAGTCGTCGTGAAAAAGGAGAGAATGTTGAGGATGGCTCGGAAGTTAAAGGGAGCAAGTTAATAGACAAGGCAGGCAAGAGTATGGCAGACAATGAGATAACACTGAAGAATTAAACTGCATGTATTTCAATGCAAAACACCTGACAGGTAAGACAGAAGAATTTAGGGCATGGATTGGAACTGGGACTGGGATATTGTACCTATTACAAAAACATAGCTGAGGGGGGAAATAGGACTGGTAGCTCAGTATTCCAGGGTATAGATGCTATAGGAAGGATGGAAAGGGAGGCAAGAGAGCAGGGAGTGTGGCATTTTTGATTCGGGAAAACATCACAGCTGTACTTAAAGAGGATACTCCGGGGGATCATTCAGTGACATTCATCCCTAAGAAAAAGAAGCATGGTACAGGGATAATGAGGCAACCATGGCTGACTAGGGAAGTCAGAGATAGCATAAAAGCAAAAGAGAAAGCATATAATATGGTGAAGGGCAGTGGGAAGCCAGAGGATTGGGAAGCTTACAAAGACCAACAGAGGGCAACAAAAAAAGAAATAAGGAGGAAGAAGATTAAATATGAGGGTAAGCTAGCCAGTAATAGAAAAGATGACTATAAGAGTTTCTTAGATATATAAAGGGCAAAAGAGAGGCAAAAGTGGACATTGGATGCTGGAAAATGACAGACGAGAGATAGTCGTGGGGAAGAAGAAAATGGCCGAGGAACTGAATAATTACTTTGCATCGGTCTTCACAGTGGAAGACACAAGTAATATCCCAAAAATTTGACAGAATCAGGAGGCAGAGCTGAGTAAGGTGGCCATCCCCAAGGAGAAGGTGCTAGAAAAACTGAATGGCCTGAAGGTGGATAAATCACCAGGACCAGAGGGACTACACCAGAGGAAACTTAAGGATATAGCTGAAGAGATAGTAGAAGCATTAATGGTGATCTTTCAGGAATCGCTAAAGTCAGGCAGGGTCCCAGAGGACTGGAAAATCGCTAACATGACACCCCTGTTTAAAAAGGGAGTAAGCAAAAGACTGAAGCCTAACCTTGGTCATGGGTAAATTCTAGAGTCAGATTTCTGAATACTTGGAAGTGCATGGTAAATTAGGGCAAAGTCAGCAAGGTTTCATCAAAGGAAGTTCATGCCTGACAAATCTGTTAGAATTCTTTGAGGAAGTAATGAGCAGGTTAGACAAAGGAGAGCCAATGGATGTTATCTGCCTGGACTTCAAGAAGACCTTTGATAAGGTACCACACAGGAGGCTGCTGAGTAAGATAAGGGCCCATGGTGTTAGAGGCAAGGTGCTAGCATGGATAGAAGATTGGCTATCTGCCAGAAAGCAGAGTGTGGGATTAAAAGGGTGTTTCTGAGGAAGGGTCACTTGACCCAAACTGTTAACTCTGATTTTTTTCTTCACAGATGCTGCCAGACCTGCTGAGCTTTTCCAGCAACTTCTGTTTTTGTTCCTGATTTACAGCATCTGCAGTTCTTTCGATTTTTAAAAGTGTGTTTCTCAGGATGGCAGCTGGTGACAAGTGGTGTTCCATAAGGGTTGGTGTTAGGACCACAACTTTTCACTTTATACACTCATGATCTAGATGAAGGAACTGAGGGCATTCTGGCTAAGTTTGTAGATGATACAAAGATAGATAGAGGGACAGGTAGTATTGAGGATGCGAAGAGGCTGCAGAAGGATTTGGTTAGATTAGGAGGGTGGGCAAAGAAGTGGCAGATGGAGTACAATGTGGGAAAGTGCAAGGTCATGCACTTTGATAAGAAGAATAAAAGCATGGATTATTTTCTAAATTCAGAGAAAATTCAGAAGTCTGAAGTGCAAAGAGACTTGGGACTTTTAGTCCAGGATTCTCTCAAGGTAAACTTGAAGGTTGAGTCAGTAGTCAGGAAGGCAAATGCAACTTTGGCATTTATTTTGAGAGGACTTGAATATAAAAGCAGGGATGTACTTCTGAGGCTCTATAAGGCACTGGTCAGGCCACATTTTGAGTATCAAGTGCAGTTTTGGACCCCATATCTTAGGAAAGATGTAATGGCCATGGAGCGGGTTCAGAGGACGTTCATGAGAATGGTCACAGGAATGAAAAGCTTAACATGTGAGGAATGTTTGATGACTCTGGGTCTATATTCAATGGAGTTTAAAAGGATGAGAAAGGATCTAATTGAAACTTACTGAGTATTGAATGGCCTGGACAGAGTGGATGTTGGGAAGTTGTTTCCATTGGTAGGAGAGACTAGGACCTGAGGGCAGAGCCTTAGAGTAAAGTAAAGACCTTTTGGAACAGAGATAAGGAGAAACTTCTTCAGTCAGAGACTGGTGAAACTATGGAATTCATTGCCACAGAAGGCTATGGAGGCCAGATCATTGAGTACATTTAAGATGGAGATAGATAGGTTGTTAATTGTCAAGGGGATCAAGGGTTTCAAGGAGAAAGTGAAAGAATGGGGTTGAGAAGCTTGTCAGCCATGATTGAATAGCGGAGCAGACTCGATCGGCTGAATAGCCTAATTTCTGCTCCTATGTCTTATGGTCTTATATGAGTGAAACTGAGAATTAAGAAGGGGATGATCACCTTGATAGAATTGTATTGTAAGTCCCCCAGCAGACTGTGGGAAAATTAGGAGCAAATATATTTGGAGATCTCAGGTATCTGTAAGAATAATAGGGTTGTAATGGTAGGGAATTTCAATTTTCCAATCATAGACTGGGTCTGCCATAGTGTTAATAGCTTTGATTGGGAGGAATTTGTCAATTGTATTCAAGAAAGTTTTCTTTATCAATATGCAGATGTACCTACATGAGAAGGAGCAAAGCTCGGCCTTCTCTTGGGAAGTAGGGCAGGGTAAGCGAGTGAGACATCAGTGGGGGTGCACTTTGGGACTAGTGACCATAAAACCAGGAAGCCCGTCATGGATCTCAGCAGTCCTCAGTCATATCAATGGAGGAAACATGGTGGGTACTTTGTGGGAATATTCACAAATGTGTGGTACCATGTTGCCTTGATCACAGGTTTCATTTCATCCCTGTACTGTTTCTGTTGCGTATGACTTTATGACTCTATTTATCACAGACAAGCACATAGTAAATGCAAATCAACATCACTGAAACATGTTTCTGTCTCCTTTTGTACCCTAACTATCCTCAATGAGGATGTTTACAGACTGAGGATAGTCCTTACCAGGGT
This sequence comes from Rhincodon typus, assembly GCF_021869965.1. Lineage (NCBI taxonomy): Eukaryota > Metazoa > Chordata > Chondrichthyes > Orectolobiformes > Rhincodontidae > Rhincodon > Rhincodon typus. The sequence continues at coordinate 58,502,496 of NC_063335.1, read as the reverse complement.
CACTGAAAACTACATATTGAAACCGATCTCTTATTGACACCATCAGGAACAATGTGCTTATGAATAGCCAGATCTGGAGGCTGTTTCCTTTTCTTGAACTTGAGATAAGATAATAGTAGGCAGGACCAATGATCAGACTCAATAATCAAAATCCAGTGAATTTGGTGCACTTCAGTAATATGTGACAAGTTGAAGATAGTCATCCACAAAAATATTACACAATCACTTAAATTTCTCGTATGTCAATATCTACAGAAGCATTGCTTCTCCAATTCTTTGGATGTCTTTATTTTCTAAGTGGTAGAGGTCATCCATTCACAGGAGCAGTGATTTTTGGTGCACTGCATGGTGCTGATGTCACACAATCCTGATATTGGATTCTGGTGGTGGATGAGTAATTTGAAAGGCCATTGAAGGAGTTGGTTTAACACACTTATAAGACCCTGCATACTATCATTTCTGAAGCTTATGGCTGTAAAGTTATGCCTCCAACTGACACACTTGGCAAAGTGGAGCATGGTTTCAGTAGGCACAAGGTGTTTAATATCTGGATCATTGACAGCCTCAAACATACATTTTTCAAAGGACTTCTTAGGGTCTCAAGGTGTATTTGTGGAGAGGTCAAGTTTTAGGATAGTCATAATTTCAATCATGTTGATGACCCTGACTGCCAGCATAAGCTGTTGAGTTTCTGTCAATGCATTTTCCCTCAGAAGTGTCACTTTCATATTAAAAGTTATTATGTGGAAACTCTGCACGAGGGACTGGTCAGTCTAATTTGTCACTGTTCAAAACCTAGGAGAATCTACTGTGGATTAGCAGGGTCCTGAAAATGATCCCGTCCTGTAAAGAGTCAGCCATAGCTTCATCAGCTTACACCTTCGCTGGCATGCCATTGCCACCCTCTTCCTTCTTCTCTGTATCAGATCCATTAGCCTGGACAGGGGCTCCACAATTTGCTTCACATCATCCTCTTCATTCAATATTATAAACATGGAGCTGGTTTTTGTTTCTTCTGGCTGTAGCTCTCTCCACTACATCACATTGAGCAGTATGCTGTACATAATGACTATTGAGGAGATACATGCAGGATGATCATTGCTGTCAAGGTCCTCCACAATGGGCATGGCATCTCAGCCTCCGATGCTCCAGGGAAAATAGCCCCAGCCTATTTAGCCTCTCTCTATAGCTCAAACCCTCCAAGCCTGGCAACATCCTTGTAAATCTTCTCTGAACCCTTTCAAGTTTCACAACATCTTTCCTATAACAGAGAGACCAGAACTGAATACAGAATTCCAAAAGTATCATATTGCAGATCAGCAGGTAGCACCTGTGGTCATATCTTTCAGTGTCCATTGGCAGTTGCCTGAAAAGAGAAAGGGTTTACCAGCCTTTCTCTTAAAATTTACTCCTGGTGTGTCATATCTCTGCTGGGCCAGCATTTATTGCTCATCCACAATTAACCTTGAGAAGGTGCTGGTGAGCTTCCGTCTTGAACTGCTGTAGTCCAATTGTGCACAATTCTATTTGGTGAAATTCCAGGGTTTTGAACCAGTGACACTGAAGGAATGCTGATCTATTTCTAAGTCAGGATTATAAGCAGCTCGGAGGAGATCTTGCAGGTGGTGGTATTTCCATGTATTTGCTGCCCTTGTCCTTCTATATGGAAGTAGTCATGGATTTGGAAGGTGGTGGGGTGATATAGTATGTTGATCCACCCTTGCACCTAACTTGGTACCAATTCCTTGAATTATCCAAACCTCCCTCTGAATTGGCTCTGCATCATATTCAGATGTCACCTCTGTAGTTGGTAGACCCCTATTTCAGGGGAAAATTTGGTTGTCATCCTCCTCCCCTTTCTGGTGGTGCATATTGTATTGCCTCCAACTCCTGTCTTTGACCTCTCTCATTTTTGCCACACTTTGTTCCTGATCACACAGATATGCAAAAGTGCCATCTGCATTTTTCAGCTTCTTTGCCTTGATGTACACTCTTCCCAATCAAGAATTTTCTCCTTCCCCCACTTGGGTGCCCAAATCTCAAGGGGTAAAAACATATCTGCATTTCTAAGACCACATGCCCACCATCCAACTCACTGGGCTGGCAGTGCCAAATCTGTGTTTGAATTAGCTGACGTTCTGTGACATTGCTAATAAACCTTCCATAAAGGGCATCTATCCTCTCCAAAGAACTCCAGTACATTTGGATCTTTTCCTCAAATTCGTATACCCCACAAGTTATGTTTCAACAACCTCCGTGATGAAGATTGCTTCTATGTGAAGCAAATATACCCCTGCCTCCATGAATTTGCATGTGCACAACATGTCCGGCTCTTAGATTTTAGATTACTTGCCGAAATGAGGCTTTTGAGATTCTGCAAACTGATGACTAATGATATTCATTAAATTGCTAAAACCATGGGATTTTATATCTCCATTTATCAGCCTGCAATTTTCTGCCCAATAAAATATATCAAAAAAAATCAGGGTGATGATTGCAGAAGCAGAAAACCCTGTCACTCAGAAACACTTGCATTTAGCAATGTGAAAGAACACAGTGTTATGGCTTTTACAACTAAACTGACCCCTTGCCTGTGATGACTAGATCGTCTTTATATTTGTGACTACCTTGAATTTGTCTGTTTGGGTCCAGTATGGACTCCTCAGGTGTTATACAGGGAAATAGTCCTTGTATGTTTCAATACTTCATAATGTGAAGTATAGTACCCTATTCTCTTTGTTCAGTATTGATTTCTTCTGTTACCGTTACTGTCAATAGGTGTTCTTGCTCAGCTGACAAAATTGCTACCATGATGAGGTCAGATTGATGGTACAGATAGTTGAGCTCATGGAGTCTTGTCTGTGGAATGGAGAGAGTAACATGGTCCACCGTGACAAACTGATGTCTTCCATAATACCTTCTGCTGCTTGCAACAAGTGACAGATGACATATTGGATGAACTATTCATAAAAACCCTTATTATCTTCAGGAGGTTCTAGAAATGGATGTTGCACCAATATGAGGGCATTAATCACCAATCAGTAGCAAAAGGTTTATTAAAGAATGAGCATGAATGTATGTGAGGAGATTTGATACAGGCTTTCAAAATCATAAGTGGGCTGAAGAGAGTAGATAGGGAGAACTGGTCCCACCCATAAAAAAAGAACAAGAATCAGAAGGGATAGATTTAAATTGATGTGCAAAAGAAGCAAGGGTTATGTGAGTAAAAAACTTTCACTCTGTGAGTAGTTAGGATATAGAATGCACTGCTTTGAAATGTGGTGCAGGTAGATTCAATTGAAGCATTCAAGAGAGATTGCATGATTATTTGAATAGAAATGTTGTCCAAGGATATGGGGCAAAGGCAACAAGAAACACTAGGGAATAGAACTGGTACAAGTGTGATGGGCCAAATGGCTTCCTTCTGTGCTGTAACAATTGTGTGATTCTGATTTTGAGTTGGAGTGATCTGTCAGTTGCATGAAGTCTGTCCTGGCACAGACAAGCCTTCTCAAAAGCATCTGGAACAGTAGGTGAAGTTTGATGAAATTTCCCACAGATTACTCAGAAATAATCTCACAGTCCCTTGTATAGTGCGATACCTTTAAGCTAACACCTTGGATTTTGCCATCACTATCCTACGTACATCCTGTACCATCAGCATGTTAGATATATCAGAGGTCAAGGAATATCATCAGTGTAAGTGGCTGAGTCACCTTAAGTTCCCTTAGCATTGACTCTGAACTGCATGAGGACTTATGACTTCAAGTCTACTAAACATCTTGTTGAATACCTGTACTTGCTCCATCTTGATTAATAAATAAGCATTCCATTATGTTTATCAACATTTTTCAATACTCTGGGAGAAGCAAGGTCAGAAATGTTTGACACTTGCGTGATCACCATCAAGCAATTACCTTAACATGGTTGTAATATTTGAATATATTGGCCTTTCGACATTCCAGACAGTCTCATTTGAAAATCAAATTAATTACACAATTTTCCACATTGTCAGATTAGATGCCAGTGTTGTAGCTGTGCAGGAATAGCTTGGGTATGAGTGCATGAAGTTCTGGGGGACAAGTCTTTAGAAGTATTGCTGGAACATTATCAGGGCGTGGCAGAAAGAGACCAATATATTGTCATTAATTGGCCACTTTATGATGGGTCTCAATTGGAACAAGAGTTGACTGGCTTGCCTACCAGGCCTTGTCTTTCTCACCATAACATTGTTGAGATTGTGCTCAGTGACGTGTGAGTGAGTTTCTGAGGCCTCAGCTGGCATTTTACATCAAAAATCATTAAAATCAGTGTAACAATATACAGAGAGATGGTTAAATATATCATAGCAGTGACAGGGAGGGTCGGGGGAGGGTGTATGTCTCCCAAGGCTGAGGAGGTATCTTCCCCAGGGTCAGGTGAACATGAGGGTCTGGGTGAGTGGGGTGTCATGTTACCATGTGACCCAGTAGCCCAGGGGAAGATGTGGAATACTTTTAATTTCCTCTGTTTTGTAGCTTCTATTGATAATTTATATTTGTATACATAACACCAATAAATAATTGTGGCCCCAGCATTAATCCCTGTGGCAGTCCATTGGTTCTGGGTTCCCATCCTGAAAATAGCTCTTTTACTTCAAATCCTTGTGTTCTATTAATTCGCCAATCCCCTATCTTCAAAGAATTCAAATAAATTTGTCAGGAGTGATTTCCCCTTCATGATACCAGACTGACTCTGATTGTTTACAAAATATATTAATGACTTGGATGAGGAAAGTGAAAGTTTTATACCTAGGTTTGTGCAGGGCACCAAAATATGTGGGATAGCAAGGGGTGAGAATGACAGAGTCTACAAAGGGATATAGACAGGATACTTGAGTGGGCAAAAACTTGGCAAATGCAGTGTCATGTGGGAAAATGTGAGGCTTTTACACTTTGACAAGAAGAATAGAAGAGATGAAAATTATTTAAATGGGAAAAGACTGCAGAAGGCTGAGGCACAGGTGGATTTGAGCGGCTTCGTGCGTGAATCACAAAAAGCTAGCATCTGTACCTTTACTTCAAAGGGAATGGAGTATAAAAATAGAAAAGTTTTGTCTCTTACCTCTTTAACTGTTCAAGACCTGTCTTTTTTTTCAATTGCAGAGCTCTAGCCCGATATAGCTATAACTGATAGTGTATCTTTTGAATACCTCCTACTGATTTTCCATCATTCTGCCCATTTAACAAATTTGTCTAGTTCACTGTAGGCAGCAATGCCAAAGCAAAACTTCACAGATGCTGGAAAGAAAACCGAAAATGTCTGAAATAGTCAGTAGGTCTAGCAGCATCTGTGGAACACAACAGTTCAAATAAAATGTGACAACTTGAAAAATTAACTCTGGTTCTCTCTCTTCTCAGATGCTGTCAGGCTTGTTGACTATTTCAAGCATTGCCTGTTTTTATTTAGACAAATGATCTTCAGGCATATTCTCTGCAATGCATGCAGGATCTAGAATGAGACAGGACAATTTTTAATATATTTGTTTGCTAAATGGCCCAGCATATGGGTGTTGCTGGCCAGACCAGCATTTATTGCCCAATCTTAATTGCCCACAGAACATTTAAGAGACAAATACAATGCTGTGGATTTGGAACCATGTGTAGGCCAGAATGGGTGAGGACTGCAGATTTCCTTTCCTAAAAGGGTATTAGTAAACCAGGTGGGGTTTTACAATAATCAACATGGTTACATGGTTGTCGATTAGGGTAGCTTATCATTCCAGATTTTTATTGATTTCATCATCTGGTGGGATTCAAATCCACGTCCCCGGAATATTAACCTAGGATTCTGGATTATTAGTCCAGTAACATTATAACTACACCACTGCCTTCCCTAAAATTGCAGAGTGACAGTGGCTGCAAATCTGAACTCCACCTATGCCACGTTGCAGTATTTTCTGAAGCACACTTTCTACCCACAGAATGACCTGCAGGCCTCTTGGATGCCGCACAATTTGAATTTCTATCAATCAAAAATGTTCATAAGTGTTGCCTCTCTGAAGTAAGGCAGCATAAGACAGCCACCCCAGGAGATCCTATTGAAAACATGTCAGATACAGAAAGCCATAAAGAAGCAGGTATGAGGAAGGGATCCCAGCCATGTCGACATGCTTGAATAATTTCTTTTAGGTTTAATAAAATGCAAAATTCAATAGGGAAAAGTTTAATTGAGTTTTACAGAATCCAGTTGGGAGTAGTGTTGTAAGGTAGGTGATGTCTAGGTTGTTAATCTGCTGCTCCAGAGAGGCTTTTGATGAAGTGCTTCTTTTTTTCTCTGAGCGGAGGCATAAGAAATGATACATTCATAGATAAAACCAGTTGGCATCCCCCAAAAGGGACAAGAGTGATAAGGCAAATCTAGCTCAGTCAGAAATAAAAGAATCCATTTAAATAAGAAACAAAATGAGATTCAAGAAGCAGAAGACTGTTTGGTATGAGAGTTGGTTCATGTGGAAAAAGAAACAAAATTCACAGAGATTGATATGAGGCAGGACATTTCAATGAAACAATCAAACATTTGTGAAAGAATGGATAAGAAGGTAAGCACAAATGTAGTTTCACAGGTGGGAGATAAAAATGGTTATCAGTAGGGTGGAGAAGATGACATGTATCAACAAATATGAAATTACATGTGGTTAAAGAACACCTGAGGGCGGCACAGTGGCTCATTGGTTAGCATTGCTGCCTCACAGCGCTAGGAACCCAGGTTCAATTCAAGCCTTGGGCGACTGTGTGGAATTTGTACATTCTCCCCATGTCTGCCGAGGTTTTCTCTGGGAGCTCCGGTTTCCTCCCACATTCCAAAGACGTGCAAGTTAGGTGGATTATCCATGCTAAATTGCCCACAGTGTCCACGAATGTGCAGGCTATGTGGGTTAGCCATGGAAAATGCAGGAAAATACAGAGGTAGGAGTGGGTGGGTCTGGGTGGGATGCTCTTCAGAGGGTCAGTGTAAAATCAGTGGGCTGAATGGCCTACTTCCACACTGCAGGGATTCCATGATCATTGTTATACTGTAGAGCAGGGTTGAACCAACATGAATCTGATTTGGAACATTCTCAAATGGCAGTTTTAAAAGTAAACATACTTCAAGAAGAGATACTAAGACACAGATGGAAATGAGGACAGAGTTGCTGATTAATAGGTAAGTTTTCTTCTGAAATAGCTATGCTATAAATTTTCACCAAATACCTCAAATAATTGAATTTTGTTCAACATCGCTATGAAGAAGTACCCACGTAAAACCCTTCTGCCTTTCTCCTTTCATGCGTCCAACTGGATCAGAAGCAGTAAGAATCTTGTGGAGGACAGGAAAAGGGGTGGGAAGAATTCATTTTCTAACTGATCAAGTGTCATATAGAGGCAGCCAAGCAAGCAGAACTAGTACTGCTTAATTAATAATATAGCAAATAAAACTAGCCAGAGCTAGACTGCCAAATTTTATTCAAATAATCATATATGGAGAGTAGTGAATCATTCGATCAAAAATATGCAAGATCTGAACTGAAAACTGCACAGTTCTGGTCTCCATAAATAGATTATAAAGAATGCTCAAAACAGACTTACAAAGATATTCCTGAGATTGTAACTTGAGGAAACACAAATCAGACAGGGGCTTTTTATCTAGAAAAGTGAAGGTTGAGTGGTACTCGGAAAGAGGTTCAAGATTATGAATGTTACAAGAGGATAAGTGTTATAAATTTTGTAAGAAATTTACAAGAAACATCTTTAGGATGAAAAAGGAAAGGTGAAGAGGGCAATATTAATAGGGTCAGATAATGTAGGGTGGGAGGAGGGTGTAGCATGAACATTGGCAGAGACCTATTGATAAACTGTGCCTGTGCTGTAGCTTTCAAGTAAAATGAGAAAGAACTGGAGTTATTCCCAATTATAAAGGATAGGACAAAGCAGTAGAGAGAAAGGACCTTCACGCAAAATATCACTAAGTATAATCAATATCCTCAGTGTTAAGAAAAGTCAAGCATTGATGAAAGTTGTTTATTAGACCCTTAACTGCAGTTGTTGTAAACAGCAAAGTATATGTTAGAAAATTAGCGCTGTATGCAATGAAGGCAATACAGTAGAAGAAACTTATTTTCTCATAGACTGGGCAAACCAAATGCACAGAGCAATATGGAATGCAAACTGGTTTTCTAGATCAGTATGTTGAAGGACCAGTGCTAGTGAAATGAGAAAAGATTAATCAATAAAATAGTGGCAAAAAGCTTCCTGGGGAAAAAAATGACTATAAAATAAGAGATAACAAGGTGTAGAGCTGGATGAACACAGCAGGCCAAGCAGCATCAGAGGAGCAGGAAGGCTGATGTTTTGGGCCTA
>NC_063335.1:58390711-58493718 GCF_021869965.1 Rhincodon typus | reverse complement strand
ACCCTTCTTCAGAAAACGTCAGCCTTCCTGCTCCTCTGATGCTGCTTGGCCTACTGTGTTCATCCAGCTCTACACCTTGTTATCTCAGATTCTCCAGCATCTGCAGTTCCTACTATCTCTCAAACTATAAACTAAGAAATTATAAAATAAGAAGTATTTTTATTCAGGTTAGAATTGGTATACAGTAATTAAGTTCAAAGCTAGCATCTTAAATCTAGATAAAGTGTCACAAACAACAGGAGTGTCTACATCATGGTAATTTGTATTAATATAGCTTATATAGCCACCTTTTCTAATTTGACAGTGCTTTAATTTAAAGTAAACAGAAGTCAAGTTTTCTATTTAAACATGCTAAAGGTAAGTTTATTAGAAGCTATTACAAAAGGTTAATTATGAACAAGAGATACACTTATTAACTAAAAATTGCAGATACTAAGGTTAAAAACAAGTGCTTATACGATAAAAAATTAAGTCCAGTAAGCGTGCACTACTACATCATTCATTGAAACATAAGTAGAACATGACATAGACAGAGGGTAAACTTGAACAGAGACTACTTCATTGTGTGAGCTCTTAGCTCCACAGTCAGTCCTAAACTGCCTCCACAAACTCCCACGCCAGGTCACCTGACCCGCTCTCATAAAGGGGTAACACCGCACAACGACATACATAACATGGTTAGGTCTCACTGCTTGAGCTCTTTGTTTTTTGAGTGTAGAGGTTAAAAATTGAGGTCAGATCTAATAGCTGCAATAGCCTTCTGATGTTGGATAGGTGGTGTCTTCTTGTCCAGTGGGATCTGCAGGACAACCAATATTAGAAAGAGAGAAGATTCTTCACAAATCGTATAGGTTTAGCACTTTCGTACTGCCTAACCTTTCTTCAACAGAACAGTATTTTGTTTTTGTCTGTCCCTTCTCTCTGTTGTCCCTTAGTGAAAAGAGCCCCCTGAAGGTGGCCTGCATGCTGGCTCATTTTAACTTATATAGTTCAAAGCTTATAACAGTGATATTTTTTATTGAGAAATCAAGGCTACACGAAGTAAAGAAGCCAATAATGCTGAGTCTTTTTGAACTTCTTCACCCTGTTTGTTATTTTCTCAGAAGTTTGAATTTTCATACCCCAATTGTCTGTTTGTAACCTCCTGGTATTTACATGTCAGGAAATGTCTCTCTATAATCCACTTAGTTCTTGCTGCCATGCCTTTTAGCTTCTGGTGGCCAGTTAGACGCAGATTTCTTTCACAAAAATCCACAATATCATAACACTTTTATTTGTGAAAACATAAGAATGACAGGTAAGTTGATTAAAGTAAATTTGGAAACTAGAACAATGAACAAAGAACAATACAGCACAGGAACAGGCCCTTTGGTCCACCAAGACTGAGCCAACACATGAAGTCTTTCTGAACTAAAAACCTTTTTATTTCTACATGGTCTGTATCCCTTTATTCCCTGCCTATTCATGTATTTGTCAAGATGCCTCTTAAATGTCGCTATTGTATCTGCTTCTACCACCTCCTCTTTCCCCTTTTTACCTTTAACCTATATCCCCATACATATCAGTAGGAAGAAGAAAATAGGAGCAATAGTGATAGGGGATTCTTTAGTTAGGGGAACAGACAGTCATTTCTGTGGCCACAGATGTGACTCCAGGATGCTGTTTTCACTCCCTGGTGTCAGGCTCATGGATGTTGCTAAGTGGTTGCAGGGCATCTTGAAGAGGGAGTGTGATAAGACAGAGGTCTTAGTACACGTTGGTACCAATGACATAGGGAGAAATGAAGGTTGAGGTCTTGCATCAAAGGTTCAGGGACCTAAGCAGCAGATTAAGAAGCAGAGCCTCAAAGGATGTAATGTCAGGATTACTCCCAGTGCCATGGGCTAGCAAGCTCAGTAGTAGGAGAACAGAGCAGATGAATGTATAACTCAAGAGCTAGTGCAGGAGGGTGGATTTTAGATTCCTGGATCACTGGGACTGTTTCTGGGAAAGGTGGGGCATCTACAAGTTGAACAGTCTGCACCTGAACTAGAATGGGACTAGCATCCTTGTGGGAGGCTTTGCTAGTGTTCTTGGGAGGAGTTCAAACTATTTCAGCAGAGGCAAAGGTCACAGTGCATTAGTCCAATAGCAACACAGCATAATTTAGAAAAGGAACAAAGGCAGAGCAAATTCAGCCATGGTGTCTCCAGGGAGTGAATTCAAACTGGATACCTCTACTTTGATGCCGGGATATTAGAGGTAAAACAGATGATTTAAGGGCATGGATTGACACATGGAACTGAGATGTGGTTGCCATTACAGAGACATGGTTGAGGGATGGACAAGACTAGCAACTTAACATTCACCATGATATAGAGCTGCAGTGAAAATGAAATGTTTCCATGAATAGTACATTGTTGAATAGGATGCAAATGCCAAATGATCATAGACCTATTTGCATTGTGTGAATGAACTCTAGATCACACAAGAGTTTTAAAGATCCCATGTATGCCCAAATAAATGGCTTTGTCATGGGATCTCCCCTAGGCCCAGCTCCTGGAAGCATCTTTATTGGGTTCCATGAGAAATGTGTCTTCAGTAGAATGACACCTAACTTCCTGCCCCTTGCATATTTCTAATATGTACATAATACATTTTCACAATTTGAATCCACATATGAATTTCTTTCATGTTTGTTTTATCCTGGACAGGGTGGCCCAGGTTCAAGTCCCACCTGCTCCAGAGGTGTGTAATAACATCTCTGAACACATTGATTAGAAAAGCAAGTTACTTTTAAAAAAAGCAGTAACCTGCTCACTGATGCTCAGTTTGGGTTCCACCTAACCTCGTTACAGCCTTGGTTCAACATAGGCAAAAAAGTTGAATTCCAGCAGTGAGGTGAGAGTAGCTGCTCTTGACATCAAGGCCACTTTTGACAGGCTATGGCATCAATGAGCTGTAACAAAATTAAAGTCAATGGGAATCACAGGAAGACTTTCTACTGATTGGAGTCATACCTGGTACGAAGGAAGATGGTTATAGAGGTCGGTCATCTCAGCTCCAGGACATCTCTGCAGGAGTTCTTCAAGGTAGTGGCTGAGGCCCAACCATCTTCAGCTGTTTCATGAATGGCCATCCCTTTATCATAATTTGGGATGTTCACTGATAATCACACAATGTTCATCATTATTCACGACTTCTCAGATACTGAAGTAGACATGCCCAAATGCAGCGAGATCTGGACAATATCCAGACTTGGGCTAACAAATGACAGGTAATATTTGGTGAGTGATGCACTTCTCAATCAAGTTCTGATCTATTTGAAACATCATTAACATTTGGACAGTAAAGGATAACCCAGCAAACTACAGAAACTACAGCTTGACATCAATAGCGGGAAAACTGATGGAGACAATAATACAGGATAAGATAAATATACACAAAGAAAAAAATAAGTTAATATGAGACAGTCAACATAGCTTTGTCCAAAGCAGGTCATGTGTGACAAATTTGAGTTCTTTGATGAGGTGACACAGGCACTAGATGATGGTAATGGTGTGGATGTTGTATATTTAGCTTTCAGAAAGCATTTAATATGGTGCCATACATCTGGTTCCTTAACAAATTATAAATATTGGGATTGATTTGTCCTTGGCAGCATGACTTAGACGTTGTCTAAAAATAGGAAATAGAGGGTAGGTATAGATGGGTATTTCTCAGATTGGAGACAAGTTAAAAGTGGTCTTCCCCAGGGATTGGTGTTGAGACCCTTGCTTTTTCTGATTTATATTAATAATTTGGAGATGGGTGTTGAGGGCAAAATTTTCATATGATACCCAGCTGGGGAGAAGAGTGAATTGTGAGGATGATGTTGAGCAATTTCAGAGGGATTGAAAATGTGGCTAAGTGAGCAGACCCCCCTAGCAAATGAATTGCAATGCAGAGCAATGTGAGATAATACATTTTGGTAGAGGAAACACAGAAAGAGACAATACAGGTACAATGGTACAAGTTTGAGTGGGGTTTGGGAGCAGAGAGGTTCATCTGCATGATTCTCTGAAGCTGGCAGGCAAGTTGAAACTGTTGTTAAGAAGGCTTATAGGATCCTTTAGTTCATAAATAAAGGCATAGAGTTTAAAGCAAGGAAGTGATGCTACACCTCTACAAATCATTATAAAGGTGGTATTATTACTAGACTATCAATCCAGAGATCCTGGTAATGTTCTGGGAATACCGGCACAAATTTTGCTATGATAGATGACGGAATTTGAATTCACTACATATCTGGAATTAAGAGTATAATGATGACCGTGAAACCATTGTTGATTTTCAGAAAAGCCCATCTAGTTCACAGCTGTCTGTTAGGGAACGAAACTGCCATCCTTATTTGGTTTGGCCTACATGTAACTGCAGATCCACAGTAATGTGGGTGAAACTGAACAATTAGGGATGGGTAATAAATGCTGGTTGGTCAGTGATGCCTGCATCCTATGAATGAATTTTAAGAAAAGGTCAGACCACATTTGGAGTATTGTGTTCTGTTCTGTGTTCCTTACTTAAGGAAGGATATTAAAGCCCTGAAGAGAGTTCAAAGGAGATTTGCGAGAATGATACCAGGAATGAGGGATTTTAGTGACATTGCTCTTATTCTCCCGAGAGCAGAGAAGATTTAGAGTTGAGTTTTTTCATGTGTTCAAATTATGAGCAATTTTTACAACGTAAAGAAGGATATTATGTTTGCACTAGTTGGTATGTCAGTAACTTGGGGTTACAATTTCAAGATTGTCAGCAAAAGAGCTAGCAATGAGTTTAGGAGAAACTTCTTTACTGAGAGAGTTGTTAGGATTTGGATTGCACCTCCTGGGAGAGTGGGAAAGGTAGATTTCACATGAAGTTTCAAATGAGAGCTGGATATATATTTGAAAGTAATGAATTTAGAGAGTTATAGAGATAGGGCTGGAAATGGGACTAGCTGGGTAGCTCCTTCAAGAACCAGTGCAGGCACAATTGGTCACATCGCCTTGTTCTGTACTGTAAAATTCTATGATTCTGCGATTCTATGACAGTGACTGAACCCTTGATCGATGTGACAAAGTATATATGAACTTTGACTGACCAAGAATATGATGTAGAAATGGAAATGGAAATATAACTTAGTGCTTCTAGAGTGCAGAGCTGCAAAACAAGTTCAACCTAGTGTGTCCTGCATGACTGAGACATGGATAAATCTGAACAATCTGAGCTCACAAAATGATAACAAAATATCCAGTGAGAGAACAACAGAAATTGTCAGTGAGACAAAGCATCTCAACATCCTGCACTGACAATCCTTTAAAGATGGTCAATCCATGACCCCTATCACAGAACCCTGTGGCATTTAGAAATACTGATAGGCTAAGTTTGAAAAAGAATATATTTTCACTAAAATAAATCACTATCCATTCATTAATGTTATTCACTGTAGTGTTTATAATACATCCTTATCACTTAAATATGTAATCCTGATCCCATCATAAAGTGCTGCTCCCATTGTTCATATTTTGATTACTCAGCACTGTAGGATATTGTCAGTCTAGTACAATCAGCCAAATTCGCACTAACTGCTGCTTGTAAAGAATGCAGGTTTTACTTGAATTTCAATTCAATTTCAGCAAGTTTCCCAGTTAAAAACTTGCCTTGTGCAATCAGCGGCTTCCATTTTTTCAGCAGCAGCGGGAGCAGTGACAGCGAGGACCAAGGGGTTGCCGGGAGGTAAGTGTCCCAGTTAAAAACTTGCCTCATGCAATCAGCGGCCTCCATTTTTTTGCAGCAGCAGCGGGAGTAGTGAGAGCGAGGACCAGGGGGCTGCCAGGAAGGTAAGTTCTTCATTTCGGCAGCAGAGCTGAGTGGGAGCGATCGATTTGCGCTCTGGGAAGGTGAGTGAGCTGATATATTTGGGCAGTGGCTAAACCCGAGACACGACACGTGTAGTGTCTCCCACCCGCCCTCCTCCTCTGACCAAAAGAAAAAGACTCTGTGGTGTGTTGATAAGGTAAGTGTTTTTCTTTTTAGCGTATGCTGGTAAGTAGAGTGATTTGGTACAATTTTTTTCATTTCATTTTTCCAGTATTTGATATTACAGTAGGACTAAGTTAAGCTTAAGAGTAAAAATGGCAGGAGATCCCAGACCCATGTTATGCTCCTCTTGCTCAATGTGGGAGCTCAGGGGCACGGCTGATGACCCTGACTCCTACACATGCAGGAAGTGTGTCCAGCTGCAGCTCTTGTTAGACCGCATGACGGCTCTGGAGCTGCGGATGGACTCACTTTGGAGCATCCGTGATGCTGAGGAAGTCGTGGATAGCACGTTCAGCAAATTGGTCACACCACAGATTAGGATTGCTGAGGGAGAAAGGGAATGGGTGACCAAAAGGCAGAAAAAAAGCAGGAAGGCAGTGCAGGTGTCCCCTGCGGTCATCTCCCTCCAAAACCGGTATACCGCTTTGGATACTGTTGGGGGAGATGGCTCACCAGGGGAAGGCAACAGCAGCCAGGTTCGTGGCACTGTGGCTGGCTCTGCTGTACAGAAGGGTAGGAAAAAGAGTGGAAGGGCTATAGTCATAGGGGATTCGATTGTAAGGGGAGTAGATAGGTGGTTCTGTAGTCGAAAACAAGACTCCCGGATGGTATGTTGCCTCCCAGGTGCATGGGTCAAAGATGTCTGAGATCGACTGCAGGACATTCTGAAGGGGGAGGGTGAACAGCCAGCTAATATAGGTAAAAAAAAGGGATGAGGTCCTACAAGCAGAATTTAGGGAGTTAGGAGCCAAGTTAAAAAGTAGGACCTCAGAGGTAGTAATCTCAGGATTGCTACCAGTGCCACGTGCTAGTCAGAGTAGACATGAAAGAATAGGCAGGGTAAATGAGTGGCTTGAGATATGGTGCAGGAGGGAGGGGTTCAGATTTTTGGGACATTGGGACTGGTTCTGGGGGAGGTGGGACTATTACAAATCGGACGGTCTACACCTGGGCAGGACTGGAACCAATGTCCGAGGGGGTGCTTTTGCTAACGCTGTTGGGGAGGGTTTAAATTAATGTGGCAGGGGGAAGGGAACCAAATGAGGAGGTTAGTGGACAGTAAGGAGGTAGTAACTAAACCTGTAAAGAACTAGATAATGAAGTCAGTGTGACTAAGGGGAAGAGTAGGCAGAGAGCAGATGATGAATGCAAAGGGACAGGTGGTCTGAGGTGCATTTGTTTTAATGCGAGAAGTGTAGTAGGTAAGGCAGATGAACTTAGGGCTTGGATTAGTACCTGGGAGTATGATGTTATTGCTATCACTGAGACTTGGGTGAGGGAAGGGCAAGATTGGCAACTAAATATCCCAGGATATAGATGCTTCAGGCGGGATAGAGAGGGAGGTAAAAGGGGTGGAGGAGTTGCATTACTGGTCAAAGAGGATATCACAGCTGTGCTGAAGGAGGGCACTATGGAGGACTCGAGCAGTGAGGCAATATGGGCAGAGCTCAGAAATAGGAAGGGTACCGTAACAATGTTGGGGCTGTACTACAGGCCTCCCAACAGCGAGCGTGAGATAGAGGTACAAATATGTAGACAGGTTATGGAAAGATGTAGGAGCAACAGGGTGGTGGTGATGGGAGATTTTAATTTTCCCAACATTGACTGGGATTCACTTAGTGTAAGGGGTTTAGATGGAGCAGAATTTGTAAGGAGCAACCAGGAGGGTTTTCTAGAGCAGTATGTAAATAGTCCAAATCGGGAAGGAGCCAGACTGGACCTGGTGTTGGGGAATGAGCCTGGCCAGGTGGTTGAAGTTTCAGTAGGGGATTACTTTGGGAATAGTCATCACCATTCCGTAAGTTTTAGAATACTGATGGACAAAGACGAGAATGGTCCTAAAGGAAGAGTGCTGAACTGGGGGAAGGCCTACTATAGCAAAATTTGGCAGGAGCTGGGGAACATGGATTGGGAGCAGCTATTTGAGCGTAAATCCACATTTGATATGTGGGAGGCTTTTAAAGAGAGGTTGATTAGAGTGCAGGACAGACATGTCCCTGTGAAAATGAGGGATAAAAAGGGCAAGATTAGGGAACCATGGATGACAGGGTGAAATTGTGAGACTAGCAAAGAGGAAAAAGGAAGCATACATCAGGTTTAGGCGACTGAAAACAGAAGAAGCTTTGGAAGAATATCGGGAAAGTAGGACCAATCTGAAATGAGGAATTAAGAGGGCTAAAAGGGGTCATGAAGTATCTTCAGCAAACAGGGTTAAGGAAAATCCCAAAGCCTTTTATTCGTACATGAGGAGCAAGAGGGTAACTAGAGACCATGTTGGCCCACTCAAGGACAAAGGAAGGAAGTTATGCAAGGAGTCAGAGAAAATGAGTGAGATTCTTAATGACTACTTTGCGTCGGTATTCACTGAGGAGAGGGACATGACGGATGTTGAGGTTAGGGATAGATGTTTGATTACTCTTGGACAAGTCGGCATAAGGAGGGGGGAAGTGTTGGGTATTCTAAAAGGCATTAGGATAGACAGTTCTGGATGGGATCTATCCCAGGTTACTGAGGGAAGCGAGAGGGGAAATAGCTGGGGCCTTAACAGATATCTTTGCAGCATCCTTGAGCACAGGTGAGGTCCCGGAGGACTGGAGAATTGCTAATGTTTCCCCTTGTTTAAGAAGGGTAGCAAGGATAATCCAACTAATTATAGACTGGTGAGCCTGATGTCAGTGGTGGGGGAGCTGCTGGAGAAGATACTGAGGGATAGGATCGATTTACATTTGGGAGAAAATGGGCTTATTAGTGATAGGCAGCATGGTTTTGTGCAGGGAAGGTCATGTCTTACAAGCTTGTTAGAATTCTTTGAGGAAGTGACAAAGTTGATAGATGAGGGAAGGGCTGTGGATGTCATATACATGTAAGGCGTTTGATAAAGTTCCCCATCATAGGCTGATGGAGAAAGTGAAGTCGCATGGGCTCCACGGTGTACTAACTAAATGGATGGAGAACTGGCTGGGCAACAGGAGACAGAGTGTTGTAGTGGAAGGGAGTTTTTCAAAATGGAGAACTGTGACCAGTGGAGTTTCACAGGGATCCGTGTTGGGACCACTGTTGTTTGTGATATACATAAATGATCTGGAGGAAGGTATAGATGGTCTGATTAGCAAGTTTGTAGATGACACTAAGATTGGTGGAGTAGCAGATAGTGAAGGGGACTGTCGGAGAATGCAGCAGAATATAGATAAATTGGAGAGTTGGGCGGAGAAATGGCAGATGGAGTTCAATCCAGGAACATGCGAGGTGATGCATTTAGGAAGATCCAATTCAAGAGCGAACTATACAGTAAATGGAAAAGCCCTGGGGAAAATTGATGCACAGAGAAATCTGGGTGTTCAGGTCCATTGTATCTTGAAGGTGGCAACTCAGGTCGATAGAGTGGTCAAGAAGGCATACGGCATGCTTTCATTCATCGGACGGTGTATTGAGTACAAGAGTTGGCAGGTCATGTTACAGTTGTATAGGACTTTGGTTCGACCACATTTGGAATACTGCGTGCAGTTCTGGTCGCCACATTACCAAAAGGATGTGGATGCTTTGGAGAGGGTGCAGAGGAGGTTCACCAGGATGTTGCTTGTTATGGAGGGCGCTAGCTATGAAGAGAGGTTGAGTAGATTAGGATTATTTACATAGAAAGACGGAGGTTGAGGGGGGACCTGATTGAGGTCTATAAAATCATAAGAGGTATAGACAGTGTGGATAGCAAGAAGCTTTTTCCCAGAGTGGGAGACTCAATTACTCGGGGTCACAATTTCAAGGTGAGAGGGGCAAAGTTTAAGGGAGATATGCGTGGAAAGTTCTTTACGCAGAGGGTGGTGGGTGCCTGGAACGTGTTGCCAGTGGAGTTGGTAGAGGCGGGCACGATAACATCATTTAAGATGTATCTAGACAGATACATGAATGGGCAGGGAGCAGAGGGATACAGATCCTTGAAAAATAGGCGACAGGTTTAGGTAGAGTATCTGGATCGGCGCAGGCTTGGAGGGCCGAAGGGCCTGTTCCTGTGCTGTAATTTTCTTCTTTGTTCCATGTTTAAGTTACAGGATTTATCTAAACCAAATGTTTAAATTATCAGTAAATGTGGCCAATGACAAATAGTTTTCATTTTTAATTACATTTGTTCCATATATCGTGTGTAAGCAACTTCCCACTTTCTGCTTTGAATCATCAAGTGCTGTTTTAATATATATATATATAAAATCAGCACTTGATGATTCAAAGTAGAAAGTGGGAAGTTGCTTCTTGTGACAGGTGTGGAGTTGATAGGATGCTGACAATAGCTATGCATGTCTTCTGAAGTCAATTGTTTAAGCATTCAGCTTAACTAATTAAGATTCAGGCGAGATAGTCGGAACTGCAGTGTTTCCTCTCCACCTATCCTCTCCTCTATCCCTCTTCTATCCGCCTCCCACTCTCCCTATTTATTTCAAAATCCCCTTCCCCTCCCCCTTTTCTGATGAAGGGTCTAGGCCCGAAACGTCAGCCTCTCTGCTCCTATGATGCTGCTTGGCCTGCTGTGTTCATCCAGCCCAGCACCTTGTTGTCTAAGATTCAGGCGAGGATCATTTGCAATTCACAAACACAAATAAAGAAGGCAACTTCTTTTTATCAATCATGGAGATGTGAATGCCAGCATTTATTGTCCATTCCTAGTTGCTTTTGAATTGAGTGGCTTGCTAAGCCATTTCAGAACACAGTTAAGAGTAAATCGCATTGCTTTAAATGCAAGAACTCCAAGATTGGGTCGATGAACTCAGGCACCAGGGAACATATCAATGCTCAGTAAAAAAGAACATTATTTCAAAACTTCAATCAACCATGAGTGAACCAGATGCAAACAATAAATCTATGACAGGATACTGATCAAACATTGTAACTCTATCATGGGCAAACTAGACATACAGGGAATTAAATGCTGTAACTCAATCAACAGGAAGTCAGATACAACTGTAACTCCATTTCCTGGGAAACAAGCAAATACTGTACATAAACAAAGTTGCTGGAAAAGCTCAGCAGGTCTGGCAGCATCTGTGGAGGAGAAAACAGAGTTAACATCTCGGGTCCGGTGACCCTTCCTCAGAAGCAAATCACCAGGAAAATGGATGAATTCTGTAACTATCACCAGGGAAACAGATAAATTCAGTAACTCCATCTATCAACAGGGAAATAGTTGATTAACTGTAGGCAGAATCTTATAAATGATACGAACAATGGTGAGATTCGTGGCAGAATCAGACGAGAAGTCCAGTGGAGACCATTTTGATTTTGGGAGAATCTCACTCGAATTTTTTGCAGGTTTCTCACTCGGCAGCGATGAGTTGCCAATTAAGAGGGATTGTTGTTGGTTAAGTGCCATGTTAATGAAAGAACCAGCCTCATTAATATTTGGCTTTCTATCTTATCAAATGCACCAAACAAGCTCGATATCAAGAATTCTTGATGTGGGGATACTAGAGTGACAAATTCAGCTCACCACTGGCTATGAAGAGCCTCCATGTTGCTCGCAATAAACAGTACCTTGGAGCACCCTCCATGGGCACCAGCCACACACATCCTTTGTCAATAGACATTGGTATCTGATATTTACCAACCTCTCATAATCATGATGGTTCTTCTCTGATCTACTGGGTTAGGAAATACCGACCTGCATTTCCATGAGTACTGGCAACTAGCGTTGAAAGGCTGCAGCAGGAACACTTTGCACAGGGGCAGACACCTAGCTCATAGATTGGACCAGCCTGCATTTTGACTGTTCACTTACTCTCTCTGTACTTGTTCACTTAGCACCTCCCTGAATGCTCACAGCATTGTGTCTTCCATTGCCTTTTTAGTGGTTCAGCTAGAGACAATGGGGTCTCAGTACTGCTGCATTGACAAGCTCTTTAACGCAAACATGAAGATTGTCAGTAGGGATTAGTCCAGTGGTGGGGGCAGCATTGACACCATGTCAATGGAACACAGCATGTATCATCTGTCTGCGTGCTATTGGCCATATCAGATATTGGATTGGAGCTGGTTCTCCGTCTGATCAATGAAGAGTAGACCTCCTGCTGGTCAGAGGTTCTGTGTACTATTAGTCACAGGCACAGTCTGCACTCAGTTCAGTAACTTGTTGATGGTCAGTCATGTCCTGGGGTTGCTCATGATCAGGATATATATCTGACTACAGTCGGGGAGCGAGCATCAGTCAGCCCTGTAATGCCAGCAGCAGTCCTGGGGGCCTGTCTGTCGATTGTTCACAGTGGTGCATGTTGGGCCAAAGCGCCAGCAGGAGAATCATAACCAAAACTGGGGGTGAGTCAAAGAAAACAGAGGCATTTATAAAGATAGAGACAAGGACAGTGACATGAGGAACTCTAGGTGTAAGGTGGTTATATGGAACAGCATCAGCCAAGACATTAGAATTCTGGAACAAAGCTGGCTTCCTCCAGGTTCAGGCTACCATCATTTGTATCTATGTGGCACTGACAGGCCATATTACAACGCTGCCAAATTCATCAACAGGAATAAGTTCCATTCTATTAATGGTCAGGTGTTCTGTGATCACTGTTATCACTTCCTGGGGGTCTGAGCCCACTACTCTGGCCGTTGCCACGACTCCTAAATCCTGGAGCACTATCATGTAGATCATTGATCATAGAATCATAGAACCCCTACAGTGCGGAAACAGGCCCTTTGGCCCAACAGGTCCGCACCGATCCTCACAGCATCCCACCCAAACCCATTCCCCGATAACCCACCTAACCTACACATCCCTGAACAGTATGGGCAGTTTAGCATCGCCAATCCACCCAACCTGCACATCTTTGGTCTGTGGGAGGAAACCGGAGCACCCAGAGGAAGCCCACGCAGACACGGGGAGAACATGCAAACTCCGCACAGACAGTCGCCCGAGGGTGAAATCAAACCCAGGTTCCTGGTGCTATGAGGCAGCAGTGCTAACCACTGAGCCACCATGCCACCGTATGCACTTGGTGTGTGTATGGGTTCAGATGCCTTACGAGACTTCTCACTGGGAGATAAGGATTACCCACTGTGACCATGGCTCTTGACACCATTGCATAACCCCCTGATTGATGCGGAGCACAGATACAATACTGTCCGTACTTAGACGAGGGCTGTGGTAGCACAGACGATGGGACTGTTAAAGATGTGGTTCCACTGCTTGGACTGGTCTGTGTATGGTCTGGATCATCCTGGCATGCTGTGTTCTGCACGGTTAAAGCAGGCAAAGAGGGTATAGTTAATCAAGCAAGTTTGGTGTGATTTGGTAAGAACTCTTTCAGGGCCTCACAGCGAATATCCCTCTACAATTCCTGATGTAACTTGCACATGGTCAAAAAAATATAAGATTCAGCCCTGTAACTCCATCAATGGGAACCAGGTAAATATTGCAACTCCATTACCAGGAAACCAGAAAAGTACTGTAATTCTTGTTGTGATGAGACCCCAAGTGACATTTTTCAATATGTTACAGTTCCAGACAGTTTAAGCTCCCAAAAGTTTAAGCTCCTGGGTGAGATGAGGCCAGATGAATTGGCTCACCTTCTTTATTTACTCATCCCTCAGCTGATCTTGACAAGGTTAATTTAAAAATGAATCCTTTCACACGTGGATACCTTTCTGCTACATTAAATGAACGTACAATTTAATAAGAGCCAGTTTAACTCTGCTTTCCTGACTTAACAAAGATCGAGGTTATTAATTATCAAACATGAGAATAATTGGTAAAACAACGTACATATACATAGATTAGAATTAAGAGGTGAGTCCATAAAGAAAGAAATAAAAGTGAGCAGAAATATGGATCAGTCTTATAATGGTTTGCAAACAGCAGTAGTTGAGTATTGCAGTGAAGGTAGTGTTGATGCTTGCAGTTGGACAGATGACTTTTCAGAATCCCCTTCCCCTCCCCCATTTCTGAAAAAGGGTCCAGACCCGAAACATCAGCTTTCCTGCTCCTCTGATGCTGCTTGGCCTGCTGTGTTCATCCAGCTCTACACCTTGTTATCTCAGATTCTCCAGCATCGGCAGTTCCTACTATCTCTGATTTTAGAGATACTTGGTTTTGCAAACTGATTGAAGTTCCTTTGTCTTGATGCTTTTTTAAAAAATTGCTTTCCAGTACCCACAGTGAAGGAGTATCCATACCTGCAATATAAGAGTTACACGTTCTTCAATTTATCCAAGTTTCTGTTTTTCTTGACTGCCAAACCATGATAACTTTCAAACGCAGGCAGATCCACACAAGAGTTCAGTCACACTCATCCACTCCAATAGCATTGAAACTGGCTTTTTAACCCTGCCTTAACGAGTTTGTGGAGAGTAAAACAGACATGTTTGCAAGAGTTCTCTCATTGCTTAATCTTGCTCAGTCTCTCCCTGTTCAATGTACTACAATTTGTAGTGGCTTTACAGAGAAATTTACCATACTGTCGCTGAATGGAAATCCAGTTTTCTGTAGTGGTCCTACTTTGAAAAAAAGCACATTTCAGAATTAAAAGTAAAGAATGTATGTAAATACTTTGGAGTTCTGATCCATCATCATGACACTTCATTTGGAAACTAGATGAATGCTGTAACTCCATCACTGGGGAAACAGACATGTACTGTAACTCAATCATTAGGGAAACATTTAAAAAAAGTATTGTAACTCCATCACCAAGGGAACAGATAACTACTGTAACTCTATCACCAGAAGAACAGATAAATACCTTAACTCCAACACCACAGAAATAAATAAATACTGCAACTGCATCACCAGGAAAACAGCTAAATACTGTAACTTCTTTGTCTGGAAGACAGATACAATCCATAACTCCATCACCAAGGGGATAGATAAATATTGTTAAAACCATATTGTTCTGAAGAAGCGTCACAGAACCCGAAATGTTAACTCTGATTTCTCTCTACAGATACTGCCAGACCTGCTGAGCTTTTCCAGCAATTTCTGTTTTGTTTGTGATTTTGTTTTGTCATTTCATTGCCAGGGAAAGATGAACACTACAACTCCATCACCAGGGAAACAGATATAGCCTGTAACCGGGGAAACAGTTAAATACTGTAATTTCATCACCAGGGAAACAGATAAATACTGTAACTATATCACCAGGGGAATAGATAAATATTGTAACTCCATCACCAGGGAAACAGCTAAATACCATAACTCCATCACAAGGGAAACAGAATTACAGTATAATGATCTTTCTCCATGGAAGTTTACTGAACCGTACTCAGACTAGTAAAAGCAGAATAAATCCAATCTAACTCATTATCAGCACATTGGTCACCTCTGAATTGTTAATGAAGTGATTTAAGGTGTCATCAACAGTGCTGTTGATTGGTACCCACCCGAAAAGAACCTATGTTTTCTGTCAGTACTGCATCACTCCTGATCTCCTCATAGACCAGGCCTAAACATGAACATATGACCTGAATTCCAAGGGTAGGCTAAGATTGGCTTTATTTGACATCAAGGACTCATTTAACATGAGTGTGAAATCAAGAAGGTCAAGCAAAATTTATGTCAATGGGAATCAGGGGGAAAACTTCACTAGTTGAAGTCATACCTGGCATGAAGGAAGATGGGTTTGATTATTGCAATTCAATTATCTCAGTCCCAGGACATCTTTACAGGAACTCTTCAGGGTAGTGTCCTTGGCCCAGCCAGCTTAAACAGCTTTGTCAATGACCTTCCCTCCATCATGAGGTCAAATATAGAGAGGTCTGCTGGCGATAGCATAATGTTTAGGACATTCACGATTCCTCATATAATAAACTGTAGAAACATAGGAAACCAGGAGCAGAAGTAGGCCATTTGGCCCTTGGAGCCTGCTCCACCTCAGTATGATCCAACTCAGTATCCTGTTCCTGCTTTCTCCCCATACCCTTTGATCCCTTTGATTGCTTTGAAATAGTTGTTTAGCAAGTCCTGCACAATATTCAAGCTTTGGCTCAAAACTGACATATTATATTCATCCAAACAAATGACAGACCCTTCTTCAGAAGGGTCTAGGCCCGAAACATCAGCCTTCCTGCTTCTCTGATGCTGTTTGGCCTGCTGTGTTCATCCAGCTCTACACCTTGTTATCTCAAATGACAGACAATCACCATTTCCAACAAGTAGGAATCCAAACATCTCCCTTTGATGTTTTAAGGTACTACCATTACTGATTCCCCCACTATAAACATTCTGGAGTTTGCATTGACCATAAGCTGAACAGATAAATATTCTGCGTGCAAGAGCAGGCCAAAGTCTGGGAAATTTGAGGCTAGCAATGCACCTCATAACTCCCTAAAGTGTTTCCATAAGACTATGATATAGGAATAAATGTAGGCCATTCAGCCTAATGTGTTTGTTCCATATTCAGTGAGATAATAGCAGATCTGATATTGCCAAATACACTTTCCTATCTTATCTTCATAACCCTTGATTCCCTTACTGATTAAAAATCCATCCCAACCTTAATTATACTTAATGACCCAGCTGTCTAAGGTGAGAACTCTGTAGATTTACTACCCATTGAGAGACGAAATTGTTCCTCTGCTCTGTCATAAATGTGCAACCCTTTATTCTGAGTTTGTGCACTTTGGTCCTAGACTCTCCCACAAGGGGAGACAACTTTTCTGCATCTACTTTCTCAATCTTATTGTTTTCAATAAGGTCGCCTCTCATTCTTCTAAGTTCCAATAACAATGATGGCTCAGTGGTTAGCACTGCTACCTCACAATGCCTGGGAACCAGGTTCATTACCAGCCTTGGACAACTGTCTGTGTGGAGTTTGCACATTCTCTCCATGCGTGGGTTTCCTTTGGGTGCTCCAATTTCCTCCCACGGTCCAAAGATGTGTAGGTTAGGTGGATTTGAAATGCTAATTTGTCCCTTACTGTCCAGGGATGTGTAGCTTGGGTGGATTAGCCATGGAAATGTAGGGAAACAGAAGTGAGGGGGTGAGTCTGGGTGGGATGTTCTTCGGAGAGTCAGTGTGGACTTGTTGAGCTGAATGACTTATTTCTACACTGTAAGGATTCTGTGAAACTGCTTAATCTCTCGTCATAAGACAATATGTCTATACCCAGGATTAACCAAGTGAGCCTTGTTTAGACTGCCTCCAATGGCAGTTTATCTTTCCTGAGATAAGGGACCCAAAATCGTTTACAGTATTCTGCACGACCCCCACCCCAACCGCACAAGCAGTCTGAGTTGCTGCGGCAACATGTACATTTACAAGCATGCTATAGTTCAAAGCTATGGATCATGATGGTGGAGACTCCAATTTTCTTTTTATCTCAGGGCTGTGAACATTCTTGACACTTTAGTGCAATTTTAAAGGAACGTTGCTTCTCTCAAAAGTTGTGAATCTGTGGAATTGATTACCCCAGAGCCAGGACACTGAATAACTGTAAAGAGGAGGTAGTCAGTCTTGGCTAGAATCTTTGTAGCACTTCCTATAAGGAAAGCACATTCTTCCTTAGGTAAAGAGACCAACTCATACCCGGCACTCCAGATGTCATCTCACATTGGCTCTGTATAATTGCAG
Source organism: Rhincodon typus (assembly GCF_021869965.1). Classification (NCBI taxonomy): domain Eukaryota; kingdom Metazoa; phylum Chordata; class Chondrichthyes; order Orectolobiformes; family Rhincodontidae; genus Rhincodon; species Rhincodon typus. Next base: position 58,476,136 of record NC_063335.1, on the reverse strand, counting down.
CAAGTCATCTTTCCTCTTACACAGGTGGTTCTCCTATAATGCGATAGTCGCATTCTTGTGTGACCTCACACTATAGAAAATCATGCTTATAGAAAATCATCATAGAAAATTGCTATAAATGTACAGCAGAAAGCTCGCTTTTCCAAACAGTGTCCACTATCGATCAATTGTGTTACAGCCAATTTGTGTTATCAAAACATGCATTATAGCAGAACTATTTGTACTCCAAACCCTTTTTTAATAAAAGCTAACAATTATTCTCGAGTCATAGAGTCTTACAGCATGGAAACAGACCCTTTGGTCCAACCAGTTTATGCCGACCATAATCCCAAACTAAACTAGTCCCGCCTGCCTGCGCCTGGCCCTTATTCTCCCAATCATCTCCTATTCATGTACTTACCTAAATGTCTTTTAAACATTATAACCATAGCCACATTCGCCACTTCCTCTGGAAGTTCATTCGACACACAGACCACTCTCTGTAAAAAAAAAAAAAAAAAAAAAAAAAAATTGCCTCTCATTTTTTAAAAAATCTTTCTCCTCTCACCTTAAAAATATGTCCACTAGTCTTGAAATCCCCCACCTGAGGAAAAGACTCCTGCCATTCACCCTATCTATACCCCTCATTATTTTGTAAACTTCTATGAGCTCACCTAACAACTTCCTAAGCTCCAGTGAAACAATTCACAGCCTATCCAGCCTCTCCTTATAACTCAAACCCTCCATTCCCAGCAATATCCTGGTAAATCGCTTCTGAACTCTCTCCAGCTTAATAATATCTTTCCTATAACAGGGCGACTAGAACTGGACACAGCACTCCAGAAGGGGTCTCAACAATGTCCTGTACAGCCTCAACATAATGTCCCAACTCCTATACTTGAAGGTGTGAGCAATGAAGGCAAACATGCTAAATGATTTCTTAACCAACTGATCTATACGCAATGCAAACTTCAAAGAACTACTTCCCTGAACCCCTCGGTCTTGCTGTTCTACAACACTGCCCAAACCCCTACTTTTAATTGTATAAGCCTTGTCTACCAAAATTTAATACCTTGCATTATCCAGATTAAACTGCATTTGCTATTTGTTTTCATAATGGCCTCTTTGCAAGTTAACTTAATGAAATTTATTTACAAGGACATCTACATCCCAGAATGCCAATGTTTACTTGTCTCTCCCCATGTAAAAGTATTCTGCTTTTCAATCTTTGCTGTTAAATAGATAACTTCACATTTCTTCACATCATGTACCAACTGCCACGTTCTTACACATACTTTATCCATACCCATTTGCCATCTCCTTGAATCCTCCTCACAGCTTATTTTTCCACCTAACTTTATAACAGCAATCTTGAATAGATTACACTTGGACCCATTTATCTAAATTATTCATACGGGCTATGAATAGATGAGGATTCCGCATTGTTTCTTCCACGAGTAACACCCTGAAAATTCCAACTCTGCTTTCCATTCGTTAACCAGTTCTCAATCCATGCTGAGAAAATTATGCCCAGTCCCATGAGCCTTATTTTTCTCTAATAATCCTTTATGTAGTAGCATTCTCTCTTGTTGAACATAGTCATTGCCTGCTACATGTGACGTGAATGATACTTGCCACCTATTAGCCCAAGTCACAATATTGTACAGATCTTTTGTTGCAAATTGGAATGAACTGTTTTATTTTCTGATGAATTGCAAACAAGTTAAGAATTGTTTAGGAAACATGAGTAATTGATGGGAATAATTGCCAAATATTAAAACGCTGTTGGTGTTTATGTAAGCCCTGGCAAACAGGGCTTTCATGTGACATTTTCTCAGCTATCAAGCAGCTGATAATGTTTACTAAATGAGAATTATTCAATACATGGGATAGTACACTACCTCAATTAACAGGCTTCAAGTTCAAGTAGCTTGCCCTTTGCTTTGCTAATCTTTTATAATAATAAAATTTGCATTGCATTGGAGATCAAAATGAATTAATTAAATATTTGAAAATAAAGGAACAGAGCAAGTTATAGGAAATATTATTCATTATTTGGTCAGTAATTGATTGGGTCTCAGTCCTTGACAAACAACAAACATGAAAAGTCTGATATCCTAAAGTTAAAATTTAATAATGTATTGTTAAATTAGGAGTTCATCGCGTCACATAGTTGGGTTAGGCCACATATAAGTGGTTGGTCAGTGTTTAATTTAAACCTTGTTGATCTAGATTAAGTAAATATACTCCAATGTATAAATAATCATGCCTGAATTACATTCCTACAAACTCCTCATTAATGTTATATATACTTACCTTTTCTCTTAGCCCAGTATTTACATGGACCTGTTTCTCTGAACAACTTTGTTCTTCAGATTTGGAAGAACATACCACTGCACAATCTACCTTAAATGTAAAAACTGAGCATTGCAAATATTAAAAGCGTCTGCCTTATCTATGTAAATCAAAATAAGTCTTAACAGATCACACCACATGCTAACTTGTTCTCGTCAGTCCTATCTATGAAAAGTGTTATTTCACATGAAATTCTTCAAGGTTTGTTAATTTAAGAATATCCTTAGAAGTGATTTATTCCATAGGTGCAGGGTTGGACATTCTTTAGAAAAATTAACTGATCCCCAATTGCCACCGTATTTCAGAAGATCATATGTTGTTACTTGGAACCCTTGTATAAGACCATACAATGTATAGTATTGAAATGACTGGTGAATATGATAGTCCACCCAGCAAATTGCCAGTGATTGGTCATGTGTTCTCTGGATCTTTGCATGGCTGATGACCCAGAACCTAGGGACTACACAATTGGCAGGTGTTTCCAAGAGCTATAATTGATCCTTGGCCTTGAAATCATTGGCTCTTTATTTCTCTGGTTTCTTTTCCATACTTCCTCTTGCTGATGGTTGTTCTAAAAGAATTGTGTCCCTTCATACAGGGAATTCCCCCAAATCAGTTTCTTCTGAATGAGGGTCTCCCATGTATTGACATCTATGTTCTGAAGGGAAGCCTTCAGGCAGTCTTTGAAATGCTTCCTTTGTCCTCTCGTTCGAGTGTCTTGTTTGAAGTGGAAGGTGTTTTCTTTTGGTAGTCAGAATTCAGGCATCCTAAACACATGGCCGGCCCAGAAGTGTTGTTTTTGGATGATGATGGCCTCATTGCTGGTGCTATTGGCTGTTTCAAGGACACTGAGATTAGTACACCCGCCCTCCCTGTTTATGTGGAGAATCTGTCTCAAACAACATTTAGGGTGCAGAGGAGAGTTAGCAGGAGGCTACCTGGACTGGAGGACAGGACTAATGAGGAATGGTTGAGGGAGCTAGGGCTTTTCTCATTGGAGCAAAGAAGGATGAGAGATGATTTGATAGAGATGTACAAGATGATGAGAGGCATAGACAGAGTAGATAGCCAGAGACTTTTTGCCAGGGCGGAAATTACTATCATGAGAGGGCATAATTTTAAGTTGATTGGAGGAAGGTATAGAGGAGATATCAGAGGTAGGTTCATTACACAGAGAGTGGTGGGTATGTGGAATGCACTGCCAGCAGTGGAAGTCGAGTCAGATATGTTAGGGACATTTAAGTGACTCTTGGATAGGCACATGGATGATACTAAAATGAAGAGTATGAAGGTTAGTTTTGATCTTAGAGTAGGGTAATAGGTCAGCATAACATTGTGGGCTGTAGGACCTATAATGTGCTGTACTGTTCTATGTTATATGTTATGGTTCTTCTCAAGGGTCTTGAGGTAGCATCTATATATAGTTCAAGTTTCAGTACCAAAGAGAAGAGTTGGAAGGATGACTGCCTAATAGACAAGCACCTTGGTATGAGCACAGATACCAGGGTCATTGTAGACACTTATCTTTAGGTATACAAAGCAAGCATTTGCAGATTGGATGAATTTCCACATTGATGTCAGCCTTAGTTGAGAGATAGCTTACCACACAGGGGAGGTGTTCCATGTTTGGGAGGATTTCTCTGGTGGCCTTATTGGAGAGATGGACCAGAACTTAACCTGGGACAGGTTGATAAAGGGTTTGAGTCTTCTTGAGGTTGAGGCTGTGAGGCTAATTCTTTCATATGCTTCCATGAAGGCATTAAGCAAGACTTTTCCAAGAGAGCAGAGATGACGTTGACAGCCACCCAGTAAAGTTTTACAACCATGGTCTATATTGTTTTCTTCTTGGAATTCAACTGGTTGAGGTTGAAATCTTTTCGTCCATCCTGTAGACAATGCTCACACCACCAAGAAGCTTATTTTTGACAAGATGAAGAATGTTGGGAATGAAAATGGAGAAAAGATTTGGGGCGATGACACATCCCTTTTTGATCCCAGTCATGGAGGAGATGGAGGATGTTGATGAATTTCACTGGAGAGCCAGCCTTTGACAATGTCTTCCATTGCACTTCCCAATTAATTGAGCCAAAAGACATGGTCAGATTGATGAAGGACATGCAGAGTGGTTGATTTTCTTCCTGGCATTTCCATTGGAGTTACTGAACAGTGAAAACCATGTCCATAGTTCTATGGTTTGGTTAGAAGCCATGCTGGCTTTCAAGAAGAATTTTCCCTAAGGCTGTGAGACAGCACTCAGTGATTGATTTAGACAATGATCTTCCTGGTGATGAAGAGTAGAGAGATTCCTCAGTAGTTTTCACATTCCACCTTGTCTCCTTTCTTGAGCACAGTGGCAATGGTAGTGTCCGTGAGATTGGCAGGGATTTCTTTGTCAGGAACAGTTTCAGGAACAGTTGATCAAGATGATGGGTAAGCTCTTCTCTTCCATGTTTGAAAATCTAAACTGGAATCCCATCTACTCCTGCAGCTTCCTATTCTTCATGTATCCAATGGCAGTTTCAACCTCTGCCACATCAGGTCAGAGTCCAAGATCAACTTTAATGGGGAGCTGGGGGATATTCTAAAACAGGTCATCATTAGTACTTTACACTAACTACATTGATTCAATTATACAGACAGGGTGGCTGAAGGCAAGGGATCTTTCTACCTGAACACCACATGTACTGGCATCATGTAACTTTCTGATAAACCTGTCTGTTATGGAACCCAAGTCATAGTACAATATGCCCCTTTTCTCCTTTAAAGAAATGAGCGCTTTTTCCAATAAACATGTCCCAGAATACATGTAGATTTTTGGGCTGAATCATATTTTTTGGAGATTTTTCACTGTGACCTGGCAAGTTTTCTTGATATATCTCACTGAACTACTACTTGCCTTCTTAACACAAACCATTCCCAGAATAATTTGACACTGTCCAGCAATCCCGGTGCCATTGTTAAAAGGCCTTTGCACACCCGGATAAGCACAGTCTCTAACTCTGTATGTTCCTCACATTTTCCATGGACATAGAAGACATAGGAAATTTGACAACTCACTTTGTGACAGGGCCCTCAAAGCCCTGTTGCATGGCTTGGTGTACAGGCAGGACATCCTTTTCCCTCACCAGCAGAGGAGACCACAACATCAAACCCTGCCATCCTGGTCCAAGATTTCCATCTGGGTTACAGCAGTCTTAATTGTTTAGTGGAATGCATAGCACTGTCCAAAGAAGGTCAATAACTTTGTCTAATCCTGCAATGAAAGTGCTACCATCTTCTCTTTGATACCTCAATCTCGCCTACTGTACCTACCTCCCACCAAGGCTCATGCTCAACCAATATCACTTGCAACATCTTCCCTCATTCACAGATACACACCCCAACACTGACACCACTAATCCTACATGCCCTCTGTGCTACCTACTCACTCAGGAACCTCCTAACCTGCATCAATAGTACTGGCAGTACCACACTTTTCCATCTCCTGTACTGGGGCAGCACGGTGGCTCAGTGGTTAGCTCTGCTGCCTCGCAGTGCCAGGGACCCGGGTTCAAAGAACAAAGAAAATTACAGAACAGGAACGGGCCCTTTGGCCCTCCAAGCCTGCGCCGATCCAGATCCTCTATCTAAATCTGTCGCCTACTTTCCAAGGATCTGTATCCCTCTGCTCCCGGCCCATTCATATATCTGTCTAGATACATCTTAAATGACGCTATCATGCCCGCCTCTACCACCTCCGCTGGCAACACATTCCAGGCACCCACGACCCTCTGCATAAAGAACTTTCCACGCATATCTCCCTTAAACTTTTCACCTCTCACCTTGAAATTGTGACCCCTAGTAATTGAGTCCCCCACTCTGGGGAAAAAGCTTCTTGCTATCCACACTGTCTATACCTTTCATGATTTTGTAGACCTCAATCAGGTCCCCCCTCAACCTCTGTCTTTCTAATGTAAATAATCCTAATCTACTCAACCTCTCTTCATAGCTAGCGCCCTCCATAACAGGCAACATCCCGGTGAACCTCCTCTGCACCCTCTCCAAAGCATCCACATCCTTTTGGTAATGTGACGACCAGAACTGTACACAGTATTCCAAATGTGGTCAAACCAAAGTCCTATACAACTGTAACATGACCTGCCAACTCTTGTACTCAATACCCCGTCCAATGAATGAAAGCATGCCGTATGCCTTCTTGACCACTCTATCGACCAGTGTTGCCACTTTCAGGGTACAATGGACCTGAGCACCCAGATCTCTCCGTGCATCAATTTTCCCCAGGGCTTTTCCATTTACCGTATAGTTCACTCTTGAATTGGATCTTCCAAAATGCATCACCTTGCATTTTCCTGGATTGAACTCCATCTGCCATTTCTCCGCTCACCTCCAATCTACCTATATTCTGCTGCATTCTCCGACAGTCCCCTTCACTATCTGCTACTCCAACAATCTTAGTGTCATCTGCAAACTTGCTAATCAGACCATCTATACCTTCCTCCAGATCATTTATGTTCGATTCCAGCCTTGGACAACTGTCTGTGTGGAGTTTGCACATTCTCCCCGTGTCTGCGTGGGTTTCCTCCGGATACTCCAGTTTCCTCCCACAGTCCAAAGATGTGCATGTTATGTGGATTGGCCATGCTAAATTACCCGTAGTGTTCATGGATGTGTAGCTTAGGTGGGTTATAAGGGGATGGGTCTGGGTGGGATGCTCCAAGGGTTGGTGTGGACTTGTTGAGCCAAAGGTCCTGTTTGCACACTGTAGGGATTCTATATCTATGTCTATCTGGTGATCTCAACCCACAAGAGAGCAGAAAGAGTCAGGATGGATGTTGGGCTGCCTGACATTCGTCTACTTGCACCTTATGTTGAAAGGCACTTGAATGATACCTGAAACTGCCCTTGATGTACTCTGCTGGGGCCTCCTGACTGAAGTCTATTTCCCTTGTCTTGACTGAAGCCTGCTGACAACAATCACAAGCTTCTTGATTTTGTATCTGGGCTAAACAGCAAGGCAAGTTTGAAGTAATATGAGTCTTGTATCTCTGGCTGAGAGTCAAAGTGCAAAAAGGCAAGGCAAAACAGGTATGTTGTGAACATGGAGAGTGACTGAGCACTAAGAGAGCAAGTGAAAACCTCAGGAATGCAGTCTTGTTCAGTTCTTAAGCTGCGCATATGTCCCTGAGCGCATGGTGTTCTTATTGCAGGATTATGATGATAGTTGCCGGTGCAGCATTGAAATGCAGAAGCATCTTGTCAGTGGATCTGAGATGTGCCATAAGGGCTCTTAAAGGATGGTACATGTAAGATGCATGAGACCAATACCGATGGATTGTGCCCTGTGATGTTGATGCCTGTGTCCAACATGGAGGTCCTTTGGACCAAGTAGGGAGCTGAAGTCACCAGGTACCTTCACTGACTGCCATGTCAGGCTGTTTCAGTATCTTCCTTTTTGGTCCATTTTAGTAAGATAGGTAGTTGAATATTAATGAGGCAAGTTGGACTATTAACAAGATATTTAATAAGCTATAATTCCCCTTAATTGGCATCTCGCCATTCCCTAGTGAGAAACCCATCTCATCATTTGGCTGATGCATAAAAAAAATTAGTGAGTTGCTCTCAACTTCAAGGTAGGTCTTGTCAGAATTCTAGTATGATTCCCTCCACAAATCTCGTCATAGTCTACATGATTCAGACCCCTATGAGATTCTCTCAAACATTTTCAGGTAACACCTTGGCGGATGTATAACATGACCAGATCTAGTGCGATTACTGTTATTGTGCTTCACTCTGCCATCACAGATTGGTACATATCATTAGTCATCGATGTGTGGTTATTGTCTAGCTGGTGTCACCAGTATCTGGGTCATCACTCTTTATTCATTAACGGGATGAGTGCATTGCTGGCTAGGCAGCATTTATTGCCCATCCCTAATTGCACAGAGGGCAGTTGAGAGTCAACTACATTGCTGTGGGTCTGGAGTCACATGTAGGTCAGACCAGCTAAGGATGGCAGTTTCCTTCCGTAAAGAACATTAGTGAACCAGATGGGTTTTTCCTGACAATTGACAATGGATTCATGATCATCGTTAGTTTCTTAATTCCAGATATTTTATTGAATTCAATTTCCGCCATCTGCCATGGCAGGATTTGAACCTGGTTCCCAGAATGTCATCTGTGTCTCTAGATTAACAGTCTAGTGATAACACCACTAGGCCATCACCTCCCCGAGGCTGTGTCGATGCTGGTTGATGGTCTGCATTTTGGATCTGTTGCCTCTGTCTTTGCAGAACTTGACCATTGCTTATTGCAATGTCACATGGCTTAAGCTGGATGCAACAATGTAGTATCCTTCCATGGTCACATTTGTTCAGGTAGAAGACTTGAAATTTTATGCTTTGCCCTGGTTCATGTTCAGATAACTGTCAACATACTCATTGGTCAACCTCTTGTACCATTTTCTTCCTTTTAACTAATAATGTGTCATGCACATGTTGGTGGGTGGTGAGACTGTCTTTTCGAAATATGAAAGCTGCTGGTGAAGTATAGCTATTCAAAAATCTTGACAAGTTGCTTTCCATTTGATGATCGTGCATACAGTGCATTCTGCAAGACTGTTCAACTGAGGGCTGTGAGGAAAAGAAGTAATATGTCAAACACCTGATTCCTTCACACATCTTGCAAGGGTGCACGATTGAGCTACAGATTGTTGTCAATATAATTTTTTCAGATACACTAGCCATAGTAAATGTAGTGGTCAATGTATTTTCAACTTTAAATGGTGGAATTTTTAATTTGTCACACAGAAGTGAATTTGGAAGAATAGCCAGTGGCCAAAGTATAACTTTATCCTTGAAAATGGAAAATAAGCCTGCACCATGACTAAGAAAAAATCTTGCGTACAAGAAGAGGTTCTTTCAATTGTTGAGAGTGATGCAATTGACATGCTGCACACAACTTGATCAGTTGATTGAAATCCTTATTGATGCTGAACTGATGTATGGATTCACTAGCCAATCTTTCATTTTCTTTTTGAGTCTGTGTGAAATATAAAGTCTAGCATGCCTTGATGTAGAACTTACAAAATTACAACTTGTTTGCCTTTGAAGATTCCATTCTTGAAGAATGCTAGTTAATCTCTGAATGTCTAGAACAAATGTACTCACTCAGGAATCTGTTTGATGTGTTCAGGCCACCCAGTGAGGATGATCTTTTTGAGCTATTGCAGCTGGTCATCATTGAACATACCTCATTAAATCCATACTGCTCAGCTATGACCAAAATGATAAGATCCATGTTGCTAGCTGCAATCTTTAGTGTTACAACGGACAGGTCTCTTACATTGAAATAACATCTAGATCTGAGCATTCTGGCACATCAGTAATAGCTGGTCCATTTGTTTATAGTTTCCTGAGTACATCTTATATAAGATGTAAAAAAGGATGGTCGTTACATTGGCACCAGTGTTGATTTTGGCATGTGGTATGTATTGTCCATTTCTTTTGGGAGATATCACTTGGATGGAGGTAGAGGCTTTTCTGATGGTACCCATGTTGTATGTCAGATTTACTGGTCATATTGTCTGACTGAGGTCTGCAAGCAAGTGATGATAATGGTTACCTTTTGGTCTTTGTTGACATGCTTCTGTGCAATAGACTAAATTTTGACATACTTCATTGTTTGGCCTTCTTCAGATGCCCTTGGAAATACTGTTGGACTGCTACAATTGCTTTGAACTTGTTTCCTTCTTCTAGCAGAATATCAATGGCTTGTTGTCTTTGGTTTGTCCAGAAGCATCTTTCTGAAGGAATTGACAATAGAAAAAGTAACAACTGCTTCTGTAAGCTTTTCAGCAAATTTAGCCCTGGTAAAAACCACCTGGTGTGCCTTTGCATCAGTACCTACCTATGGTTTGATTGATCATTTCACTTGGCTGTTGGTGGCAAGACATGAGCTCAAACCTGTGTATTCTGAAATTCATTTATGTTTTAAACTGATCTTCTAAAATCTGGAAAATATTGTCAGGGTATTTGTGGTCTTCATCAGAAATACCAGAGGAACTTATTCTTCTTACCACTGCAATGGCAAAAGTACGATGTTTGACTGCTTGTCACTCTGTCAGATAATTGTCGCTCCAAAAACTAAATGTTTTCTTCTTTAGATATCTAAAGTTTTGACAGAATGCCAGTAGAGTGCCAGACAATCATTAGATCTTTGTTTTCATTTTTCTTTTTTGGCCTTATCCCCCCTCAAATGCCAGTGTAAGAATTTGTATTGCAATGCAGTGTTTTGTCATTTTAAGATTCTTTTGCTTTTCTCTTTTCTTTTATTATTATATGGCATTGCTCTTTTTAAAGATTGGAGACTTGTGACTATAAGTGACATTTTCATCAAAAATGAAGCAGTAATGATATCATGCATGCATTTGTTTTTTTTTGTTGTGGGTATTCCGGGAATGAACATGGTGCAGTTGACCATTGTCTGGATACAGGTAAGGCCTCTTAAGTATAGCAACCCTTTTTTTGTGTTGTTCTAAGATCTATTTTGCAATAGGATTGATTGATTTGATTGGAGCTTTTCTTTTAGCATATTTTAAGCTGTTTTGTTTTTGAGAGACAGAGGTAGCATACTCACCCTGCTTCAAGGCAGATTTGTAGCCTTTAGTGTTATTTTTGTAGCACTTAAATTTATATAGTGATTGTGGCTCTAGTTTGTAAAGATTGCCATACCGTTTTCACCTTTTCAGCCTTTTGTATGCACTTATTGCTACTAACTGGCTGCGATCATTGGCTTCTAGTGTCTACTTGATGCCACCATGATGCAGTTTATATTTTTCTGTATGTTGGCACATATAGCACAAAGGGTCAGGTACTTGCTGAGACAGATGCCTTGAAATTTAGTAACAAGACCAACTATTTACGTGCTATATTCTGGGTTATATGTTTATTGATGTTGCTGTACATTACATTGCACATAACTAAGTGACCACACTTACATGCAGAGAGTGATTGAAGAAAGGGTGGGTGCCTTTGTAACCAAATGTCATGTCATGATTTATGCCTTATAGATGGTGGACAGGGTTTGGGGAATCAAGAGGTTAGTTAACTGCTGCAGGAATCATATAACTGTCATAAAGGTACAGTTCTATCTGGTCTAGAATCTATGCCATAAAATAACAGTTGCATTGTGGCAGCAGCCTGATTAATATTGGAATCTGAGACCTGATAAGCCAAAAACAACTTGCATGGAGGCTCGTGACTGTTTTGTCTATGCTACCTATATTGGGGTATGCTGCGACTGTCAGAAATTTTGCAGGTCTTAGTCACAAACATTTAACCAGGCACAGACTTCCATGTTTATTTTTCATTCTTCCAAGTTTAATTATATTAAGCGCCTTATTTTGTAACTGCCATATAGACTGAAAAACATGTTATGCATGTCTTGATTAACTTATGCTGTTCAATTTGGTACACAAATATTTAAAATGATGCAATTATAACCCAGATACTTCCTGTGGGAGCATTTGTACTCTGTTTTTCCTAAAGTTTTACAACCATGTTTTTAAATATTTAATTTTGGTACTAACCCTCAACTGACAGGTGAGAGTTGGGAAGACCTACAGGGTGAGTACACTTCCTACATGTGTGCCAGCCTTCTTCTGGCAGATACTGATGCCTTCAAGCCTGCTTACAAAGTGAGGTGGGATACTTTACTAACACGCTTGAATTCAACTTGTACGTTGTAATGATCACTAGGTTCTAATTACAAGTGTTTTCAGGAGATAAAAAAAAACAGGTAGTGAAAGGGAGAGAGTAGCTTCCTTTACAAAGCAAATGCTTTTCATTTCTACATGTGTGTGAGGAGGAGAAAGTGTGCTTTCCCAGTTTCCAGGCTTCAAGGAAGCAATTGCACTCTTCCAAGCCAATGGTAAACCCTGAATGTTGATAATGGGTGATTCAGTGATTGTAATGTGATTGAATGTCATAATGGCATAATGTTTAGATTCTCTTGTGTTGTGATGGTCTTTGCCTGATGTATGTGTGGCATGAATATTACTTGTCACTTGTCAGCTCAAGCGTGGATCTTGTCCAGGTCTTGCTGCACTTGGATAATGGACAGCCTCAGTATCTGAGGAGGTGTGAATGCTGTTGAACAGTGTACAATCATCAGATAACATCCCACCTTCTGATGTTATGATAAAAGGAAGGTCATTGATGAAGCAGCTGAAAATGGTTGCGCCTAAGACACTACCCTGAGGAACTCCTGCAAACATGTCCTGGTACCAAAATGACTGACCTCCAACAACCACAGCCATCTTGCTTTTGTGCCAGGTTGACTTCAATCATTTGAGAGTTTTTCCCCTGCTTGTCATTGATTCTAGTTTAGCTAAAGTCCTTGATGCCACATTCAGTCAAATGCGGTCTTGATATCAAGGGCAGTCGCTCTCACCTTACCTCTAAAATTCAGTTCTTCTCTCCATGTTTGAACCAATATAATGACTGAACTATAATTAGGTCAGGAGCTTAGTGGCCCTGGTGGGACCCAAACAGTCCATCAGTGAGCAAGTTATTGCTAAGCAAGTGTTGTTTGAGAGGACTGTTAATGATACCTTCCATCACATTACTGATGTTTAAGAGTACTGATGGGGCAGTAATTGGCTGAGGTGGCTATATCTTGCATTTTGTGTACAGGACATATCTGGGCAATTTTCCACATTCTCAGGTAGATGCCAGTGAAGTGGCTATACTGGAACAGCTTAGCTAGGGGTATGGCAAGTTCTGGAGAACAAGTCTTCTGGATGTTTGCTGGGATGTAGTAATTGATGTATCTAGTGCCACCAGCCATTTATTAATATCACATGGAGTGAATCAAATTAACTGAAGACTGCCAAACAGATTTCCGGAGGAGATTGAGACAGATCATGCATTTGGCACTTTTGGCTGAAAATTGCAATGAATGCTTCAGCCTTATCTCTTGCACTGATGTGCTAGACTCTCCCATGTTGGAGGATAGGATATTTGACAAGCCTCCACCACACCCTCCTCCAGTGAGTCGTTTAATTGTCCACCAACATTCATGACTGAATGTGACAGGACTTAGATCTGATCCCTTGGTTGTGGAATCATTGAACTCTGTCTATTACTTGCTGCTAATGCTGTTTGACATGCAAGTAGTCTTGTTTTGAAGCTTCAACACATTGATACCTCACTTACAGTTTGACCGGTCTGCTCTCCTGCACTCTTCATTGGACAAGATTTGATCCCACGCTTAATGCTAATAGTGGAATGCTTCTCATTGAGTCAATGTTGAGGAGTCTCAGGGCAACTCTATCTCAGCTGTATATCACTGTGCTACCACCTCTGCTGGGTGGTGGTGGTGGTTGTGTCTGAGACATTGTCAGTAAGGTGTGATTCTGTAAGTATGACTGTATGTGAGGCTATTGTTTGATTAGTCTGGGAGACCGCTCCCCCTCTAGCCCCCAGATGTTAGTAAGGAGGACGTTGGTAAACTCAGCCCTGTCGACTCCACAATGTCGATACTTGGGTCTAAGTTGATGTTAGGTGGTCCGTCCAGTTTAATTTCTTTTTTGAGACTTTTAGCAGCTTTATACAACTGAATGGCTAACAGTGGAAAGTTAAAAGTCAGTCTGCTGTGGATCCGGAGTCACAGTAGGCCAGACCAGATAGGGACACTAGATTTCCTCCCCTAAAAAGCGTTAATGAACCAGATTAATTTTTACAGTATCTGAATGTTTTCATGATCATCATTGAACTTTTAATTCTAAATTTTATTAAATATAACCAAGGTTTGAATGCAGGTTCCACAGAGCATTAACTGGGTTTCTGGTTTTCTGGATTTCTGGAGTCTCACCCACTCCCTCCCACTTCCCTAAATCGAGGAAATGGGACAAGTTGTAATTTGTGCATTTGTTGTTCATGAAAGCATGAGCAAATGTAAAAATATAGCTGGCTTCAAATAGATCATTTTTTTATTATTGGCATGTGCAAACAGGACTTGTGGGCTTTAAACCTTTTCAAAAGAAGGATTGAAATTGCCAGAGTTTTTTGGAGTGGTAAAATACTTTTTTGTACGTGTCCAGGTAAACCTGTGTGAGAGGAAATGTGCTCTTTGGGAGAGATTGCATGTTCTTTGGGAGATATCATTCAATTATAATTGCAATGGCATGAATTCAACTACCAACAAGCCATGACACATAGTTCTTTTTAATTGAAAAGATAAATATACTTAATCATTTATTAATATGTGAATAAATATTTATATTTCATTAAGAAAGCATGGTTTAGTGTAATCATATTTATATCCAAATGAAATATTCCTTGAGCACCTAATTATCCTATTTAGTTTGTAAAATATTCAATAGGGTCATCCTTTGGGATTGTTAAAAGTGGACACAAATATGCATTAGAATTTGATAATTTTGTTGGAACAGGGAAACTGTCAGGCCATTTAAATCCTCTGGCCTTTAAATAAAAAAGAAGCAGAGTACAATTGAAACAAATCAATGTTTTCTATTTCATTCCACTTGTTGACATAAGCCTGAGGTCTATAATTTTAGTTGTTAGTGCCATATGACTGATTTTCACCACTATCGTTATCTCAGCAAAGTGCCTGTCAGTTCAATTTTGATTGGCAGCTACAAATGACCACAAACATCTTGTCAAGCTGCAAAGGCAAATACTTGTTTTCATGAGTGATTAAGGAGTTGAAGGAATTTGAGGGGACATTTCTTCCTTGAAGAGTGGTGAACCTGTGGAATTCATTACCACAGGAAGAAATTGATGCCAAAACATTGAATGTATTCAAGAGGGGACTAGAAATAGCACTTGGGGCAAATGGGATCAAAGGTTATGGGGAGAAAGCAGGATTAGGCTATTGAGTTGGATGATCAGCCATGATCATGAAGAACGGTGGAGCAGGCTCAAAGGGCCAAATGGCCTCCTCCTGCTCCTGTCTTCTATGTATTCATAGGCAAACCTGAGGATCTGTGCCAAGATGAAATAAAGTTCTAAGTGTCAACTGACTTAAATACATGAAGAACAAAAATCGACATTGGTAAACTCAGCCCTGTTGACTCCACAAAGGTAGGACGGGAAAGGGTGGCATAGGAAGTGTGTATGCAGAAGTGAGGTTATTATAGATGTGAAGATTAAAGGGCTTTTTTTCTTTTTTTTGCTTTCTTTCTGTTCCTTATAAGTACCGGAGCAATGATGCTGGCCTTTCAGACATCCCAACTTGCCATCTGGCACCCTACATTTGCCTCCATACTGTTTCCAGGGACAGGAAGGTACAAATCCTGTTAACGCCCACTTCTCTTCTGCACTGCACCTCCTTCTGGGGGGGGAGAAAAGAAGTAAAACATCCAGGGCCTTTTCTCCTAAGACAGGTTTGTGATGTTTCTGAATTTTCTCAACTCTGCACTCCCAACTTGACAGCACAAATTTGGACCCTTATTAATAGCGGGAGGTTACAAGTAGGGAATATTAAACAAAAGGTGTGCAATTTATGATGTCTCAAAATCAGTAAATTTACTCATTTAGGTCCAATAGATTCGATTTATATGAATGAAACCGTGATCCAAGGAAAGTCCAACCAGGTACACATTTGAAAAGGATGACCCTGTTAAATATCTTACAAACTAAGTAAGTCATTTAGGTGTTCAAGGAATATTTCATTTGAATATAAATATGATTATGCTAATTCATATTTTAATGAAATATTAATATTTATTTACATATTAATAAATGATTAAGTGTATTTACCTTTTCAATTAAAGGAACTATATGTCATGGCTTGTAGGTAGTTGAATTTATACCCCATTGTGACTAGAATTGAATGACATGCTAAGTAAAATCTCAACATTGAAAGAAAGAGCAAAATTAAAATTGGAGTAGGAAGTGTGCAGCCCTTCAGGCTTTGTAATAAGGCCAAACTGACCTAACGATGACATTTCTGCATTTCATACAACTATCCAGCTCTGACTGTCACAGAATCAGACTCTGAATCCAGGATTTCCTGTATACTTGCAAAAAGTTTGTTCACACAGTTTTGCATGAATTAGGTATGTGGCCTAAAGGATTGTAAGATACTGAGTGTAGATGATTTATGCATTTAAGTGGAATCGGCTAAAATCTGCTTGATCTTTTACAGTCATGTACGGTTTCCTTTGTCTAAATGCATTTTCACCAACTATAATGGTGCTGCCTCAGGTTACAAAGCCTTATGCTTTTTTTCTTACAAATCAAGAGCAGGCTGACGTTCTTGGGGAAAGGGTTGAAATCCCACCACAGTAGTCGGTGGAGTTTAAGTTAAATTAATATATTTGGAATTGAAAATTGGTCTTGGTAGCAATGACTGACAATATTATCAATTGCCACAAAAAGTCTCATTTGCAAATGTACTTTATGGAAGAAAATTAGCCATCTTTATTTGGTCTAGTTCACATTTGACTCCAGATGCACAGCAAGCTGGTTGACTCTTAATTGCTCTCAAAAGCAGTTAGAGATGAGCAGCAAACAGCCTTGCCAACTGCTTTCTGTGGTTCTGAAAGGATTAATTCTGAGGATAACACCGCCAGCTATAATGATGCCCTATGAACCTTTGGGTGGAACGGCTTAGGATCTTGAATCCACTTCAAAGTCTTTGTAACAATATCTATCATAAGAATTCAACCTGTAACTAGCTGTGACATAGAGAATGTGAGGACAGGATGATAAGTAAGTTTGCAGATGCCACAAAGATTGGTTAGGTGATTGACAGGGAGGAAGAATATTTTAGGCTACAGCAGGATATAGATAGATTGGGCAGATCAGTCGCAGATGGAATTTAACTCTGAAAAGTGTGAGGTGATGCACTTTGGACGAAGTAGCATGGTTAGGGAATGGTCAATGAATAGCAGGAAACTAAGAAGCTCAAATGAACAGAGGTTCATTGGGTTCATGTCCACTGACCCTTGATAGTGGCAGGGCATGTTAATAGGGTAGTTAAAAAGACACACAGGTCATTTGCTTTATTAGTTGAGGCATAGATTACAAGAGCAGAGAGGTTATGTTGGAGCTTTATAGGTCTTTGGTTAGACTACAGCTGGAGTACTGTGTGCAGTTCTGGTCACAGCACAATATGAAGAATGTGATTGCAATGAAGTGGCTGTGGAGGAGATTTACCAAGATATTGTCTGGGTGCAGCATTTAAACTATGAAGAGAGGCTGGATAGAGTACAGAAGAAATGACATGGAACCTGACTGAAATCTATAAAATTATGAGTGGTATGGACAGGACAGACAGAGAGCAGCTGTTCCCCTTAGTCAATAACAAGGAGGCATAATTTTGAAGTGAAAGGAGGTTTAGGGAGAATTTGAAGAAAACATTTTTCATACAGAGGATAGTGGGAGACAGGAAACTTCACAACATTTAACAAGTGAGCTCTTAAAATCTCATATGCAAGGCTAGTGGCTAAATACTGGTAAGAAAGACTACTGTAGATTATAAGTAGTTTTGTTGGTGCAGACTAGATGTGCCAAAGGGCCTTTTCTGTCCCACATTTATTCTATGATTTCATCTTTTACATGTACAAGTCGCATTTAAAAATGAAAAGCTTCCACAACTGCACATTTTAAACATACTGAGATACAGTAGGGCGGCACGGTAGCTCAGTGGTTATCACGGCTGACTCTCAGCACCAGGGGCCCAGGTTTGATTCCACCCTCCGGCAACTGTCTGTGTAGAGTTTGTACATTCTCCCTGTGTCTGCAAGGGTTTCCTCCAGGTGCTCCGGTTTTCTCCCACAGTCCAAAGATGTGCAGGCTTGGTGGATTGGCCGTGCTAAATTGCCCGTAGGGTTCCAGGATGTGTAGATTAGGTGAGTTATAGGGGGATGGGTCTGGGTGGGATGCTCTGAGGGTCAGTGTGGACTTGGTGGGCCAAAGGGCCTGTTTCCACACTAGGGCTTCTAAGATTCTAAAGTAGCCACTTTAATTCCAATTAGGAAATTGCAAACTGTTTGAAAATTGAACTAGTGGACTTGGGCTTCACTTTTCAGCCAAAACTCACCTGGATAATCATAAATGAAAATCTTCCATTAGGCAGCACAATCAAGTAACAGAATAGTAAGTAATAACTTTTGTTCTTGTACACCAATTACTGAAAGTAAGCATGCAGGTGGTGAAGAAGGCAATTGGAACTTAGTCTTTGCAGTGAGAGGATTTGAAGACAGGGCCAGGGATCTCTTACTGTAATTGTACAGGGTCATGGTGAGACCATACCTGGAGTAGTGAGTGTAGTTGTGGTCTCATCATCTCAGAAAAGATGTTCTGACTGTGGAGAGAATACAACAAAGGTTCACCAGCTTGATTTCTGGTTAGGACTATATTCATTAGAGTTCAGAGGAATGAGGTTGGTGGGAGGTGAAATCTCAGAAACTGATAAAACTCTGACAGGACTGGATGAGGTAAATGCACAAAATGTTCCTGATGACAGTCCAGAACAACGGGTCAGAATCTAAAGTGTTGGCCATTTAGGACTGAGAGGAGGAAAATTTTCTTCATCTGAACAGCGTAAGCCTGTGGAATTCTCTGCCATTGAAACAAGTGTCTGTAAAAGTGTTATACTGAACCTGAAACATTAACTCTGTTTGTCTCCACAGATGCTACCAGATCTGCTGAGTTTCTCCAGTTCTTTCTATATTTGGTTCAAATTTCTAGCATCCACCAGCATCATATTTTGCCTTTAATTTTTGTTCTTTGTTCGGAGTTGGGCTTCATTGTCTCCATTACCAAAAACCTACAAAGTTATTTTAGACAACAATTATTCAAGTAAACTAACTAAATTAACTAAAGTCCCTCTTTATGATTGGAATGAGTGTAAAATACTTGGAAGTGAAATAGACTGACACCTAAACAGGAAATTGAGAAAAACAGACAACACACTAAGGCCAAGGGAGAAAGTAAAGTCCTAAATCATGATAACCTGAGATGTGATGAATGAGTTAAATAACTTTTACTGAGTACCTCCTCTTTACACTTGTAAGTGATCCAGGACAAAATGAGTATATCCAAACTCTACAACAGACAGAAGGCTTTTTTTTTCCTGCAATACAATAATCTTAAAAGTAAGGAGACATAGGACTGGGTTGAAGCACCATATGTTATAGTTGCTGCTACAATGTTCTTTGTATTATTTAATCCACAGATTTTATTGCAAGATATCTCTTTAACAGATCATTTTTAGCATTTTCCCCACAGCATTTGTGTGACTAGATGCTTATAACCTAGTAGATATTTTTAAGGCATCAACTATGATGTGCTATGGAATGTGAGAGATTTTGTTACCCAACATTGTATCATTTATTTCCACATTAAAGCCATACATCAGTATATCAATAAAATTACACGCCAGATTATTATTGCATTTCACTCTCTGCAGAGCTAATCATAAATAATACAGCAGTTATACCCCTTATATTAATTATAATTAGAATGCAGATAATGCAGACTTCCATTTATTATTATGACCAAATCAATTTTACAATGTTTCGCTGTGCAAGGTCAAGCAAAGTTGTTGAAGCTCTGAGACAGAACCTGTTTCTGTAGTTCTCAACTGTGTTTTAGCAGAATAAGAAAGGCACTTAACTTGTATGTTTAGATCTATTAATGCAGGCAATATAAGGACTGAATAAAACCAAAGGATTGTGCTCTAGTCTCTCATCTTTTCTATATCTTAACCACATTGTACACTGAAGAGTATCATTGATATGGTATCAAGGGAACAGTGACTTGCCCAAGCCTGCTTTCCTGTTTTTCCTACTTAACTGAAATAATCAAACTTGTATAGAGCTTCTTTCTGTTGATTTTGTTAATAAATAGTTAACAATGATTCTTTTCTTTGAATTTTACACAATATGCAAGAAGTTGTCAAATTTAAAGCACTATGCAATACTTAAAACACAGATTTTTTTATAAATATTTTTCTTCTACAGGAAGCTAATGAATGTTAAATCATGAACATAAAATAATATTGTCCTTTTGGGAGCAATGGGCTGTAATTGCAGAGCACTGAAAAAGTCTACCTTGTTGCTGTTTAGAACATCTATGAATGTGAGATAAATTTCTTTCTTTGGAATATAATTTCTTATGATGTAACAATTGTATGTATAATAAATGTGATTCATTCTTCCGATACTTTAAAAACAGAAGAAATGTTTCCTTTTCAAATGAAGAAGAGCATCACGCAACAAATTCCTTACCTTATTCATGCTGGAATGTACTTTCATCAATCTAGTTTTTCTCTTTTCATTTATAGGGAGTAGAAAACTTGTAATCTAAAACCTCTACATTGTAGAACCCTTTTTAAAGTATGGGGTGGCATGGTGGCTCAGTGGTTAGCACTGCAGCCTCACAGCACCAGGGACCTAGGTTCAATTCCACCCTCTGGCAACTGTCTGTGTGGAGTTTGCACATTCTCCCCGTGTCTGCATGGGTTTCCTCCCACAGTCCAAAGACGTGCAGGGTAGGTGGATTGGCCATGCTAAATTGCTCATAGTGTTCAGGGATGTGCAGATTAGGTGGGTTATCAGGGGATGGGTCTGGACGGGATGCTCTGAGAGTCAGTGTGGACTTGTTGGGCTGAAGGGCTTGTTTCCACATTGTGGGGATTCTATTCTATAAAAGTAGCTTTATTAATGTAAATTAGATCTAACAGTTCTGCATCTGCAATAAAGTTTAAAAACAGTGACCGTTTGGCATAGCTAGAATTCATCAAATAGGCAAATCCTTACAATACATTTAAGATTTAACTGTCATTTAATCCTGTAATATATAGTGCTCTAATTTGAGGCCAGAGTAGTGTTTTAAAGGACTCACTGTATCCAAGCAGTGACAATGGTCTAGTTAACACAACTCTGTGCTGGAAGTGAGAAGAGGAACACCAAGGTCAAAAGTAACAGTCCTGTCTAATTTATCTAATTCACCATTGATGTGAGAGCAAACATCTGATTCTCGCGTTTTGGAATATTCAGTCGCCTTAGTCAACTAAGCCATGAACACATTATTTTTCTTCTGCTTCACACATTAGATACACTTTGTAAAGTGGCTGTTCTCACTGCTTCTAAGGGTGAAAGAGGCAGAAACCCTCAGAATATTTTAGTAGTATTCAGCTGTGCACTTGGGATTAAAATAGTTTGATGCTTGTTTTTAACCGGCACAGATTTGATGGGCCAAAGAGCCTGTTCTGTGCTGTAGACCTCTATGACTTGATGGCTGTTCTCAATATACCACAGTTGCAAACAATGTAGCCCTTTGCAGTGAAACAGCTGATCCAACCAGAACTCAAAATACATGTATAGAATTCATTTTCTTACTGGAACACTTAAATGTGTGATATTCAGCCAAACAAAGCATCTTGCACAATAAATTACCTAGTTTCCTCGGGTATCATACATTGGATAATGGGATCCGTTGCTTGGCTATTCACAAAGGCAATAACAAATATCCTCTTTCTAACAGACAATAAAAATAGATATTTGTCATCCCATGCAATACTTCCCATCACACTCAGTAGATCTCTTTTGTCAACCTTTGCGTTTCACATTAAAACCAACATCTCTTCCTCCGTCACCGTCAGCATTTCTCTTGTCTGATCCTGTCTTTATTTCCAGTCTCACCTGACGATATTCATCCTAGTGTAATTTAAGGAGCTCATAGCTTGCTCAGTTCAGAAATTGTTTCCAAAACAACTTCTGAGAAAGAAGTTGGTGTCTAAAGATCGTGTGGTTATTTTGCAGAATGCTTCGGTTAATCCACAACTGTGACCCATGGCTTCAGGTATCCTGTCATTTTAATTCTCTGCCTCACCCATGGCTGACCTCTTTGTCCCTTGCGCCTCAGCTTATCCCAATGAAGCAACAATAACATGATATTTATAAATTTTATATTACATAACAAAATATGATACCAAACGTCATAAGATCCCAAGTTATTTGGCCAAAGGCTTAGTTGATAAAGGAGTCTTTCAAAGGGGGAAAGTAAGGCAGTGAGGGGGAGGCTGATGGTGTTATTGCTGGACTGTTAATCCAGAAGCCTAGGTAATGTTCTGGGGACCAGGTTTGAATCCCACCACAGCAGAATATGGAATTTGAATTCAAGAAAAATCTGTAATTACAAGTTTAATGATGACTATGAAATTATTGTCAATTGTCAGGTAAAGCCCATCTGGTTATAGTCATAGAGTCATACAGCATGGAAACAGACCCTTCACCCCAACTAATGTAGTTCACTAATGTCCAGGAAGGAAACTATCATCCTTACCTGGTCTGGATTACATGTGACTCTTAACCACCCTCATCCCATGAATAAGTTTTTTAAAAAAAGGACAGTCAAGTTGGGAAACCACTATCCCACTAGTCCACTCTTGATTATCAGGAAAGTAACATAAGTGCAAACTGCTTTCAAACATCATTTGCTTTGCAATAACCTGTTCATTGATGCTCAGTTTGGGTTTTGCCAATCATTCCTGACCTCCTTGTGGAGATGAAATCCCACCCTTACATTGAAAATACCCTTCATTCTGTTATGCCTCTATCATGCTGCTAAATGAGACAGATTTGAATAGATCTGGCAACTCATGACTGGACATGGGGCACTGTGAGCAATAAATCGCAGCAGAATAGTGCTCTAGCACAATCAGCAACCTTATGGCCTGGCATATCCCCCACTCAACCATTATCATCAAGCCAGGGGATCAACCCTGGTTCAAAGAAGACTGCAGGAAGGCATGCCAGGACCAGCACCAGGCATACCTATAAATGAGGTATCAACCTCCTTGGAGATGGTGATGGCCTAGTGATATTATCATCAGTCTATTAATCCAGAGACTCAGATAACGTTCTGGGGACCCAGGTTCAAATCCCGCCACTGCAGATAGTAGAACTTGAATTCAATTTTAAAAAGTCTGGAATTAAGAATCTACTGATTACTTCCCATGAAATCATTATTGATTATTGGGTAAAAACCCATCTGGTTCACTCATGTCCTCAAGGGAAGGAAATCTGCCATCCTCATCTGGTCTGGCCTACATGAGATTCCAGACCAGGTGGTTGACTCTCACTTGCCCTCTAAAATGGCCTAACAAGCCAGTTGTACATCGCTACAAAGTCTCAAAGAAATGAAACTGGTTGGATCACCTGGCAATGACCTAGACACCAAAAAAGACAATGGCAGAAATAGTCCTTTCAACCCTTCAACGTTCTCCTTACTAACATCTGTGGGCCCATGCCAAAATTGGGAGAGCTGTCTCACAGACTAATCAACTAACAGTCTACTGACATAGTTATACTCATGCAATCATAGTTTATGTCACGTGTCCCTGTCACAGCCATCACCATCCTTGGGTATGTCCTGTCCCATCTGCAGGACAGACCCAGCAGAGGTGGCGGCCACGTGAAATACAGTCAGGAAGGAGTTGCCCTGGGAGTCGTCAACATTGACTCTGGATCCCATGACATCTCATGGCTTCAGATTAAACATGGGCAAGGAAATCTGCTTATTACCATGTACTGTCCTCCCTCAGCTGATGAATCAGTACTCCTCCATGTTGAACAATACTTGCAGGAAGCACTGAGGATGGCAAGGGCACAAAATACACTCTGGGTGGGGGATTTCAATGTCTGTCACTAACAGTGGCTCAACAGCAATACTACTGATCAAGCTGATTGGGTCCTAAAGGCTTATACATGACAAGTTTTAGATATGTTGAAGTGTTTGCAATCAGTTCAAATGAGTTTCAACTTGCAGGAGTTCACTGTGCAATCATGGAGCTTGTGGTGAAGTTGTTGTCAAGTAGTTTGCAAAAGGAGGAACTGATGCATCTGATCTGCTTGAGTCTCTGCATCAATGGTGGCCTTTCAAGGCAGTTGTCCACCAGGGAAGTGCCTCAATATATTCCAGACTCTCCGCCATCACGTATAGGGTGAATAGCCAAGGTCTTTTTCCTACAGTGGGGGAGTCCAAAACTACAGGGCATAGCTTTAAGGGGAGAGGGGTAAGATTCAAAAAGGATGTGAGGGGTAACTTATTCAGGCAGATGGTGGTGTGTGTATGGAATGAGCTGCCATAGGAAGTGGTGAAGGCTGGTACAATTACAACATTTTAAAAGGCATCTGGAGAGGTATATGAATAGGAAGGGTTAAGAGGAAATGTGGGCCAAATGCTGGCAAATGGGACGAGGTCACACTGGAATGTCTGGTCGGTGCAGCCAAGTTGGACTGAAGGGTCTGTATCCATGCTGTATGACTTTATGACTATGACATAGTTGCTAGATTGGGTCTGTGACAAGTGGTGAAGGAACCAACAAGACAGAATAACATACTTGACCTCATCTTTACCAATCTGCTAGCTGCAAATGTGTCTATCGGTAAGAGCGACCACTGCACAGTCCTTGTGGAGACGAAGTCCCGCATCCACATTAAGAATCACTTCCATCATGGTGTATAGTACTATCACCATTCTAAATGGGACAGACTTCAAACACATCTAGCAACTCAAGACTGGGCATCTATGAGGCACTGTGGGCCATCAGCAGCAGCAGAATTGTACTCCAGCACAATCTGTAACATCATGGCCTGGCATATCCCCCAATGAACCATTACCGTCAAGCCAGGGGATCAACTCTGGTTCAATGGAGAGTGCAGGAGGGTATGCCAGGAGCAGCACCACGCATACCTGAAAACGAGGTGTCAACCTGGTGAAGAGACCAAACAGGACTACTTGCATGCCAGACCGCATAAGCAGGTGACAGACAGAGCTAAGCAATTCCAAAACCAAGGGATCAGATCGAAGCTCTGCAGTCCTACCACATCAGTCATGATGGTGGTGAATGATTAAAACTCACTGGAGGAAGAGGCTCCACAAATATCCCTATCTTCAATGATGGAAGAGCCCAGTACATCAGTGCAAAACTTACGGCTGAAGCTTTCACAGTAATCTTCAGCCAAAAGCGTGGAGTTGATGATCTACCTTGGCTTCCTCCATTGGCCCAGCATTACAGATATCAGTCTTCAGCCAATTCAATTCACTTCATGTGATACCAAGAAATGGTTGGAGACACTGGATACTGAAAAGGCTACAGGCCCTAACAACATTTGGGCAATCATACTGAAGACTTGTGCCCCAGAACTTGCCACTCCCCTAGCCAAGCTCTTCCAGTACGGTTACAACATTGGCATCTACTCGACAATGTGGAAAATTGCTTAAGTATATCCTGTACATAAAGAGTAAGACAAATCCAACCCAGCCAATTACTGCCCCATTAGTCTATTCTTGACCTGCAGTAAATTGATGGAAGGTGTCATCAACAGTACTATTAAGCAGCACCTACTCAGCAATAACCTGCTCAGTGATGCCCAATTTGGGATCAGCCAGGACCACTCAGCTTCTGACCTCATTACAGCCTTAGACAAAACACAGACAAACATGGACAAAAGAATTGAATTCCAGAGGTGAGGTGAGTTGAAAGCTCCAGACATCAAGGCTGCATTTGACCAAATGTGGCATCAAGGAACTCTGGCAAAACTGGAATCAATGGGAATCCAGGCACAAACTCTCCGGTGGTTGGAGTCACACCTGATATAAAGGAAGATGGTTGTAGTTGTTAGAGATCAGTCATCTCAGTTCCAGGACATCTCTTCAGGAGTTCCTCAGGATAGTGTCCTAGGCCTAACCATCTTCAGCTGCTTCATCAATGACCTTCCCTCCATAATAAGGTCAAAAAGTGGGAATGTTCACTGATGATTGCATAATGTTCAGCAGCATTCGTGACTTCTCAGATACCGAAGCTGTTGCATTTGGACATGGACATGATCTCGACAATATCCAGGCTTAGGCTGACAAGTGGCAAGTAACATTTGCACCACACAAATGCCAGGCTATGACCATACCAATAAAAGCAATCGAACCACCGCCCCTTGATATTCAATCGTGTTACCTTCTCTGAATCCCCCTCTGTCAACATTCTGGGGGTTATCATTGACAAGAAACTCAACTGGACTCATCAGATAAACACAGTGGCTACAAAAGCAGGTCAGAGGCTAGGAATACTGTAGCGAGTAACACACTTCTTGACAGCCCAAAGCCTGTCCTCCATGTACAAGCATGTACAAAAAAGAAGTAAGCAAAATAGACCAATCAGTCCATCAAGTCTGCAGCATTCAGATCTAACGCATGATTCATTTATGGTTAACATTCCTTTAAACCACCTCCACTTCTTATCATAAACTCATTATTTTTTGTTTCTTAAATATCCTGAAAAAATCCAGCTCCGGTAAACTTTCTTCGGAGTTGTTGTAAATGTCTGCAAATAAGATTTTTAATCTAATTTTTGCCCTTATCAAAGCTTGTAGATTTGATCCTTGTATCCATGCGTCCTTCATTCGTTCTTCGAGTTCAAAGTTTTTTTTGTTTAATCATTTTCCAGTCCTCACCGGGATGGGCACAGGATTTCATAGCTGACTGGCATACTGGTTTACCAGCCTCAGCCGTATTTTCTGAAAAACAAGAAAAGGTGCAGGTTTAGCGTGGTTCCCAATACACAAGTGACTATAACTGAATCAGTGAGTTTGAGCTGTCCTGAGGCCTTGGAGGCAGCAGAGAACAGTGCACCTACCTTGAAGGAACCTCCTGACATTCAAGGCAAACTATAAGGCTTTCGTTGCACAGCGTCAGCTGCAGACAACAAGGGATCCCATCCTCTGGTAGTCATTTAATAGCTCATTAATCAATGAAAAAAACTTAATAACAAGCAAGTTAAGAAAATTCTCTCCTGGTGGTCCAGCTGCTTGATTGATTTTCTTCAAACTAAAACACAATAAAATTTTAGAGTGGGCACCTCCAATTTGGGGTGGCTTCTCTCTCACTTACCTTAAATGGCACCCACTTCTTCTGAATGCCCTCCATCTTCAAGGGAGTACAGGTCCAACATGCTCCTTTTAGAGTGAAATATAGGAGCAACAAGCCTGGAGAACTAATAGATGTCAAGGAACGTTCAGGACTTTATAAAAAGGAAGAGAGATACGTATAACATGTAAAAAGGCAGCAAAACAGTGCAGGCTGTACAGGAGTATGTAAAATGCAAAGGGGGACTCAAGAAAGCAATGAGGAGATTTAAAGAGAAAATGCTGAAATTTGAGAAAACACTGGCAGAGAAGATTGATTTCTGAAGCAAAGAGGTATTGGACGTTTCAGCAGACTGAAGAGTAGACAAATCTTCTTGTCTGGATGAGTTGTGTCCCACAGCATCCTGGGATACAAGGGAGGAAATTACAGGGGCCCTGGCCCAAATTTTAAATCATCTCTGGCCAAATGGGAGGTACCTTAGTACTGGAGGACAGTCATTCCACTTTACAAAAAGCGTGATAGAGATAGACCAGGGAACCATAGACCAGTGAGTCTAGCATCAGGTTGGAAAACAAATGGAGAGAATAGTGAAGGAGAAAATTAATCTCCATTTAGAGAGGCAAGGTTTGATCAAGTATTCAGCATGGTTATTTCAGAAGGAGATCATGTCTGAAAAAATATAGAGTAATTTTTCTAGGAGGTGATCAAGTGTTTGGAGGATGGTAGGGCAGTTGATATTGTTTATATGGATTCCAGCAGGGCTTTTGATGAGGTCCCACATGGGGAAAAAAGGTAAAAGCTCATGGAATCCTGTGTAACTTGACAATTTGGATCCAAACTTGGTTTACTGGGAGGACAAAGAGGGTGGTGGTAGAAAGCTGTTTGTGTGACAGGAGCCTGGTGTGCAGTGGTGTACCATACAGATTTATGTTGGGTCCCTTTTATTATTTGAGATATTCATAAATGTTGAGGATGAGAATGTTAATGGGGGACATAATAATAAGTTTACAGATGACATGAGATCGACCCACGTGGTTGACAGTGAGGAGAAAGCTGTCAGGTTACAGGAGGATATGAGCCGATTGGTCATTTTTGCAGATACGTGGCAGATGGAATTTAACCCTGATAAATGTGAGGTGATGCACTTTAGCCCACATCCTTCTAAACCTTCCTTATTCATGTACCCATCTGGATGCCTTTTAAATGTAATTGTACTCACCTCCACCACTTCCTCTGGCAGCTCATTTCATACATGCACCTCCCTCAGTGTGGAAAAGTTGCCCCTCGTGTCTTTTTTAAATCTTTCCCCTCTCACATTAAACCTCGCCCTATAGTTCTGGACTCTGATATCCTGGGAAAAAGACCTTGACTATTCACCCTGTCCATCCCCCTTATGATTTTGTAAACGTCTGTAAGGACACCCTTCAGTCTCTGACACTCCAGGGAAAAATTCCCCAGCCCATTCAGTCTCTCCCTATAGCTGAAACCCTCCAGTGCCAGCAACATCCTTGTAAACATTTTCTGCACCCTTTCAAGTTTAACAACATCCTTCTTGTACAAGTGCAGCCAGAATTGTATGTAGTATTCTAAAAGTGGCCTTGCCAATATCCTGTACAGCTGCAACATGACATCCTAACTCCTATACTCACTGCTTTGACCAATGAAGGCAAGTGTGCCAAATGCCACCTTCATCAACCTGTCAGCCTGCAGCTCCACTTTCAAGGAACCATGCACCTGCATCCCTAGGTCTCTTTGTTTGGCAACACTCCCTAGGGCCCTACCATTAATTGTATAAGTCCTACCCTGGTTTGCAGTCTGTGGATTGCCATTGAAGTAAAGCTTAACTGGATCAGTTACATATGTACTGTGGCTCCAGGAACAGCTCAGAGGCTGGGTTTTCTGTGTTCTGTAACTCACCTCCTGACGACTCAAAGCCTTTCCACCAGTGGGCATCTACAAGGTATAAATCAGGAGTATAATGGAGTATTGCCCACTTGCCTGGATGAGCATAGTTCCAACAATGCTCAATGACCTTGGTAGCATCCTGAACAAAGCAGCTCTCTTGACTGGCACCCTAACCACCACCTTAAGCATTCACTCCCTCTGCAACTGGTGCATTGGAGCTGACGTGCATATTATGTATGTACACTATAGCAACTCACCATTGCTTCTTTTAGACAGGACCTGCCAAGAGCCCAAAGTCTACCACTTAGAAGAATAAAGGCAGCAGACATATGGGAACATTACATCTGCCAAGTAGCTCTTCAAATCATATACTATCCATTTTCATAAATATATCCCCGTTCTGTCATTGTCACTGGATAGAAGTCCTGCAGTGACTCTCTAACAGCACAGAGGGTGCACTTCCACCATACAGACTAACTGCTGCGGTTCTTGAATGTTACCAGGATATTGTCTGGGAAATTTGAAGTGAGCAATAAATGCTGCCCTTGCCAGCAATAGAGAAAGAATCCTGACTGTACATGTGACTTATTCCTATGTGAATTTACTGGAGGATTGTAGAGCACAGAGGTTCAGGTGACAAAGTTGGGCAAATGATTGAAGTATCAATGGAGAAGCATTTTGTAGACAGCAATGATATGATTGTGATGAAAAAGAACAATGATTGACCTAAAATTGAAGCTCTCAATTGAGGGAAGGCTGATTTTAATAAGATCAGCCATGATTTGGCCAGAATGGAGCGGGAGCAGATACTTTTAGTTAAATCTATTTCAGAACAGTGTGGTGCATTCAAGAAGGAAATATGGAAACTACAGGCTTACATGTTCCAATAAAGAAAATGGATTGGACTGTCAAATCCTATGAACCCTGGATATTGAGGAATATACGTCATTGAATTAAAAGAAAAAAGGAGGCTTATCGCAAATACCAAGGGCTCAAAACAACAGAAGCCCTGAAGGAGAATAGAATGTGCAAGAACTTAAAAAGGAGATTAGAAGGGGTGAAAGGAGATATGAAAGGATATTGGCAGGTAAAATAAAGGAAAATCCTACATTGTTTTGCAGGTACATTAAGGATAAAAGGATAATGAGGGAAAGAGTAGGTCCATTAAGGGCCAGATTATTAATTGGTGCATGAAGTAGTAATGTGTGTGTGAAATAACATTTAAGAAATATTTAGATGTGCACTTGTGATGCCAAGCCATAGAAGGCTATGGGTCAAGTGCTGGTAAATGGAACTATAATAGTTAGGTAATTATTTTTGACAGGTACAAATATGATGGGCTTAAGGGCCTTTTTCCATCCTGTAGATCTCTATGATTGTATGACTTAAGAGTGAAAGAAAGTCATCCTCAGTCTCCAGGGACTGCCTAAGCAGGAAAGCAGTTTAAAATACTATCGTGTTTTTTTTCATCCATTTGAGATTTACTCTGATGTGATCAGAACTTAAATTTGATGCATCATGTCCATTAGTTTTCCCAATTTGTTAATTGATGCCTCAGACTAGTATTGTTAAAAACTTTTAATATTTGCAACTTTAGGTTGCTAGCATAGATTAACACTGAAAAATATGGGGATAATACTCAATATGACAAGATAAAATTCATAGTATCATTAGATGTAAATGGATCACCCAAACTCCAAAAAGGTAAATCTATAGTCTACAAACATAGAAGGTGGTTAATGTCCTGTGGAGATAACAGGTGATAATTGAAGACATGTACAAGTTAGATTTGTAATTCTGTTTGCAAGGTTGACTTAATCTGCTGCAGTTTTGCTCAATTCCTTTTGATTCTAAGGAATGATTTTGAAATCCCTTTGAAGGTTTGACTGTTATCAATTGTGTCTCTCAGGCCATTGAGTGAATTGTGAAAAGTTCATTGCAAGGCATTTAGGAATAGGCTATTCAGCCCACTACCTTTATAAATAAACTAAAGAACGAATGGGTTTTGTTGTTCAAGTGACATCACTATATGCTTTCAATGTTGTAAGCAACCTGGTGCTAGATTCTTATGTACTAGCTCAGAAGGATGTATAATACAAAGAAGATGCATCAGAAAGGGAGACCTCATATGTTGTGGGGAATGTTCAAAAACTCAAGGTGCATTTCTCTAATAAAAAACGTATTGCCATTACTTTTAGAAAAGTAACTGCCGATGTGCACTAGATTTTGTTTTCAACACATTGATTGTCTTCAAGTAAATAGAATGACAATAGCCAGTGGGATAAACATGAGAAAAAAATTGAATAATTGGAGAGATAGGGTGTTGCTGGAAACTGAATAATGAACCACTAAAGTATTATAAATGGATTGATTATTATGAGATACAAATGATTTCTGGTGAAGTAGAATTCTTGGTTTTTGTCGGATATCTTTCTATCTGATGTTGACCTGTATCTTGAAGTGAAAATGATTCTGTGACATATGTTGTACTGTACAGGATATACACCAGCAAACCACTGCACTTTAATTTCACAGTGCTTGGTATTAACTCAAATTTTTCAATGCGCTGCCAAGCATTTTCTCCTACATCGCAGCATCCTTCAAACTCACAACTGTAATCAGCAAGGTGCAGTTTGCAATAGTAAGAAAGCAAAACTTTTTTCTGTGAAAAATTGCTAACCAGTATATGATGAATGAGATAATAAATAGATGCAAAACTGTTCAGTGCTGTTATCTAGTTTTACTTCATGAACTACACAAGGTTCACTCCTGTGGTTTCTGATGTCATCTGAACCATTCTGCATTGTTTGCAGCCTTATTCTCTCAGTTCGACTTAATTTCAGCTTAAACCAGAAAAATCCATCACAAACAGCACTTTTCAGCCTTCCAGTACTTAGACACAATTCAATGTAAATTGACAGTACAGCAACTTAAACATCTTGCTGCTGTGGAACTTTGGGTTCCTGCAGTCTGCACTACTCACGTTCTTAGAAGTTTTTTGATCTGTAGTTTAGTAAACAAGAAACTAGATCACAAAATCAATTCAGTCAAGACTGTTGTTACGTCTCGGCATAAAAAAACTAAAGTGGGGAAAAAATCCATGGGGGTGGAGGGGGAAGAAGTTAAATTTGGAATAAATCAATCATATAATATAGTGGTTGTGGATTGACCTACTGAGGGTTGGAGTTAAAAATGCATAATCTTGCACTAGGGAAAATGTACTTACAATATGTCCTGCTGAGAAAAAAAAACTTATTCTGCACCCCTCCCAAAAAGTTAGAACTGACAAGATAAAAAACTAATAGGGCAAACTCACTATGAAATCATCTAGCAAGGTCAAAGTCATCACTTTTCTATGCAGCTCAGATTGATAAGGTTCCCTGGCAGCAATGCTAAGTATAATCTTGATTATGGTTTCATTGATATTACAAATGACTAAGAATGTTTAGAATGCAAGGATTAATCAGTGCAATGTACCCATGGATTTCTCTGGTATGTGTGGGCTTCTGCTTGATAAAAAGATTCCATTGTGCTGTCAAATCTGAACAAGAAACAGATTTCAAAGTAGTTACAGTGTGTAAAGTACTTAAAATGCAGTAATTGGCTGATAGAAACTGCACTAAGACATTCCTGCTTAGGCCATCCCAGGAATTCTATAATGTCCCTGCAGTATAACATGATAGACATATTTTGAATACAAAGCTGTGAAGTAGCACGTATTTTACATATTGTATGAACAGACAATGGAATAAGTGGTAATGAACTACTTAAATCAG
Source organism: Rhincodon typus (assembly GCF_021869965.1). Classification (NCBI taxonomy): domain Eukaryota; kingdom Metazoa; phylum Chordata; class Chondrichthyes; order Orectolobiformes; family Rhincodontidae; genus Rhincodon; species Rhincodon typus. Next base: position 58,443,222 of record NC_063335.1, on the reverse strand, counting down.
AAAAAGTATACTTTTCACATTCTCATATACAGTTTATAATTCTCATTTTTGCATAATGTTTTCTTTCTTTATAACAGATTTTGAAAGGAAGATTTGTTTAAGAGCAAGTTTCTTCAGTGTACGAATTATTTTGCCACGTTCATTGTTCTTTTTTATTGCACACACCATTTAAGCTGTCTCAGTTTTCTTTTATCAAAAAATACGTTTGTTTTGCTGCAATGCAGCCCGTTGAGCTAAGGTGACCTTCCGCCTTTTGGTATCTTTATCCTCCCTATTAGTCACCCATATCAGATCCGCAGTTACAGTACATAACAAACCGGTCCACATGTGTTAACAGCCAATATGTAACAGGTGAGAATAATGTGCCCATTAGCTTTAGCGCAGATTGATCTGTCCTGATTTTTTTCAGAGGTTTCACTTGCTGCTGCCAAGAGTTTCCTCTTTAAATTGTGCGGTGATTCATGTTAGTGGTCGTGTCTGTGTCGCGCTAGCAAAGGGATAAAAATTTCTCAGGCTTCTTCGTGTAGCAAAATCAGAAATATTTTCTCCAGCCAGTTGATGCTTCTAGGAGAAATTTAAGCATTTCTTTGAAAAGTGACCAGGGAAATATTCAAGAACATATTTGCAGTGTTGTTGCATATTGTGGTATGTATGTGTCAGCTTTGACTCAGCGGGAGCACTCTCACCAGAAGGTCATAGATTCAAACCCTGCTCCAGAGATTTCAGCAAGTCGTCCTGGCTGATCCTCCTATGCATGCTAAACTGCCAGACACGCTGTCTTTCAGATGTGGCCTTAAACTATGATTCCATCTGCTCTTCCTTGCGAATATGAAAGATCCCATGGCACTGTTTAAAGAGCAAGGGATTACTCCCGATGACCTGGCCGATCCTCATTCCTCCCTCGGCAGCATGAAATTTAGTTATTATTTTCTGATTATGAAAGAGCAAACTGGCTGCTGCATTTCCACATATTACTATAGTGGCTACACTTCAAAAGTTCTAATTGGTTATGAAGTACCATGGTATATCCTAAAAACATGAAAGGTGCTATATAAATGCAACTCTTTGTCCTTTTCTTTATTGTCCAAAGAACCTCTTACTCCCAGATGAAGATATTCGGGAAAAGAGGTTCCGACGGTGGCCACAGGTTTTGGACCATTGTTGTTTGCAATTGTGCAAGGTAATATAATCCATGTTAACAAACAGAAATCGCATTCTTTATCAGTGCTGATACTGCTGCGCAACGGTGTTCAATCGTTAAATGTATTCTCCTTCCATAAAGAAGGGTAACATTTCGCACTCCCTTCCAGAATAAAGGGTAATTACTAATAGTGGAAAGGTGAAATTCTGCCAATAATACCGTAAATTAACAAATTTAATTCCCTTAAAACGAATCAACTGCAATAATTAACAATATGCATTATTTACAATATGCATTGTCCTATTAATGCATTTATTTAGGTTTCATTAAAAAGGAGTTATTAATACATCTGTACCCACCCCGTTTCCCTAATGCCAAAATATTTTTAAAACATCATCATCTAATCTGGGTCTGCCACTTTCTCTCTTGCACTTTATACGTAATCAAATGCGAAGTATTAATCCATAAGTGATAATCCTTGTGGCAAATGGTACTTTAGATAAAGTGTAGGTTTAAAGCTTCAAAGCAGTCTGCCGTGGAAATTGTGTTGGTTTAAAATGATATTTTGCATTGTGTCTATAGACAACACCGTAGAGAAGTTTACTAATACCTGAGCGAGGTCTGCAAATCATTCCGAGCTTTGAAGTGCAGCACAATTCCTTCAATTAGCATCACAAATCCAACCTACTCTACACAGCATTATCTTCGTATTTTCCTTTAGGTGTCAGAACCTATCAGGCTTTTGTGCCTTTTGACTTGAATAACAGTGTTTCAAACCTGGAAGTGCCAGAGATTCATCACATCATTTTACACAACAGCCAATGAAGCGGTTCGTAAAAGAATTTACGCCATTTTTAATAATTTCAGAATTTATTTGGATGTTTAACATTCCTGCATTTTTGTAGTGCCGTTGCTAAGTGTTTAAAATAAATATGCAGAGTATTTTTTCATGTGTTTCTCAATTGCCAATTAATTGTCATCAGTGGGCTTTACTAGGCGAGGCCAGAGACCAATAGTTTAGATGACATAGATTATATAAATATTGTCTTCACAAAACAGATGAAAAGAATTTTAAATAAGACTAATAAAACAGATTTCACTGGACCTTTCAGCCTACAAAGTAAATTGTTTCTTCTTGGATTATAGACATGACCTCAAATGCGTAACCATTCCCTAGCCTTTGACTTTAGACATTACAGCATGTTTTTCAGCCCCTTCCGGAATTCCCGAGTGTATTTAATATTGGCTAACAAGGGACGCAAGATCCTGAGAGCTCTATTAAGGGATGATAGCAGACAAATTATGCTGCAACCATCTGCTGTTTTCAATACACAAAGAACTGAGGGAAAGCATGAAGCTGCTTTACAGGATTACTGCTGAATATTTATTAACATAGATTTATGGACGAAGTAAACTGTAGTGTTTCGTGATTTTACACTTCCGGGAAGGAACTGTCTGAGAGAAAATTAGTGAGGCGGCACTGTAGTCTGTTCTCTGACCCATTCTCTAGATGAGATTGTGAAATCACTCTAGTCATATCTATTAGATAACTTTTATCAAATTAACGTTCTTGTGTTTGAATACCATTTCAGTAACTTTAATGTTACATTAATATTTTGAAGATTGTTATTCTGGAATATTTTACTTTAAAATGATTAAGATGTGCCAAAATCTCTAATGCATGATTACCAGTGTTACACATGGCTTACTTTTGTTCATATTTTAAAAGGGCTTGTATTTAACAAAATCACTCCAGAAACCTTTCTGGATAGCAGTGACAAATATTAAATACTCCAAAAGGAAAATGGATGAGAGCCTGTCGTGGTATTGTCTGATCAATGGAGGTACTTCTACACAAATCAACTTCCATTGTTTCACTTGCTTCAGAAAAATTGTTTCAGAATATGTCCAGTGAAGCCTGTTTGAAGAGGCCTGATCAAGTTAATCAGCAAGTACAGTACAGAAATTGACTCTTGCTATTTTCATTGTACAATTGGTATAGTGAAACAGACGATTGTCTTTATATTGTTTAACTGAGACCCAGGAAAAGGGGTTGAAATTACACTATTGGGGTAAGAGTTTAAGCTTTTATCTTAGGGATATAATGAAAACTGGAAATGAAACTGATTTGACAGTAAATGCATTCTTCAAATAGTTTTAAACGACAACCTTCACAGATATTATGCAGGAATAAAATTGATATTATTAAGCAAGGATTTTTTATAATCTCAGATATTGATATAAAGCTCAATATTATGTTGCATTTTCACGATTATCTGCAATTTTATTTGGAATATTAAAAGAGCTGGAAAAGAATTGGAATGCACTGACCTGGAATGTAAAATGTCTAATGATGTACAGCTTTTAATATGTGCATATATTGAGTACTAATAATCACAAAGACATTTGAGAATGGTTACACTAAAATATGCTGCCTTTCAATTTAGTAGAGAATGATTTCTCCTATCAGTTTGATGGGGAGAAATCTCTATCTGCTCAAGTGCAAAAGTTATTTGATCATTTTAGCCTTGAAACATGACCCATGGCAAAGTGCTACATAATGGAGGATAGTTGAGAGGCATTACTCCATAATAGCATGAGACTTAAATATGGAAAGAATATCTTTCCATCATGTGCTGTGAGCATACAATGGAAACACCTGAATTGCTAACATGGCTGATTTTTGACCTAGCCACGAGAGGTCATATGGTAAGCTGTGCCTGAGTGATAATGCATTACAATTCAGATTGAAGTCATGTCATCCCTCTAAGAGGTTGTTGTAAAAACTAGCCCAGTAATTTTGTTCTGTTCAGACAGAATTTGTAACATATAGGCTTGCTTTCAAAAAAGGGGAACACTGACCTCAGAGTTGAATTCATCCAAATGTGTAATGATCCTGTTAAGATTCAAATAGGTGAGGGGAGCTATGGAGAGCTGAATTCCCAAAGGTGACAGTTTTGAAGTGATAGGCAGGAAATGTTAAATGAAAGGGACAATAAGTATGACACCACATTGAGAGGGTTACAGAGTTGCAATGATAGGAGCAGAACCACTATTAAGAAGATCAATAGTAGTCGTTGCAAACCCATTTGCATCACAGATTATTCAGAGAGATCTTATTTGAATATTGAAATATCCTTGGATGAAGGCAATCTTTATTTTCATGAGAATGCTTTGCAGAAATCAGAATGGTGATATGAACTAACAACATTTATTGACAGCAAATGAAAGGAGATCCACTATTAATAAATAATCACTATTTTGAAAAAAAATCTTTGGCTATTAATCAGAAGTATCCACAAAAGCATTAATTTACCATTCATAATGCATAGCATAACAAGAAAATAGAAAGTTTATGAACAGTTCTGACCCATGGCCCAATCGTTATATTCTGTAGCATATGTTCGATTTTACAAAGATATGCCTGAATTTCCATTCCTGAGTTGAATGTTTGATCATGAAAATTTGTGATTCCACAAACCTGACACAGGAGAAACTACCTCAGGCAATTTGATTTCTCTTGCAGGGAGGGGAGGGTGTTAAAGGAATTGGGCGCTCACTCCCATTAGTGTTGAGGCAGCTGTAGGGGCTATCAAGTTGCCAAATCCATGTGAGACGTGGGCTGCCTGAAAGGCCAGATTTGGTGCTTTCACTATACCCCAGTTGTTGCAAAACATGAATGCAGAAACAGCTCTCTCAGCGTTCATCCCCCTCAACAACACTTCCCGTGCTCCATCCATATCAACACATTTCACCTCATGCCTTCATTTACACTCCCTTTCTTCATACCCTCCACGCCAAGCTTTACTTCTTTGCCTCCCCATGGCCCATCGTGCCAAACCTTGCTCCTCCACAACTATACAGGAAGGAAACTAACAACAAGAGTACATGAACACCAACTGGCTACAAAAAGACACGACCAGTACCTACTCATCTCAATCCAAATGGACAAGGAGAACCACCATTTCGACTGGGACAAGCTAGGCAGAGACAGGTACGAGAATTCTGAGAAGCCTGGCACTCCACGAAACATGCTATTAATAAACATATTGAACTCGACCCCATATACATTCCACTATGGTGGAAAACCGGAAGTGAAGCAATCCATCTCAACAGACCCCAGAGTTTAAAAACCAGGTGGGAAAACACACCGACGCTTCATCGGAGGCTGCACTGAGGATGTTACCCAGCATGGTAACAAACCGTCTGCGAAACAAGAAACCAGCTTGGTGAGCCAACCAAGATCAACGCCCACAATCCAAGCTACAAATCTACTCCAAAACCTTAGACAACTATACTCTAGGCTTACACCTGCTATGCCAATTTACCCACTATCCACCATGAGCAGACCTTAAGAACCATGTTGAGATGAAGTAAAATAAAACTAAGCGTCCTGTTGAGTTCACTATATTCACATTGTAGCACCATATCTCCACCTGGAGATGCCCCTCGACCTCCCTAAAAGAGTACTCTACTTCACCAAAGAACTCTGATTAAATTAGACTTACTCCTGATAATTGTAAAGCCCAGAAGTTATGCTGCCAGCATCTCACTCATGAAGATTGGATGCATTTGAAGACATCAGCACTTTTACATATTCAGTTGTCTTTGTGAACCATGGATTTATAAAGTATAATCTACCTTCAATCCCCTAGCAAAAGTTAATTCTGGGTTTGGGGACATGATGTTCAGAATCAAGGCTCTAGCATCATTTTAATTAAGCTGGACTTCCTCTTTGTTGTTACTAAAGTCCACACTACAGCTTTTATTGTTATCTGGGCAGTATTCTATTGTGGTCAGAACAAATAATTAAATGTAATCATTATGAAGAATGTTTATGATTTTAGCTTATTGTGTCTGCTTTGAAAAGGAAGACCTGAATCTGCTGACATACTGCTTTGGGTAAAGACACTGAAGGTGTAAACATATAGAATTGGACCCCATATACAAACCCATACAGATCAAACCTGGAAATGACACTACTCACCATAACAGACCAGACAGTGTAAATTCCAAGCGGAGTAGAATAACATTGCTTCATTGGAGGCTCCACTGATGATGTCACCTAGCATGGTGACAAAACATCTGAACAAAAACAAGAGAGGTGCAAAGAGGGTAAATAATTGGGTGTGTTGGCCCTGGCATGCTTTTCTCGCTACCACACCAACTGAGTTCTAGGCAAGAAGATCCATGGGCAATCTAGACCACCAACTGTAGCTTGGGTTGTGGATGAGGTTATTGACTTGCTCGCCGAGCTGGCTTGCAAGTCAATAACCTAGGCTGCCAACAATTGTGGTCAATTAATAATTATGTAGGACCTAAACTCACCAACTTCCCAAATACATGCCTCAGAGGGTTAAAAAGCTGGCTAGTTCCCTGATTGGGAAGGCAGAGTGACCACGTGCCATTTCACAGGGGATGTCCAATTGCCCCAATCAGGTGCAAGTAAAGACTCGTGTGAAGTCGCTGAAAGCCACATCCTCAAGACTTTGCATATAAGTCCTGAAGCCCTGCTCCCTTGATCCCTGTCCCCCTCTACCCAGCAACATGAAGACACAAAACACTACCTTCTTACTAATGGATCCCAAGATAGTTCCTCCTCAATCATTGGCCTTTACGACACAAAAAACACCAGCCTCTGATTGGCCAGCAGTTTCTGTTGACCGGGGACATCAGTGTCTAGGTCTGCAAAAGGCTGAGGAATTTGCCATTGCCCACCTAACTCTTCAGTGGGATCAAGTGAGTTCTCTCAGCTTTGTGTGGTAAGTTAGTTGCAATCTAAGTAAAAATCAGAACATCATACCCAAAGACTTTATGATGTGAATATTTTGCTTTCCTCTATGCCTGTTCCACAAAAGTCGTGGATGTGTCACATTAGGTTCAAGCCATATTAACAGCCTGAGAAATGTCACTTGTTAATGAGGGCATTTCTCTGATAGTTGTTTCAAGGCAAGCCACAATGTTAACAATTAGTTAATTATACACCATTCATATCAATTCATTTTAAGTCATGTAACAGTTGTACAGTTGATTTTCTGATTCCTGCATGTAGCATGGCCTGCTGGCCTGTACTTTACTGATCAGTGGGTCTGCAGTTATAGGTACGATTCCTGCAGAAGCACTTATTAACTACCTCTGATATAGAAACATAGATAATATGAGTAGGAGAAGTCATTAAGCTGTTCATACCTGCTCCACCATTCAATATGATCATGGATGATCATTCATCTCAGTACCCTTTCCCTCTTCCTCCCCATGCCCTTTTAATCCCTTTAATCCTAAGAACTATATTTAACTGCTTCTCGAAAACATTCAATGTTTTGGCCTCGTTTGATTTCTGTGGCAGAAAATTCCACAGGCTCACCACCCTCTGGGTGAAGAAATGTTAGTTCATTTCAGTCCTAAATCGCCTTCTCTGTATCTTTTAAACTGTGACTTTTGTGATTCTGGGCTCCCTGCTCATCTGGAATATCTATTCTGTCCAGTTCTGTTAGAATCTTATAGATTTATGTGAAATCCCCATCTCCCCCAATTCATTCCTGTAAATTCCAGTGAATGTAGTCCTAATCAATCCAGTCTCTCCACATATGTCAGTCTTGCTTTCCCAGGAATCAGTCTGGTGAACCTTGGTCGCATTCCCTCCATAACTAGAACATCCTTCCAAGTGTGCTCTCACTAAGATCCTGTACAATCACAGAAAAACTTCCCTGCTCCTACACTCTAATTCCCTCACTACCTGTCCCATTTTGCCTTCTTTACTGCCTGCTATACCTGCATGCTTAGTACAGGCAAATGCCACACCTCCAATCCCACTGTTTGTCACAAATACAGAACAACTTTAAGTAGTGCTTGAGACTATTGCCTGCATGGACCTCATTGCCATTCATTGAAAAAGCTACTGTGTACTGTACAGATGGTTGCATACACTGCTGCATGTCCCCAGAGTTCCAAAATAGTCTGTGTCGCTGAGGTGTCACTATCTGACTAAATCTCTGCCACCATATCTATGAAAATCTGTTATAAAGTTATCTCCAAATTCATTCACTGGGAATGTGAACCTTTCTCTCACAAAGTGATCTGGGGTACTGGGATGCCTTTCCCCTTTATTCAATGGATATTAAATTCTGCGCAGCATCCATTCAGTATACGAAGAGTAATATGCAAAGTGACTTAAAGAAAATTAATTTCTTAAAGCAACAGAGATTTTCTGCTAGATGAGGAAAATAAAAGTGAAAATAGTCATCATGCTTGGAAGCAGCAGTGGAGAGAAAAAAGCAAGTTAATGTTTGAAGTTAATGACTTTCCATCAGAACTGGTACTAATTAAAAATGTAAGAAAGTAAAATGGGCAGGAGGCTGGGGAAGGTTAAATAACAAAATAAAAAGTAAAATAGTGCAGATGCTGGAGATCTGAAATAGAAATAGAAACTGCTGGAGAAACTTAGCAGGCTTAGAAGTATCTGTGAAGAGAGAAACAACGTTAAAGTTTCAGGTCCAAAATGACTCTTCTTCAGAACACTTAGATTAATTCTGAAATTTAAATTTATTAAATTTAGGTTTATTTTAAATAACAAAACTTTATATAGCAAGGGTAACAGAATCGTAATGAGACTTGTAAAGAAATAGAAGGACATCTAGCAGAGGCGTGGAAAGCAAAAGAAAAGAGAAAAATCATCAGTGATAAAACCAACCAAAGGAGAAGGAAATCCAAATGGGATTGAATCTGAAATTGTTGAACTCAATCTTAAATTCAGAAGGATAAAAGTGTCTAATCAAAAGCCATTGCCAGGCTTTGGGTATGAAGAGCCTGGAGCTATTTTGAGCCCTGCATCTTATTTGAATAGACCTGGCAAGCTGCCCACAGCAACTAGAATCAGGCCAGTGCAACACCAGGCAACTTACTGTCTACTCAGCTCCAGAAGCAAGGTTTGCTATTGTGAAAGTAAGGGACCCGAGACTGAAAAGAACCACATAGTAGCATATAAGAGTGAATTATCAATTTCTACTGCTGGAAGTTGACAACACACGCTGTGCAGAACCAGTCCATAACATCTTGGCTTTTGTGTTTTATTGTGATATATTTGAAAGGGCTACCCATCCCTTTTATAAATTGACAAATAAGCAGGTGAATGTGTCCCAATGGTATTATATCTTACCAAGTTGAATAAGGTAATCATTAGCAATTAAGGAGCTGTTTTTCATTAATGTAAATTTTCCTTGTTTATTAAAACATGTGAATTTCCTTCAGTTAACAGTGGTAGTCCTTTTCAATGATCTGCTTGTCACTTTCAGGTCAATTTCATGAATTACAAATGAACCACACCATGAACTCTGTACACCTGATTTAGATGTAAGATTCTCCATTACTGGAGTAATATGCAAATATCTTTTTAAAGGAGCTTCCACACAGCAATTCATAGATCGCTAGAAGCTAGAAAACCCAGACGCAAAGATTTAAGTACCAATGTTGACGGCTTGCTTTTTGAATGCTTTTACTACAAGCATATGTGAGCTAGGAAATCAGAAAAATGCAGATCTAATTCCAACAGAATATCTAAATCACACTTTTAAAGCAAGCTCTACCCTCAATGTTGACTTAGCCATATAAACGCAGGCCTGCTGAAGCCAGTTTCTTAAAGGTAAATTAAGAGGGCTAAAAGGGGTCACGAAATATCTTTAGCAAACAGGGTTAAGGAAAATCCCAAAGCCTTTTATTCATACATAAGGATCAAGAGGGTAATTAGAGAAAGGGTTGGCCCACTCAAGGACAAAGGAGGAAAGTTATGTGAGGAGTCAGAGAAAATGAGTGAGATTCTTAATGAGTACTTTGCGTCGGTATTCACTGAGGAGAGGGACATGATGGACATTGAGGTTAGGGATATAGATATTTGATTACTCTAGGTCAAGTCAGCATAAGGAGCGGGGATGGAAGTGTTGGGTATTCTAAAAGGCATTAGGGTGGACAAGTCCTCCGGTCCGGATGGGACCTATCCCAGGTTACTGAGGGAAGCAAGAGAGGAAATAGCTGGGGCCTTAACAGATATCTTTGCAGCATCCTTGAGCACAGGTGAGGTCCCGGAGGACTGGAGAATTGCTAATGTTATCCCCTTGTTTAAGAAAGGTAGCAAGGATAATCCAGGAAATTATAGACCGGTGAGCCTGACATCAGTGGTGGGGAAACTGCTGGAGAAGATACTGAGGGATAGGATTGATTTACATTTGGAAGAAAATGGGCTTATTAGTGATAGGCAGCATGGTTTTGTGCAGGGAAGGTCATGTCTTACCAACTTGATAGAATTCTTTGAGGAAGTGACAAAGTTGATAGATGAGGGAAGGGCTGTGGATGTCATATACATGGACTTCAGTAAGGCATTTGATAACGTTCCCCATGGTAGGCTGATGGAGAAAGTGAAGTCGCATGGGTTCCAGGGTGTACTAGCTAGATGGATAGAGAATTGGCTGGGCAACAGGAGACAGAGTTGTAGTGGAAGGGAGTTTCTCAAAATGGATAACTGTGACCAGTGGTGTTCCACAGGGATCCGTGTTGGGACCACTGTTGTTTGTGTTATACATAAATGATCTGGAGGAAGGTATAGCCAGTCTGATTAGCAAGTTTGCAGATGACACTAAGATTGGTGGAGTAGCAGATAGTGAAGGGGACTGTTGGAGAATGCAGCAGAATATAGATAGATTGGAGAGTTGGGCGGAGAAATGGCAGATGGAGTTCAATCCAGGCAAATGCGAGGTGATGCATTTAGGAAGATCCAATTCAAGGGCGAACTATACGGTAAATGGAAAAGCCCTGGGGAAAATTGATGCACAGAGAGATCTAGGTGTTCAGGTTCATTGTACCCTGAAGGTGGCAACTCCGGTCGATAGAGTGGTCAAGAAGGCATATGGCATGCTTTCATTCATCGGACGGGGTATTGAGTACAAGAGTTGGCAGGTCATGTTACAGTTGTATGGGACTTTGGTTCGACCACATTTGGAATACTGCGTACAGTTCTGGTCGCCACATTACCAAAAGGATGTGGATGCTTTGGAGAGGGTGCAGAGGAGGTTCACCAGGATGTTGCCTGGTATGGAGGGCACTAGCTATGAAGAGAGGTTGAGTAGATTAGGATTATTTTCATTAGAAAGATGGAGGTTGAGGGGGGACCTGATTGAGGTCTACAAAATCATGAAAGGTATAGACAGTGTGGATAGCAAGAAGCTTTTTCCCAGAGTGGGGGACTCAATTACTAGGGGTCACAATTTCAAGGTGAGAGGGGAAAAGTTTAAGGGAGATATGCGTGGAAAGTTCTTTACGTAGAGGGTGGTGGGTGCCTGGAACGCGTTGCCAGCGGAGGTGGTAGAGGCCAGGACGATAACATCATTTAAGATGTATCTAGACAGATACATGAATGGGCAGGGAGCAGAGGCATACAGATCCTTGGAAAATAGGCTACAGGTTTAGATAGAGGATCTGGATCAGCACAGGCTTGGAGGGCCAAAGGACCTGTTTCTGTGCTGTAATTTTATTTGTCCTTTTGTTCTTTGTTCTAATATTTAGCTTAAAACACCATTGTTTGATGAAGCATCGATATGTTTATTTGTATTGTATTTGTTGTTATTTTGGGTTCAATTTTGGCAATATCTTTTATGCTTCATATTTTTCAGCAGTATCAACGTTGTTTTGCAACTAAACATGCAGTAATCCAAGTATTGAGAATGGAAGTCCTTTGGAGGTTGCTGTAATACTCCACAATTTAGATGAGAAGGAAGCATTTATGGGAATAGGAATGTTTGCTACCCAGTCATGTAGTAACAAGATCAAGTTCCCATCCAACAATCAAGAAGGGGAAATCATAGACTCTACTTCATGCACTGCAATTGGGGGCTCTTCACTCAGTTGTAATCTGATATAAAGCCCAGTGAATATTTATAATCCACTCTGAAGCTGGTCAAACCTTCAGCACACCTTCTTAGTAAGTGTGACTTAAGTCCAAATATACGCTGAATATTTTATGCCAGTTATTCAATTAGCTTTTCTCCACAAATACCGCTGCGCAAAAATTATGCTGTAATGCCTGATTGGTGTCACTTCATCTAATAATGGACAGCTGGCCTAGGTATAATCTTGTCTATTGCAGAAGTTAATCAAAAGTTTTAAACTATATAATTAGCATTTCTGTAGAAAAATCATATTTTAATATTTAAATCTGGAGTCATTAATATTGTGATGGTAGAACTGAGTTGTCTTCAAGTTTTTGATGTCAAGTTTTCTGAGTTTAAGACTTGGTTGGCTTCATCAACTGAAAGTGCTTGTTGGGAAATTACAGACAATGAACCATTAATTTCTCCATTGTATGAATTGGCTGGCAAGAAATATAATCACAGAAAATTAATCCCATCAGTAAGACCTGGAACAAAAGATTCAGTGCTACACTTTCTGTCCTAAAACACAAAATGGTTGTTATTACATCAAGTAAGAGAAATCTGTTTTGTTCGTTTTCACATGAATGAATCCATAATTTCAACGTTAGCTAGCCAGTCTCAATCCTAAAATAAAGCAAAGAACTGTGGTTGCGGGAGATCTGACACACAAAAAACAGGAATTGCTGGAAAATCTCAACAGGCCTGTTAGCATCTGTGGAGAGAAAACAGAGTTAACTTTGTGAGACCAATGATCCTTCAGAACTCAGTCTAAAGCTGGCGGATCTATGATATGCGAGTTTAGCAAGGGTGACACAGTGGCACAGTGGCTAGCACTGCTATCTCACAGTGCTAGGCACTCATGTTCAATTGTAACCCCAGGTGACTGTCTGTGTGGTATTTGCACGATCTCCCTGTGTCTGTGTGGGCTCCTGCTGGGTGCTCCGGTTTCCATCCACAGTCCAAAGATATGCAGGTTAGGGTGGATTAGACATGTTAAATTGTCCCATAGTGTCCTGGGATTGCAGCCTTAGTGAATTAGCCATAGTAGATGAGATTCAAATGGTCTTCAGTGTCGGAGCAGACTCAATGGGCTGAATGGCCTTTATCTACCCTGTAGGGAATTCTGTGATTCTAATACAAATGCATATGGCTACACTATTGAGAAGTTATCTATGTGTATTGTTTTTCATTTTCACCCCAGCCTATGCAATAACCCATAGCCAATACTACCCAGACACTAGAGAGGAGCTAAGAGAGGATTGCCTGAATTTCCTGTTTGGGCCATTTAAAAGCAACAGCACAACCCTGGCTGCCACCTGCCTGCTACTCGATTGGGGTAATGATATGGTCAGGAATATCAGAGGAATGTAATGGCTGTGTGCATTATGAAGGTTGGTTGACTATGAGAATTACAATCGAGAAAAGTTAACTCAAAAGGGCATAATGTTCACAGAAGAACAGTCAGACAATTCTAAATCATTCACTGAATCACTTTACTCTTTGTTCAGAATCTTGACTAACCATTTTTCTCCCTGATCTAAATTCATAAATCTCTTTTAATCTCTTGCCAAACAAGGCATCTGTCATGTTGCATCTCGACTGTTACAAAAAAGTTAGTCTTTATTATAACATTGTTTTTTTTTGTCCTAATTTTTATATTACTTCTACATGAATGCCAACTCCAATCATCCTAGGCAGCAGAGAAGGAATGATTCATGCTGTCCATGCCTTTCACTGCTTGACCAGATGTATGATCCAATCAGAGTGAGCTAAGTTGTCATATTGCAGCCTGGTTGACAACTAAGAGAATTGACCTGTACTCCCTCCCTCAATCTACTGACCTAGACAAACACTCTTCTATTCTTGTCCATGATGCTATAGATACTAGTTGGGAGCAGGATGCTCTACTGCAAGAATCCTAAAAAAAGGGACAATTTTAGCATTTTCTCTGCAAGATGGTATTAATCTCTTTTAATGCCTCCTCTCCAGTGGAACTCACATATTTTAACAGTTTCTCATATTGGACTATCACTCAAAAATTTATTAAATGCATTTATTATCAAGGCAGACATCAAAATAATCATCTGGTGCAATCACAACATATCATTAGAAACAACTTTTCATTTTACATTTAAAAAAATGCATTGAATTAAATATACCTTTATCGTATGCAGTTACAGCTATAGGTGTTTGTGCAATAATTTCTGCATGTTATAAATGTGTGTATTATTTTTGTTTTGTCAGTGTGTGTTTTTGGATGGGGTGAAGGGTACACAAAACCAAGGGGAAAGCATTCCAGTACTCTACAGTGTGCTCGTTCCTCCACTGAATATTCATATTTCATATACTGTTGGCTAAAAGGCTTTTAATTACAACAACAAGACAAAAAAAAACTCCTTGGATTCTTTCCAGACTTGCTAAATGATAAAATAAGCTTGCACTCTCTCGTTCTTAATCTCCGTAAGGCACCTTGGAGCCTCATCTCAGAAATACATGCAACTGAATGTGAAAATGCCATTTAGAGATGCAGGTGTGACATTTGATAAGAAACTTCTGGATTAAATATGTTCTGCTAATGAGGAACCCAGCTACCCCCACCAGGGCTAACTATTGGTTGAATTGTGCACAGGCTGATAACATTCCACATGTGAACATTCAAATTCATTATTAATAAACAGCCCAAGTCTATATCAGTAAGGTCTGGATCGGTTAGCAAGTCTGGGATGCTGTTTCTCATTAACAGAAGACATCAGATCTCCCAGAATGCAGCAAATCTTTTTCTGGCCAGCTTTATACTACATATTAATGGTGCAATCCTAATTCTAACGAGCCATAAAAATGCAACTTTTTCTTCCCCTATACATTGCAGTCTATAAAATCTAGCTTCAGCTTATTCTCCCCTTATGGGCCATTTGCTTAACTAAATCAGTATTTGATCCATTAAAAGCAGATTCACTCCCGAGTCTGATCTAAACCATCCGATATTGATTACTTTTGATTACAATGGATACTTTATTTGGCCTCAGCACCGTGCAATTTGGGTTCTCTTTAGTATGATCATGCACAGACTGTTAAGATGGGCCTGATCTGTCAAAAAGTATGGGTGGTTTTAGCCCTCAATTTCAGAATGTGATTTTTGAAAGAGGAATGGTGTGGCTAAAAATAGCTACAGATATAAATTAATTTTCAGTCCAGAGATTTGATTTGATTTATTAATGTCCCACGTACTCAGTATAATGAAAAATTTTGTTTTGCCTGCTGTACAGGCAGATTATACTATATAAAATGCAGAGAGGTAATAGGATAGAGAGAGGAATACAATGTTACAACTGCAGAGAAGGTTCACAGAGTGAGATCAACATTAAATTTAAGATCTGAGAGTTCCATTCAGAAGTATAATAACAGTGGGATAGAAGCCATTCTTGAACCTATTGCTTCATGTATTTAAGCTTTGGTATCCTCTGCCTGATGGATATAGTTGGAAGAGATTATAACTGGGGTGGAGGAGTCTTTCATTATGTTGACTGCTTTTCTGAGGCAGTGCAAAGTATAGATGGAGTCAATGGATGGAAGGTTGGCTTATGTGATGGACTGGACTGGGTTTACAACTCTTTGTAGTTTTTTATGATCCTGTTTAGAGCAGTTGCCAAACCAAACCATGATGCTTCTGAATAGAATGCTTTCTATGGTGCCATATTTCCTTAGCCTCCTGAGGAAGTAGAGACATTGTTATGCTTTCTTGACAGTCACATAAACATGGATGGGCCAGGGCAGATTGTTAGTGATCATCACTTTTTGAGGAACTTGATGCTCTCGACCATCTCCACCTCAGCTCCATTGATGTAGATAGGGATGTGCCCTCCACCTTGATTCCTGAAGTCAATGACCAATTCTTTCATTTTGCTGATTGTTGAGAGAGAGATTGTTATCTTTACACTATGCAACCAAAGTACTTTATCTCTTTCCTGTATTGTGTCTCATCATGTTTGAGATCCGGCCTACATCAGTGGTGTCATCAATGAACTTGTAGATGGAGTTAAGACAAAATTTGGCCACACAGTCACGAGTGTATAGGGACTGTATTAAGGGGCTGCATATGCAGCCATGTAGGGCACCAGTATTGAGGATTGTCGTGGAGGAGGTTCTGTGGCTATTCTCACTGATTGTGGCCTGTGGGTCAGGAAGTTGAGGATCCAGTTACAAGAGGGTGGAGCAGAGACCTAGGTCTCGGAGTTCGGAGATTAATTTTGTTGAAATTATAGTGTTGAAGGTGGAGCTGTAGTCAATAAGTAGGACCCTGACGTAGGTATTCTTGTTATCCAGATGACGCAGGGAGTACGGCCAGGGAGATGATGTCTGCTGTCGACCTGTTACCACAGTAGGCAAATTGCAATGGATCAAGGAATCCTGGGAGACTTGAATTGATATGAGTCATGACTAAACTTTCAAAGCACTTCATAACTGTGGAGATCAGAGCCACCAGGTGGTAGTCATTGAGGCATGCTGCCTGAGTTTTCTTTGGTACCAGGATGATGGTGGTCTTCTTGAAGCAGATGGGGACTTCAGATCATAGTAAGGAGAAGTTAAGGTTGTCAGTGAGTACTCCCGCCAGCTAGTATGTGCAGGATCTGAGTGCATGGCCAGGGACGACTTCTGGGCCAGTCACTTCCCATGGGTTCACTTTCATAAAGGTTGATCTGATGTTTACTTGGTGACTGAGGGAACAGGTGCATCTGAGACTGTCGGGGCAGGTGACACCATTTCACTGACATCATGTTTGAAATGAGCATAAAATACATTGACTGCCTCAGGGTTGGGATGTATTTTTGTCTGCTATCCTGTTCTGCGTCACTTTGTAGCCCATAATGTCGTGTGGGCCTTGCCACAAATGGCAGGTTAGTTTGGGTCTCTAGCTTAGTCCATAATTGCCTCTTGGCATTTCTAATGGCCTTACTGAGATTGTATTTGGATTTCCTGCAAAGGTCAGTGTCGTCTGACTTGACCACCACAGACCTTGACTTCAGTAGGCAATGGATCTCCAAGTTTATCCAAGGTTTCCAGTTGGGGAACATTCAGATTGACTCCTTTTGAGGCTTAATCTTCTACACACTTAAAAATGAAGTCTGTAACGGTAGTGGCATACTCACTTAGGTTGGCTGCTAAGTTCATGTAGATGGACCAGTCCACTGATTCCAAGCAGTCCAGGAGAAGTTCTTCCACTGCCTCAGACCAGTACTGTACTAATTTCTGTACCAGATCATCATATTTCAATTTCTGTTTGTCAGCCAGGAAGAGGAACGTAGCGTGATGATGTGATTTTCCAAAGCGCAGACAGGGTATGGAGCAGTAGGCATGTTTGGTTTTGGGTGGCATGATGGCTCTGTGGTTAGCACTGCTGCCTCACAGCGCCAGGGACCCCAGTTCAATTCCACCCTCGGGCGACTGTCTGTGTGGATATTGCATGTTCTCCCTGTGTCTGCGTGGGTTTCCTCCGGGTGCTCCGGTTTCTTTCCATAGTCCAAAAAAAAAGTGCAGGTTAGGTGGATTGGCCATGCTAAATTGCCCATAGTGTTCAGGGATGTGTAGATTAGGTGGGTTACAGGGGGCTGGGTCTGGGTGGGATGCTCTAAGGGTCAGTGTGGACTTGTTGGGCCGAAGGGCCTGTTTCCACGCTGTAGGGATTCTATGGATCTATGGTTTTGTAGCAGTGTTCAAGGATGTTCAACCCTCAGGTGGGGCAGGAAATACCTTGATGGTATTTTGGTAGCATACCCTTGAAGGTGGCCTGCTATGATGAGCAGGACCTCAAGATATTCTGCCTCGAGAGAGAGAGACCCATGGGATGTTACACCGATTAAATGCAAAGGGAAATTGAAACAACAGCACTTCAAAGGGAGAGAAGAGAAGAGGCAAGTCAAAACAGACTGGACTGTGATTTCCTATGGTTGCGAAGGTAACAAGGGGTCGATGACCTCCTGCTCAATAGCACGTCACCCCCTGTAGATTCTGTCCCACACTGCAGACACATTTCATGTTTTTTTTTCCTTGGTAGAACGCAGAAGGACAGAGCCAGTTTTGGCTCTACTCATATGGGATAATGGGACTGAACCTTTACATGTACCTACCTGAGTTTGAGCATTAATATGCTGTGCAGGTCACACTTAAAGACTTTGCCCCTAGTCACCTCTGTGTTGTAAGTAAAGTGCATTTCTCACTCCAAGTGCTACAACACAGACTTGAGGAAACAGGACAGTCAAATGACTCTGTTTGTCTAAATGTAGGAATTCAGTCACGGTTGAAAGGAAGCCAAACTACCGAACCTCAAAACTAAGGATTGTGAAACCAACTGTTCAACTACCATTATCAATAACCATCACTGCAGTTGCTGTAATGATCAACTATCTGCTCTTCACAAGCAATTTAGAAACTTACATATATATTTTTTTAAACTTTTTTTTTGGACTCACTTCTTATTTCTAATCTGTGTGTATCGACATTGAATTATGAATTCTTCAACTATTTAGTAATGGATAAACTTACTCTTGGTTATCACAAGAAAGTGTTGTTAATTTGGCTCCTTTTTAAAACATAAATTCATTTGGATCTGGGAGAAATATAGCCACAAGAGATGGCATCTATTTTTAAATTTTTAAATTTAAATTGTTGCAACCAACCGAGCAAGTGTGTGAGTGAAGAAAGGGAGTAAATTCATCCCTCCTCATGGAGTTTATTGATTTGGAATGTCCCATCTGGATGCCTAAACAGACTTAAGGGTAAATATTGCATTCTTATATTTGATATGCACATTTTTAAATAGTCTGTTGGAATCCTGACATCTGCAAAATATTTTGAGCTGATCAATTGATTACCAAGATTTGACTGCAGGCTCACTAATACTTTTTGAAGAAGGTAGTGTTCAGTGAAAGTCAAACCTTCAATCAGTGCAGATTGTGAACAGTGATTTTATACTGGAAACAGGATTTCTGTTTACATTTTAGGCTTTGGCCTGAGGTAATGGTATTAGCAAGTAGTAACTGAAATAAAGAGATGTTACAAAACAGACAATTTTGTCAAGCATTACCTTCATAAATGCATCATTAACAGGTCTCTTTCAATTACTGCCCCATTTCTTTTTAAAACTATTGATTTAAGTTTTTTTTAATCAGTGTCTTCCAATTTTCTTTGTCTTTTCTTTGGTATTAATTTCCTGTTTGCTTGAATGCATTCTTAATCTTGTGTTAATTTAAGACAAAAGTATTCAATCCAAGTACATGAATTCATATCTACAATTTATCAAGCAGGTACTTGCAGAGCTACCAGGCAGAGGATGAAACCCACTGAGTTCACGCTGGCTCTCTATAGAACAGTACATTCAAACTAATTCTTCTGGACTATCCCTGAAGCCCTGCAGATTCATTTCCCTCAAGTGCCCATCCAGTTTTCTTTGGAAATCTTTAATCCACTCCTATCACTTTCCTAGGCAGCATGTTCCAGATCATTGTCACTTACTGTGTAAAAAGGTTCCTTCTCACTTTCCTCTTTATGTCTTGCCTAAAACCTTAAGTCTGTGCCACCTCCTCCAATCTTTTGAGCATCAACTGATGAGAGCAGCTTTTTTCTGTATATCTTATCAGATATATCTTATACAGAAAATCATGTTATAAATAAGGCATATCTGTTATAATCTCATCAAAGTGACTCTATTGGTCAATTGTACACCTCAATCAAATTTCCTTTCAACCTCCTTTCTTAAAAGGACAACTTGCCCAATTTCTATTGTAGCAAAATTCTTTCATCCCTGAAACCAGTCTGGTTAATCTTCTGTGAACCATCTCACTAACTCTAGTTTCATTTCTAAAGTATGGAAGCCAAGACTGAACACAATATGATTTTTATGGCATAGGCAGAACTCCATAATGGCTCAGAATTAATATCGTCATAGACGGAACCTTCTGTTCTGATACGATCTTAGAATTGTGCCACAAAGTCTACATTGCTCCCCTTTTCCAAAATGCATCATTTCACACTTCACTGTATTAAATTCCGTTTGCTACTTCTCTGCCCATTCTGCTCACCTAGTGGTCCGGTTGTCATTGAAAGGTATTATTAGGCTGGATAATGGTCACCAGCTGGTGAGTTGGAAAAGGGGGGCACATTAAATTCCGTGATCGGCCTGTCCATCCACCCTTTCTTGACCATCGTAAAACAGTTGCTGTTGCCCAACAATGGACTAATTGAGTCCCTTCGATGAGATTCTGCAACAACTTAACAGCATGGATGGGTATGTGGTAGGTTGGTGTGTGTTAAAACTGTCAATGGGTTCAGGCTGTGTACTTTCAGTGGTAGATTGTTTTAAATAGAGCAACATTAAGTCAATGAACCAAACATTGAAACTTAACAGGGTCATCTTCATTTCATGATGAGTAAAAGGGACAAGATTGCCCTGGAATTGTACTGGCTACTCGGCCTCCTGATTCTGTTTGTCACTGCACCTGTACAGGAGATGGCATCATGAGATGCCAAGGATCCAGTGTTAAATGCTAAGAAGGTACCTTCTCGAACGCTGTCCATAAGATCAGAGTCAACAAATTGCCAAAACTTTGTTCCTTATCGCGCATCACTCATGACCAGCAGATAGCTGTATTGTTGCATTGTAATCTTATGGTTGTTGTTTTATAAACTTATAGCCTTGTGCACTTCAGCTCCAATAACTGCAATTGAAATTATTTATTAACTTATTTCATGTTTATGTTAAAACAATGTATTATTGAATTTCTTTTGTACGCAGAAAAGAACACTCCAAAGAAATATTGTGTTACAAACAATGCAGCTTAGAACCCAGAATAAAATGGCAACAAAACTGTACTATGTACCCACAGTATATAGTATGCCTGGCAACTCCAGCATCAACATATGGTTAGTTAGCTCAGTTGGCTGGACAGCTGGTTTGCAATATACAGTCATACCAACAGTGTCAGTACAATTCCTACTTGGGGATTTACCTGAGGTTATCGTGAAGGACTCTCCTCAATTGCTCCCCTCAACTAAGGCACGGTGACCCTCAGGTTAAACCTCCACAAATTGTGTGTGTGTGTCTATCTCTCTCATGCGAGAGTAGGACTACAGCAACTTTACCTTTACAACTCCAAACATTCAGTTCAAACACATGGGCATACAGATTAGCGAGAGGTTTTTCTACTCAAGCCAAAGTAGATTTTTTAAAAATAATAATACTTGAGCATCTTTGGAATTATGTGGTCCTTTCTTCTCCTATTTAAATGTAAGCAGTGAATCATGGAAGAATCAATGTGTGCAGCACACCTTCTCAGGCTGAATGAAAAAGTTCAAAGCATGTCTAATGAGAAAGTCAGCATCAAATTGATCAGAAAAACTTTCCGCCCCTTTGGGGGTGAGAAAATAAAAGGGTACCAGAGCAGATCAGACTAATGAAATCACAATTGCAAATCAATATTGAAACTTGGATTAAAACAATAAGTGAAATATTTTCCAAATTGTGACCTGATTATTATTACATTCCCTACTCGTTATTTACATATTTGGATTTTGAGAAAAACAAACTGTAAAGTTTCTGTGAAATGAAGAATTTCTATATAAATCCTATTGGTTTCCAGAAGGTCGTACACAATATTCTCATACTTTAGTTACAGCATTCCTAATAAATTCAATCTTTCCATTCAAATGCTGCCACAAGCACACCAAAGATAAGAATTTAATTAAATGTAGATTAAAACCAAACAGGAAAACACACTGGCTGATAGTTTTATCCCTTCCTGTGGTTATATTTTTATACTTTAAACTTGTTCCTCCTTGGGCTACACTTTTTTTTTAATACAGATAAAGTCATAACCCATTGCATCATACACTACAATACCCTGCATCCATCTTTATGTGCAACACGATTAAAAGAAATTACTATAAACTAGGGAAAGAGAGATCTTCAGACCTTTAAAGACCTAAAGAGGAATGTCACTGAAGAAACCTAGCCTTTTTTTCCAGAGGTGGATTAAAACTGATGTGTAGTGCCATCTATAAGAAGGCTTTGCGGCAAATGTCATTTGTCCTGGTTAAAATATTTAGAAAGGTAGAATTGTGTCTCATTGATGCCGTGACATCAAGAAATCTTTAATTTTTACTAATTTTAGAGATTGTAAACAGTGACAGGAATAACCATTTTGGCCATCCCAGTTACTATCATCACTTTATTAAAGATGCAATTCTTGTAGCTGGAAAATAAGTGATGGCGACAAGCAGGCGTAGAATGAGTGAAGGCCTTGGACTGCCATGTTTGGCATCCAAAGCCAGGCAGGATTCCAATTTCCAGTCACTGATGACAGGTGGCCAGACATATATTCATCAAAAATGGCACGTGCATTTGTCTTTTCTGGCTCAGAATCCAAAATAGTAGTTAGTCCAAAAGCTGTTTCTGTGATGGATGCAGACAATGGATTTCTTTTTAAAAATTATCATTCTGGGGTAGAATATTTCATGTTGAAAATTGCTGCTCAGTTTATTGCACCACTTCTTTCTAATTCAGTGTCAGATTTTCAGTCCAGAATATCTGATTTTGTTTTATAAATAAACCAACATTTATTGTCCATCCCTAAATGCTCTTGACCAGATAATGATGAGGTTCCATCTTTAAACACTACAGTCAATGATGGACAGGTACACTCTCAAAGTTTTAGGGATACTCTCTTAACTGTCGTAATTTGCCAATAAAAGAACTGTAAATATTTGAGGATTTGACTGATAACGTCGATGAAATCTGACTTCTTTCTTTCCACTTTTGTCAGTAAATTTAACTTCAAATCCTTATCTATAATTTGTACAGTAATGGACAGCGTTGCTAATTTATTGAGCGCACAAACATCAAGGATGTAACTTAGAAACAGGAAGGAGAGACCCCTTGACCTATCAGAGTATTGGCCATATTAATAAAAACTGTAGAGAAGAGAATCCCAGTGTAAAAAGAATAATCCAGTTGAGCCAGATGGTCATTTTTGCTTTTATTTAGTCATACGGTATAGGAATTACTGGCAAAATCAACACTTATTTTAATTGCTCTTGAGAACACAGTGGTGAGTTGCCTTTTTGAAATTCTACAATCCACACAAAGTGCCATTAATGAGGGTGTTCCAGGATGTTTACCTAATAGCAATGAAGGAATGGTGATATACTTCTAAGTTAGGTGGATGTGTGGCTTGGAGGGAGAGTTGAGATGATTGACCTCTAACAAATGCAGCCATTATTCTGTGCTGGAGTTCATTCAGTGAGAAGTGTGCTTCCACTTCCAATTGACTTCAATTTTGCGCAGCAATCCTTGATGGGATAGTTAGTCAAATTTTGTCTTGATGTCAAAGACAGTCACTGTCACCTTCATCTCGTATTCAGCTTGGACTGTGGCCCCATTGATGCATGGAGCTGAATGATTCTGTTGGAAGCCAAATAGAGCATCAGTGAACATATTGTTGTTGAGTATGTGCTTAATAGCATTGTCAACAACAACTTCCATCGCTTTGCTGGTGATTGAGAGTAGACTGATGGTAATCGGCCACATTGAATTTGTCCTGCTTTGTGAGGAGATGACACATCTGGACATTCTCTGCATTTTTGGGTAGACAGTGGTTGTGTAGGGTCACCGTTTTTGTCTCTAGTTTAAAATGGAAAAAAAAACCGGCCAGAGTTTTTTCCTAATAGCATGCACTGATCATTTGGGGATTCTGTTATTTGCCCTAAACTTAGCAGACAAAGGAGAATTGGTGCTCCACTTTCCAGACAGCAAACTGAAATTCCTGGCGTACAGGCTGGTGAAAAGTAGGGCAGTCCTTTTCCATGACGACTTGCAGAGAAGGCCACAACACCAGATGCTGCCAGTCTGGTAGCCAAACAAGTCAGTACAATATCCATGGTGCAGAGGAACCCTCAGCAATGCCGTAAGCCCTTCTGTTCTAGCAGGGTAAATGCCACCATCTTCTCTCCAGTACCTTCAAGGAAATTTGGCAAATTGGATCCACAATTGGCTGAGTGGGACAAAGCATGTGGTGATGGTTGAGGGATGTTTTTCCAAGTGGAAGTCTGTGTCCAGTGGGGTCCCACAGAGGTCTGTGTTGAGACCGTTGCCATCTGTGGCTTATATAAATATGTTAGACTTGAACATAGGGAGTTTAATTTGTAAATTTGCAGGTGATTCTAAAATTGGTGGTGTAGTAAATAGTGAGGAGGGTAATGTGAGACTACAAGAGGATAAAGATGGTCTGATCAGTGGCAATTCAATCTGGATAAATGTGGGGAGTTCCAAACAAGGCAAAGAAATACATCATGAGCCATAGGACCCTGGGATGCACCAAGGATCAGAAGGTCATTGATGCACTTTGATACACTATTCCTCTAAGGTATCTGGACAGGTGGATAAAATGATTTAAGGAGGCATATGGTATACTTGGCTTGATTACTTGAGGCACAGAGTTTATGACCAGAGATTTTATACTGGAACTGTAACACATTATTTAGGCCACAGCAAGAGTATTATGTGCAGTTCTGGAATCCATATT
Source organism: Rhincodon typus (assembly GCF_021869965.1). Lineage (NCBI taxonomy): Eukaryota > Metazoa > Chordata > Chondrichthyes > Orectolobiformes > Rhincodontidae > Rhincodon > Rhincodon typus. Next base: position 58,418,593 of record NC_063335.1, on the reverse strand, counting down.
ATTGAAGGGAGGTGATAACACTGGCGAGGGTGCAGAGAAGATTTATCAGGATATTGCCTGGGTTGGAGACTGTCAGATATGAAGAGAGTTTGAACAGACTGTTTGTTTGTTTTCCTTAGAGCAGAGGAGATTGAGAGAGGGCGTGATTGAGGTGTATAAAATTGAGGGGCCTTTATAGCATAGGTAAGAATTAGTGACCTGGGGCGTGGATTTAAGGTAAGGGGCAAAAGGTTTAGAAGAGATGAGGAAAAACCTTTTCACTCAGAAGATGGTGGGAATCTAGAACTCACTGCCTGTGGGGGTGGTAAAGGCAGAAACCCTCATAACATTTAAAAAGTATTTGAATGTGCGCTTGCAGCACCAAAGTATACAAGGCTATGGACGAAGTTCTGGAAAATGGGATTAGCATAATTAGATTTTTGACCGGCATGGATGAAGGGCCTGTTTCTGTGCTGTAGATCACTATGACTCTATGAATGCCCTGCTCAGTCCCAGGCCCTGTCAGTAATGAGGGACTTAATTCAAATGCACAGGCAGACACAGGAGCAAGTTTGTTGGGGGCAAGATGATTCAGGCTGCACGACTGCAGCAATGTTGTTTGCACCACATTGCCTCTTAGGCAGTCATGGAATTCCAGATCCAGCATACTCGGTTTCTGCAGGACAGCCATGTGGACCTGCACGCCATCACTCTAGCCACTGGTGTACTAACAGTAAGGTAACAAGGGGACAACAGACCTCAACCTCACTTCAGAAGCCCCTTCATCACTAGGAGACAGGGCAGTTTCAGTACGTACTCAGCTGCAGGAGGAACACATACAAGCACTCTCGGGACACTACAGAGGTGGCTGGGCCTTCCATCTCCAAGCTGCCTGCCACCCTCAGCCAAGGAGTGTGTATTTGCCTCTGGGCAGATCACAATCAGCATTTCTGGACCCTCAAGGCACAAACTCCCGCGAAGTTGCTCAAGGCTCTAAGGGTAGAAGAGTGCACTGTAGGGCAGGCTCCCCCTGACCCAGCAGCAGAACCTAGGACTGCACCAAGATGTAGTGGACCAGAATGAAGGAAGAAAACCTTCTGAAGGCACATAGGTGACGCAAGAGTCAATGTAAATATGTCTTCACTTTTGTAAATACCTGTTCACTTTTCTCCAACAGTGTAAGTGATTGCCTACAAAATTGCAGGTATAATATGCAGGCTATAGAAACTTGGCTGGTGCTTACAATTTTAGTAATGACTGTGAACCTTTCTAGGCTACAAGACATTAATTGCGTGTCACAAGCATTGGGGCATTTATTCTTGATGCTGCAGGATATGGACAAAGCTACTTGAGTACAGGGTGTGGACTTAACATAGGTCAATGTGTAAGGTTCATGTACTCACAGGTGTCTACCTCTTGCATTATATAGCTGTGTGATGCTATAATCTTTGAAGGGTCTCACATTGCTCAAAATTGAAACACCTAACCTCACAGAATAAAGCATTTATCCCACCGACTCCAGTGTGATCGCACCATTTTCATGATGGAAGGCAACAGAGGTCGAACAGTTGATCTCAGGTTCAGCCTCTCCATATTGACAAGCCCCAGATGTTCACATATCCTTCTTGGTAGTTCTCCCTATTAATTCCATTGGCTTTGAACATCCTCAAGTTGCCACCCAATCCATCTAACTGACTGTTAATTTCCCATTTACCCTCAGTCCCACGTGTATCGAGTTCCTATTCATTTGTGGGATGTGGGCGTCGCTGGCTGGCCAACATTTCTTGCCCATCCTTAGTTGCCCTTGAAGATGGTGGTGTGCTACCTTCTTGAACCACTGTAGTCCTCCTGCTGTGGGTTGACCCACAATGCTATTAGGGAGGGAATTCCATGATTTTGACCCAGCGACGGTGAAGGAACGGCGATATATTTCCAAGTCAGGATGGTGAGTGACTTGGAAGGGAACTTGGAGGTGGTGGTGTTCCCATATGTCTGATGACCTTGTCCTTCTAGATGGAAGTGGTCGTGGGTTTGGAAGGTGCTGTCTGAGGATCTTTGGTGTATTTCTGCAGTGCATCTTGTAGACAGTACACACTGCTGCTACAGAGCGTCAGTGGTGAAGTGTGTGAATGCTTGTGCATGTAGTGCCAATCAAGCGGGCAGCTTTGTCCTGGATGATGTCAAGCTTCTTGAGTGTTGTTGGGGCGGCACTCATCCAGGCAAGTGGGGAGTATTCCATCACACTCCTGACTTGTACCTTGTAGATGGCGGACAGGCTTTGAGGAGTCAGGATATGAGTTACTCATCGCAGAATTCCTAGCTTCTGGCCTGCTCTTGTAGCCACTGTGTTAATGTGGTGAGTCCAGTTGAGTTTCTGATCGCTGGTAACCCCCAGGATGTTGATAGTGGGGGATTCAGTGATGGTAACACCATTGAATGTTTAGGGACGGTGATGACATTGTCTCTTATTGGTGAGGGTCATAGCCTGGCATTTGTGTAGTGCAAGTGTCACTTGCCACTTGTCAGCCCAAGCCTGGATATTGTCCAGATCTTGTTGTATTTGAACTGGACTGCCTCGGTATCTGAGGAGTCACGAATGGTGCTGAAAATTGTGCAATTATTGGCAAACATCCCCACTTTTGACCTTATGATGGAGGGAACGTCATTTTTGAAGCAGCTGAAGATGGTTAGGCCTAGGACGCTACCCTGAGGAACTACTGCAGAGATGTCCTGGAACTGAGATAACTGACGTCCAACAACCACAATCGTCTTCCTATGTGTCACGTATGACTCTAACCACCAGACAGTTTTCTTCCTGACACCCACTGATTCCAGTTTCCAGTTTTGCTAGGGCTCGGGTGATGTCAAACTCAGTCGAATGCAGCCTTGATGTCAAGGGCTGTCACTCTCACCTCACCTCCCCTCACCTCACCTCTGGAATTCAGCTCAATTGTCCATTATTGAACCAGGGCTGTAATGAGGTCAGGAGCTGAGTGAGCCTGGTGAAACCCAAACTGGGCAGGTTATTTTTGTGCAGGTGCTGCTTGATAGCACTGTCGATGACATCTTCCATCACTTTACTGACGATCAATAGTAGACTGATGGGGAGGTACTTGGTTGGTTTGGATTTGTCCTGCTTTTTGTGTACAGGACATACTTGGGCAATTTTCCACATTGTCGGGTAGATACCAGTGCTGTAACTGTACTGGAACAGCTTGGCTAGGGGAGCGGCAAGTTCTGGAGCACAAGTCTTCAGAACTATTGCCGGAATGTTGTCAGGTCCCGTAGCCTTTGCAGTGTCTTCAATTGTTCCTTGATATCACATGGTGTGAATTGAATTGGCTGAAAACTGGTATCTGTAATGCTGGGAACCACTGGAGGAGGCCAAGATGAATCATCCCTTCGGCACTTCTGGTTGAAGATTGCTGTGAAAGCTTCAGCCTTGTCTTTTGCACTGATGTGCTGGGCTCTTCCATCATTGAGGATAGGGATATTTGTGGAGCCGCCTCCTCCAGTGTGTTGTTTAATTGTCCACCACCATTCACGACTGGGTGTGGCAGGACTGCAGAGCTTAGATCTGATCTGATGGTTGTGGGATTGCTTAGCTCTGTCTATCAATTGGTGCTTTCGCTATTTGGCGTGCAAGTAGTCCTGTTTGGTGGCTTCACCAGGTTGATACCTCATCTTCAGATATGCTTGGTGCTGCTCCTGCATGCCCTCCTGCACTCTCCATTGAGCCAGGGTTGATTCCCTGGCTTGATGGTCATCGTTGAGTGGGGGATATGCCATGCCATGAGATTACAGATTGTGCTGGGGTACAATTCTGCTGCTGTTGATGGCCCACTGCGCCTCATGGATGCCCAGTCTTGAGTTGTTAGATCTGTGCGAAGTCTGTCCCATTTAGCACGGTGATAGTGTCATACAACACGATGGAGGTTGTTCTCAATGTGAAGGCGGCACTTTGTCTTCACAAGGACTGTGCAATGTCACTTTTACTGATACTGTCCTGGAGAGATGCAACTGCAGCTGGCAGATTAGTAAGGATTATGATTTTCCCTCTTGTTGGTTCATGCCAGACACAGTGATACTCTGCTCCCTTATCAAATCCAAGATGCTGCTCACTGTCGATGATGCTTTCCCCATCCCACATCATGCCTTTACCACCCATGCTCTATCATCTCTTTCCCTTTATATATTGAGTCATCCCACCTCCTCCACATTTATTGTCTAAAGTTTTTGGCAAAGATACTTTGTCCTAGTAACCATAGTATCCCAAGCCAAACATAGACACGCACAGGAATTCCTAGAGGCATGGTTCTCCACCCATACTTCAATCAACAAACATATAGAAATGGACCCCATATACAAACCCATACAGATCAAAACCAGAAATGACAGTACTCACCATAACGGACCAGACAGTATAAATTCCAAGTGGAGTAGAATAACATCGCTTCATTGGAGGCTCCACTAATGATGTCATCTAGCATGGTGACGAAACATCTGAACAAAAAACAAGCCTGCTTGGTGAGCAAGTCAACAACCACATTTATTAGCTCCTGTGCACCCCAGCCTGCTGCATCTAATCCCCACAATTGAGTCCCCCAGCTTCCCTCATAAACCCAATTGACTTTTGTTCTATCCCTCTGACCAACTTGGAATAGAATCCCTACAGTCCTCATCGAGTCCACACTGACCTTCCAAAGAGCATCCCAGCCAGACTCACCCCTTTTCCTTATCTCTGCATACCCCATGGCTAATCCACCTAACCTACACATCCTTGGACACTGTGGGGGTTTTAGAGTGGCCAATCCACCTAATCTGCACATTTTTGGACTGTGAGGAAACTAGAGCTCTCAGAGGAAACCCACATTGACACAGGGAAAACCTGCAGCTCCACACAGTTGCCCGAGGGTGGAAACACATCTGAGTCCCTGGTGCTTTTAGGCAGTAGTGCTAACCACTGAGTCACCATGACAGCCCCAATTCATGACTGACCAGACTCCTGATTGACCTCTGACTGATTTCCCTAACTCCCAAACTAATTGCACTGGACCCACAGGGCTGACCCTGAACCTCATCCAGGCTATAGAGGTATGGACACCCTGACCCTGACCCTGACCACTCCAAGCGTCTGACTGACCCATACCAAGCCACTAGATTGATACTAGGGACTGCCCTTAACATACTGTGCCAGGACCCCCTAACTTTATATGTATTCCTGGACTTGACTGAGGACGACTTTGATTAGACTTTGAGACATGGCTGTTTGCTTGCTGCACATGCAGTGTATTTGCCATATATGCTGCTGGTACATGGTGCAGATGTGAAATTAATGTCACACAGTGCCTTACAGAAACCCGTCCACTCCCTTGACTGATCACTAGTGGTAACTGTGGCAAGCTGCTTGGTTTTGTCTGCGCTAAAAGGCAAGTCAAGACAGAAACACTGTGAGCCTTTAAGCTCTGGCTGAGACTGCAAAATTGAAAAAGGCAAGGCATGACTTGAATTCTATGAAAATCCAGGTAGGTGCAAAGTGAGTCAGCACTTCCTTAAAAAGCAAGGAACCCTCAGCTGCTCCCTGGTCCAACCCATGAGATGCTTGTCCATGTAAAAAGTGTTCTGGCAGGAGCATTGTATAATGAAATGTACCAATGTGCTCCAAAGTGCAGCGCTGAAGTGCAGAACCGTCTTGCACTTGGATTGGAGATGTGCTATGAGAGTGTGGTGAGGTTGGTACATGTCAAATACCAGCATTTATGCATGGGAAACGTATGTGATTGCTGTACAGGGAACTTGTCCTGATATCTTGGTGTCTGCAGTCCAAGATTGTGGGCTTGACAAGCAGGCAGTGAGCTGGAGTCACCCATTAACTGCTCTGACTTTTGTACCAGGAATTATCATCATCTAGTTTCCACTCAATGGACAGGAAACTATATATCAATGAGATGAGATTAACTAATTATTAGATATTAATGCATGCAAATAGGCCTTTTGCCACTCACCTGTGAAAATCTTGTCTTACCCATTCAACACACGGTTTGGAAATGGGTCATTTTGCTTTCAACATTGATAAGCTCCTCACTGACAGCCTCATGCAATTTTTCCAACTTCCTCACCATTGCCGTCATCATTCAGTACCTGGGAAGATTCCAGTTCAATACTCTAACTGTGATACAGTCTCATGGTAGATGATTTACCAGACCCAAATGAGCTGTCATAGAATGATTGTTTTCTGTCATAGAATCCATACAATGTAAAAAGAGGCCATTTCACCCATCAAGCCTGCAATGACCCTTCAAAGAACATCACCCCCAAACCTAACCCCTATCAATTGCTAATCCATCTAGCTTGCACACCCCTGGACACCATGGGGCAATTTACAATGGCCAATCCACCTAACCTGCAAATCAGTGGACTGCGGAGCATCTGGTAGAAGCCCACAGAGACACAGGTAGAACACGTAAACTCCACACACTCACCCAAGGCTGGAATCATGATAGAAATACTAACCACCATGCCACCCACAGAGAGAATTGGATCTTAGAGGGTAAATTTTAAGTCTGTGATATTTTTCTCATATATTGCTTGACAACATTCTGATTTTGTTTTAACATTTTACTTTTTGGAGGGTAGGCTTGTGTGAAAATATCACTCATCAAAACTGGGAACAAGTTGCATTATTTCTACTCTCCACTTATCATCTACCATTGTTAGGGAGTCTGAGAGTTGCAATAATTTTATTTAGATCTTTCACGGTGGTTAGTCAGTTTCTCGTACTAATACAGATTTAAGAAAGCTACTTTCTGCGCATCTCCTTAGCTGTTCTGAATGTGTTAAGAATAGTTGGTGTGCAATTTCCCATAGTTCCTGTGGAGAGTTCATTGGTTTCCTTTAATATTTTACAATCTGCTTTCTGACAGACAGTTTCAGCTTAACAATGCTGTAATCTACAGCACTGTTTCAGGTTTTAAAATTTGACATGCAGTGAATTTTGATTTGCCTAATTTTGACAACACCAATGTGTTCCCTGGGTATACTCAGAGCAGACTGACCATGCATCATATAATCACTTGGTGTGAAAGGGTTTGGCATGCGGTGACAAATTTGATGCACATGCAGCGTGAATGCTGAGGTGTACTGCCTCTTTAAAAACGAACAGACAACAAAGCTCCAATGTTTTGTGAACAGAAGGTGAATATACGCATGAATACCCCAAGCAGAAGAAGAAATATTGGAATATTTGTGTTCCATGCTGGATCTAATGCATTAGCAGTGAATGACCCATTCTACATCTGGCAGGGGCAGACGTTAATGCCAATACTCCTCATCCAAAGCAAATAATGACAGTGCAGGGAATACCATCTCTGAAGACAGCACTAAATGCAGCCAAAACTCTGTGCTTTGACTTATTTGAACTGATGTTTGAAAATCAGGATTTCATGGCTCAAATTAGGTCTGCCATTGGAATTTGGTAGTTGTGCTCTTGCAAAAGAATAGAAATAAAAAGAATAAAAGGAATTAAATAGTAAAATCTTAGTATTTTAGAATAGTGAGTGAGTAAAAATCTCACCACACAACCTTTCAATTATCACCATAAGCTTGTACTCAACTTTTAAAGAAATTCAATGCTCATGGAAGGTAAACAATGTTCGCAGTCCTGTATCTATTGTTCATCCCTAATTACCCTGTGAAGGGGATGCGGTAGGGAGACAAGGCACTTCTGCAATGAATGAATGTGGTCCTTGTGATAATGGTGCTTGACAATAGAGCTCAGCAGGGAATTTCAGAATACTGACCTCTAAATAATAGCCACTATAATTAAAGTTCTGATTTGTGTCCTGTTGGAAGGGAAACCTGCTTCAATTAGCCCTGTTTTTTTTTTCTTCTCTGGAACAAAATACATTGAAGTGTTTGTTACAATAATATCCACTTTGGTAAATTTGTAATTTGCTTCCAGTTTTTCTTCAGTATTTTAAGCATTTAAGACAAATGTCGTTAAATTCGGGTCAAACAAATTTCAGGACCTCCTGTCGCAGTTATCACAAATAACTGGATATTTTGGAGATTTATTATCTCAGTACTATGCTTTGAAAATTTTGGCACATTTTGGTGAACAGCTGAAACGTATATCTATGGCTGAACCAACCAGCTAATTTCTCACCCGCTAAGTAGCAATTGCATAAAGAATCAGCAACATAAATCGATAAGGAGCTACTAGAATGTTACATGGGCAGCGTGGAATTGCAACATGAACAAGGTTTAGATTTTAGGCTTGGGCCAGTACTTATCAGAGTAATTGCATGCCCAATTTGGAGCAGGAAAAGAATATTAGCAAAGGGTAGCTATATTACAATGGAGAATTTAGTTTAGTGAAGCACAGCATTTAATTCGCTTTGTCTGTACCTGATTTCTTATATGGGATATTAATAGGATGACCACTGGTTGGATCTGCTGTCATTGAATTCTTCAAACTTTCCCTCACTTCTTAAATTCATCTGAAAATTTGTAATTATTTTCATGAATGAATAGATGCATAGTTGTACTTTCCTTCTTGTATTAGACTGACTAGTGGCAGAGCTTGCAGATTGAGGGGATAAGTAGCATTGTGGATAGGTAGCTGTCTGCAAGACAGAAGGCAGAGCAAGTATGGTGACCTCAGCATAAACCTTTGTTTAGTAGGTTTTAGTAGGTTCTTGCTCCCACTGTGGATGAAGACATAACTGCAGGGAGGATCAATGTACTTAACACCGCATTGTGGTCCACAGTATCGTATGTGGGAGAGAAAAGAGAAATGCAGTAGTAATAGATAAATAGTAGTAATAATAAGCAGTAATAAATTTAGACTTGAATATAGGTGGGTTGATCAGTAAGTTTGCACATGTTATGAAAATTGGTAGGGTGGTAATTAGTGAAGAGGATAAGCTTAGATTGCAGGAGGATATAGACAGGCTGGTCAGATTGAATTCCATTCGCCACTGATCAGTCAATCTGGATTATTGTGAGGTGATGCACTTGGACAGGACAAACAAAGCAAGGAAATACATAATGAACAGTAGGACCTCAGGCAGCCCCAAGGTTCAAAGGCACCTTAGCGTGCATGTCAACCAGTCCCCTAAGGCAGCAGGAGTGGTAGATAAAGTGTAAGAAGGCATATAGGATACTAGTTTTTATTAGCTGAAGCAGAGTTTCAGAGCAGCAAGGTTACACTTGACCTGTACAAATATTGTTGAGGCCACAGCTTGAGTATTGTGTGCAGTTCTGCAATCTGCATTATAGGATGGGATGTGACAGCAGTGGAGAGGGTGAAAAAGAGATTTACCAGAATGTTGCCTGGGCTGGAGGGTTTTAGTTATGAAGAGAGATTGACTAGACTTGGTTATTTTCCTTGGAGCACAGGGGACAGAGAGAAAATGATTGAGATGTATAAAATAAAATGTATAGGAGCATAGACATGGTGGATAGGAATAAACTTTTTGATTTGCTTGAGGGATCAATGACCAGGGACATAGATTTAAGGCAAGGTTTACAGGGGATGTGAGGAAATATTTTTTCTCCCAGAGGATGGTGGAAATCTGGAACTCGCTGACTGTAAAGGCAATAGAGGCAGAAACCCTCAGAACACTCGTGCAGATATGCATTTGCAATGCCAAACCGTACAAAGCTATGGGCCAAGTGCTGGAAAATGGGATTAGAACAGTCAGATGGTTGCTTTTGACTGGCACAGACTCAATGGGCCAAGTGGCCATTTTCTGTGTGTAGACCTCTATGACTCTAAGATTTAACACCCCTTTCCTTAGCTGTGCTGGAATGTTGACCCTCATTCCCCAAAGGAAACATCCTGCTTGTTCAGGTAAGTTCTCGCTTCCATGTGACATGTGGCTTCAGTTGTGTAGTTTTTCCTATGACCTTGCCACAAGGTACGATGGCCATCACCTTTCATAGCAATAGATTATTTCTAGCATACTTCTCAATTGTGCTGCTGTTAGAGTGATCTCTACTTGTTTGAAGTAGAAAATGGCTTCAAAAGGACTGTTTGTAGTCGACTCATTTGTCACAGGTAATCTAATGAGCCCATCTACATTCCCATGTAAGTTGGCTTGTCAATACATAATTGTATAAGTATGACCTGATAGCAACAATACCCATCTTTGTAGATCTTTGTGACTCGAATAACGAATAGCATAGTTAGGAGAATAGCTACTGTTCTCTGCAGAGAATCCCCAAGGCTGTGTTCATTATTTGGTACAAAGGTTCAGGCCATCACTCCTGGATTGGAGAGGAGCTTGAAATGGGAAGGGAAGGATCTAGATGTCATGGTCCACATCAGTACCAACAACATAGGTAGGAAAGCGGTTCTGCTGAGTGATTTATGAGTAGCTAGGAACTAAATTGAAAAGCAGAACCATAAGACGGTAAGAAATAGCAAAAGGAGTAAGTCGTCTGGTCCCTCAAACCTGCTCCGCCATTCAATAGGATCATGGCTAATCATGTCTCATGTCCTCATGTCCACTTTCCTGTATTTTCCCCGTAATCCTCCACTCCCCTATTGATTAAGAATCTATCTATCTCCGCTTTACACAACAAATATTCCCCCAAGGCTGTCAATGGCAAGGAGTTCTAAAGATTCATAATCCTATGAGAGAAGAAATTCCTCCTCACCTCAGTCTTAAATTGGTGACTCTTTATTCTGAGACTATGCCTTCTGGTCCTAAACTCTTCAATGAGGGGAACCATCCTCCCAGCATTTACCCTGTCAAGCCCTTTAAGAAACCACAAGGTAATAATCTCCAATTTACTACCTGAACCACTTACAAATCGGCAAAGGGTAAGATTACAGAGGTACATTTATGGCTCAAAGATTCTTGTGAGAGAATTTAGTTCCAAATTATTAGACATTGGAACCAATCACAGGGAAGGAGAAAGCTTCATTTGAACCACGCTGGAACTAGTGTCCTGGCAAATTATAAACCTAAGGTTGTAAATAGGGATTTAAACTACTCGCTGGAGGGTTGAGGTTCAATTGAAGGGAAGTTTAACAAATCAGGAGGAAATAAGAGTGAAGGGGTACAGGGTAGTGAAGAGACAAATGATAATCAAAGTGTCTGAACAAAAAACCAAAGTAACTGCGGATGCTGGAAATCAAAAACAAAAACAGAAATTGCTGGAAAGACTCAGCAAGTCTGGCAGTATCTGTGGAGAGTTGACATTTTGGGTCCAGTGACCCTTCTTTAGAACTGTAAAATGACTTCAGAACAGCTGAAGAACGGTCACTGGATCTGAAACATTAACTCTGATTTCTCTCCACGGATGCTGCTGATTTTTTTTCCAGCAATTTCTGTTTTTGTTTTAGGTAATTATATGTGTCAGGAAGGGGTAGAAAATATATGCAGAGTGCCGCAGAATTTAAAACCAGAGACAGTAATAATAGTAAAAAGTCAACACTTGAGGCACTTTATTTGAATGCATTCAGCGCTTGTAACAAGATAGGTGATGTAACATCGCAAGTAGAAATAAATGAATATGACTTGATAGCTATTACAGAAACATGACTACAAGGTATCCAAGACTGAAAAGTCAATATTCAAGGGTCTTCCAGAAGAATAGGCCAGCAGGAAAGGAGAGGGAGTGGTTTTGTTTGTAAAAAAAGGTATCAGTGTGAAATTGAGTAATGATGCAGGTGCAAGAAATTATGATAGGGAATTCATTCGTGCAGAAATGAGGAACAGCAAGAGAAAGAAACCATGGGTGAGACTTATCTGTAGACACCTGAAGAATTGCCTCACTATAGGACCATGTACAAATCAGGAAATAATGGTAGCATTTAGGGAAGGGCAATACTATTATCATGGGTGATTTTAATCTGCATATTGACTAGATAAATCAGATAGGCAAGGGTGACAAGAAAGATGGATTTGCAGTGTGCATTAGGTATTTTTTTTAAAGCGGTACATTGCAGAACATATCCAGGAACAGGCTATTTTTGATCTATTAATGAGTAACTAGTTAGGATTCGTAATGTAGGGACCATCTGTGATTAACTGGAGGAGTCAGTGAGAGCATCCAATCAAAGGCTGCAACATACAAAACAGCAAAGACTATTAAATAATATTCAGTCTAAGCTGCATGGCTGCGCAGCTGCTCAGAGGTCCACTCACGCCTATTAGCGTGCAGACACATCGACTTCCGGTTTTGGAAGCCATGACTGCACACATACCTCAGAAGTTTATGCAGCAGCAGGAAAAATTAGAGGGAACGTAGGCCACAGGATTAGGTTGTTTTTAGGAACCATCATGACTCAAATACTAATAAAGAAGGACAAAATTGATTCTGAAAGTAAAGTGGCAAGAATAATGAGAACAATTTTGCAAGAGCTTCTACCAGACTTTAAGTGTATCTGAAGTAAGTATAGAACACTTAAAGAATGTATCTGGGGGATTAATAACAGAGAATAAGGAAATGGATAATTTAAATCAATATTTGCATCGATCTTCACTGTAGCCGACAGTACAAACATCCCAAACATAATAAATAAGCAAGGTACTAATGGAAGGAAAAGTCTTGTAACAGTATCTGTCATGAGGGACAAAGTATTTGACAAACTAATGGGCCTAAAGGTGGACAAATCACCAGGACCTGATGGCCTGCATCTGAGTGTTTTTAAAGGAAGTAGTTGCTGAGTGAAGGCCTTGTGTAGCTGATGAGCCCAATCTTAGAGCCCTATCTCCAACCACACACCTGGCAGGTATTTTGAAATGGTGGAATTGGTCCTTAGCCTTGGGATTATTGGCATTTCTTCATCTAGTTCCTTTTCTGTACTTCCTGTTGCCAATATCTATGGTGTCTCTTCATACAGGAGTTTCCTCCAAGTCAGTTTCTTCTGAACAAGGTCTCCCGTGCATTGACATTGATGTTGCATTTCTTGAGGGATGCCTTCAGGGAGTCCTTGAAATGCTCCTTTTGATGTCCTCATGTTTGGCTGCCTTGCTTGAGCCTGGCAACAATGATTTGCTTTGGTAGTCAGAACTCAGGCTTCCTAGGTACATTGCTGGCCCAGTGGAGTTGGTTTCAGATCATTATGGCCTCAATGCTAGTGCTGTTAGCTGCTTCAAGGGTGCTGATGTTATTATGCCTGTCCTCCCACCTGATGCAGAAAATCTATCTGTAACAACATTGACGGTACTTCTCAAGGGTCTTGACATAGCACTTATACATAGTCCAAATTTTAGAGACATTTAGAAAAGTCAGAAGTATGACTGCTTTATACAAAGATCTTCGTATGAGCACGGATGTGAAGATTCTAATACCTCGGTATCTGAAGGTGACATTCTGAAGGTGGATATGATACTAATCCCCGTATTGATGTTGACCTTAGAAGGTAGCTTTTCAGGCAACTGGGGGGCGGATTTATCTGATGATCTTAAAGGAGGGGTAGACTGGAACTTGACATGAAACATGTCGGTAAAGGATTTGAGTCTTCTTCAAGTTGAGTTTGAGAACAATTCTTTAATATGCTGCCACGAAGGTATTAAGTGAGGCTTGAAGATTTTCTTCTGAGAACAGAAATGACATTGTCATCTCCATACTGAAGTTCCACAAGCGACATTGATGTGATTTCCTTCTTGGATTTCAACCTGTAGAAATATCCATACCACTGGAAAGCTTGTTCTTGACAAGATTAAGAATGTTGGCAATGAAGATGAACAGAAGTGTCAGGACAACAACACATCACTGCTTGACCCTCATTTTGGCATCAAAGGAATCTGTCATATTACCGTCATTGGGATCAATCACCAACATATTATTGTGAAGGAAACAAGATCTTGATGAATTTCCCTAGACAGCCAGTCTTTGGCAGGATCTTCCACAGCATTTCCTGACTGACTGAGTCAAAACATCAATAAAGGTCATGTAGAGTATTTGTTGTTCCTGGAATTTGTCTTGGACTTGCTGAGCAGTGACAATCATGTTCATTGTTCCATGGTTTGGTTAGAAGACACAATGGCTTTTAGGAAGGATTTCCTTCGATTCTGGGGGAAGGCATCTGGTGAGGATTTAGACAGTGACCTTCCGAGTGATGAAGAGTAGGGAGATCCATCATAGTTCCGACCATCCAGTTTGTCTGCTTTCTTGAAGGCAATGGCAAAGGCAGCGTCCCTAAGATCAGCAAGGATTTCTTCTTTTTCAGGAACAGTTTATGAAGTTGGTTGGTAAGGTCTGCAGCTCCAAGGGGGTAGATATATTCTCATTTGCTGATGATACACTCCTACTTATTTTGTATGTTGTGATGAGGACATAAGGTGTCTGGAAACAGATACCGATAGTTTGAGTGGAGTGGCAAAATCTTGGCAGACAGAGGTTGATGTAGAAAAAATGTGATATCATGCACTTTGGTAGGAATAACAAAATGCAATCTATTATTTAAATGAAGACAAACTGCAAAAAAAAAAAAGTGCAGCATACAGGAATTTGGATGTTCTTATGCATGAAGCAGAAAATGTTAGCATGCACAATCTATATGGTTAGAGGTGAGAAACAGGAAGGGAATGGTGACCTTGTTGGGTATTATAGAGCTGCAAATAATGGTGAGGAAGTAGTAGAGAACATAAGTACAATATGCAGGCAGTTTATGGAAATCTACAGGATAAGTAGGGTTGCAATAGTTGATTTCGGTTACCCTAGGGTAGACTGGAAAATAAAGGGTATAGAATATAAAAAGGGGAGAAATTCCTGCAATGTGTGTAGGAGAACTTTCTGGAACAGGACATCTCCAGTCCTACCAGGGAGGGAGCTGTGCTGGATCTGGTCTTTGGAAATGAGGCAGACTGAATGGAGAATATCGGAGTGGGGGAGCATTTGGTAAAAGCAGTCATAACATAATGAGGTTCATTATTAAGTTGGAAAAGGACTTTTTTAAAAAATCAACGATTAACAGCCCAGACTAGAACAGAGCTGATTTTAGGGCTCTAAAAGTTGCACTGGAACATGTTGACTGACTGGAAATTTTATAAAACATTGGAAGGAAAATGGGAGACTTTCAAAACAGCGATTAATAGGGTGCATACCCATGAGAAATAAATATGGGGTACCCAAATCTGCAGTACCATTGATGATGAAGAATATTGATGAGAAAATAAGGATGAGAAAGGAGATAAATGATGCTTTTCGGAATAATAATAGCAATAGGAATCAAGACAAGTATCTCAAATTCAGCAGAGAGGCTAAGGTTGGAATAAGGAAAACTAAGAGGAAGTATGAGGAGAGGGTAGCAGATTGTACTAGAACAAATAGTAAATGTTCTTCAAACATATTAAGAGTAAAAAATTAGTGAAGGATAGAGTGGGGCTCAGCTGCTCACTGAAGCAAAAGATATGGCAGAGGTGTCAAGGTACGAAATGAGTACTTTGCTTCTGTCCTTACCAAATTAGAAAATGGTGACTATAACCTAGTTGAAAATGTGAGTGTTCAGCAATTGAACAGTATAGAAAAAGAAGAGTAGCTAACAAGGCTGGCAGCACTCCAGGTAGAGAAGTCACTAGGTCTAGATGGGATGAATCCAAGATTGTTGAGAGGCTAATGGACCAAATAACAAAATCATTGACGGAAACTTTCCAGAGCTCCTTGAACATAAGATTACTCCTGGAACTATATGATTGCAAATGTGACGTTATTGTTTAAGAAAAGGACAAGGATAATCCAGGAAAGTACAGACCTGTCAGCTTGATGTCGATAGTGGGAAAACTGATGGAGGTCATAATATTGGTAATGTAAATATACACTTCAAGACAAATAATATTTGACCTGCCCTTGACAAAGCTATCTTAATTGTCATGTCTGGCAAATTTAATTGAGTTCTTTGACGAGGTGACAGAGGCAGTGGACAAGGGTAATGCTGTGGATTTGTATATTTGGACTTTGAGAAAGCATTTGATATGGTGCCACATGGCAGGTTGGTTAATAAATTAGAAATGTTTGGGATTGATGGATTCTTGGCATCATGGTTTAGAAGTTGGCTGACAGAGAGGAAACAGAAGGTAGTTTTGGATGGGCATTTCTCAGATTGGAAATGAGTTGAAAGTGATGTTCCTCAGGGATCAGTGTTGGAACCCTTTCTTTTTCCGATTTATTTAAAAAAAATTGAGATGGGTGTTGAGGGCAAAATGTTGAAATTTGCAGATGATACTAAGCTAGGGAACAGCAAATGAGCTGAAACAGGGGCCAGCATGGGCGATATTGTTATGGAGGTGGTCGGGGAGCATATGTAACTGAGATAATAGATCAAGATCAAATATCATAGCGGGATTGCAAACAGTCCTCAAGTAGATATGTAAATAAAGGGGTATTTGCTACCTGCCCCTCCCCTGGAGTTGAATTCAGAGGCAGGGTAGGCTGTTTGATCAGGGAGATGGAGGATGGAGACCCAACTACATTCCCAACTGCTCCCAACTAAACTCTGCAAAGGTTGGGCGTGGTCATAGAAACTTAATGGCAGGTTAAAGGGCTCTTGCTGCTGCTACTGGACTCCTGCCAACTTTTGGTAGCACACACCATTTGTGACAACAGCAAAATAAGCCCTGTCCTGCCGCCTACTGTTAAGGGGTAGGTTTTGGTGGTTCCATTATAATCTAGCACTCTATCGAATCAAGGGACCTGGCATTGCAAAGGGTATACTCGCAAGAAGGTAACATCTCTGGACTTGGTTTCAAGCCTCTGCCCCCCAACTACTCCCCGGAACACCCACACTCAAACTCATCAAGGTGGCATTGTTGCTATTTGATGAAGACACCAATCCAGTATCATCAGTAGCCATCACTGCCATTACTGGAGAGCAACTGGCCTCTGATTGATCAACTTATATCAGAAGCAGCATGCAACCAGAGGGTGCTGAGCCATCACTTGTTTGCATTCTGTAAGTGGCCTTCACAGTCAGCGTGGGTGTGAAGGGTATCGTGGAAAACCATCCCCAGTGGCAAGCAGGAGGAACAGCATTCAACCAAAGGGTGCTGAAACGTTGCTTGATTGCATTTTGGGAGTGGACTTTGCAGTCGGCATGGATGTGAAGGCCATTATGAAAGAACCTGGGTGTTCTTCCCCAACCCCTGCCAGCCTCCAACGCTCCAGGGAAAATAGTCTCAGCTATTTGGCCTCTCTCTGTAGCTCAAATCGTGCAATCTTGACGACATCCATTCTTTTCTGAACCCTTTCAAGTTTCATGACATCCTTCCTGTTAGCAGGGAGACCAGAACTGAAAATGTAGTGATCCAAAAGTGGCCAAACCAATGTCCTGTACAGCCACATCATGACCTCTGAACTCCTATACTCAATGCACTGACCAATGAAGGCAAGCTTACCAAAGAGGTCAGGAGTGGCATGATCCTGCAAGAATGAAGAATAGGTATGGCAAATTACGTGAACCTTGGAATGATCAGGGATGTATGACCTTGGTCAAAAAGAAAATGGAAGCACAGATAAGGTCTAGGAGCATGGGAACTAATGAAGCCCTTGAAAGTATGTAAGGAAAGTAGGAAAGAACTTAAATAAGGAAAGTAGGAAAGAACTTAAACAAGGAATTCGAAGGGCTAAAAAGGGTCATGAAAAATCATTAGCAAACAGGATTAAAGAGAATCCCGGGGCTTTTTAATACATATATACAAAGCAAGAGGGTAGCTAGGGAAAGAGTTGACCCACTCAAGGACAAAGGAGGAAATCAATGTGTGGAGCCAGAAGAGGTAGGTGAGGTCCTAAATGAATGCAATGTCAGTATTCACCAAAGAGAAGGAATTGGTAGGGAATGATCTCCGGGAAGGGCGCAGTGAATTTCTAAGCCAAGTTGCTATTAAAAAGGGAAAGGTGTTGTGCATCTTAAAATCTATTATCTTGGATAAGTCCCCAGGTCCTGATGGGATCTATCCCAGAATACTGAGAGAGGTAAAGGAACAAATTGCTGGAGCATTGACTGACATCTTTGTATCCTTTGCATCTTGAGGACTGGAAAACAGCCAATGTTGTCCCATTGTGTAAGAAGGATAGCAGGGATAATCCAGGAAATTACAAGCCTATGTGCCTCACATTGGTAGAAGGAAAATCTTTAGAAAAGATTCTCAGGGACAAAATCTATCCACGTTTAGAAGCAAATGGACTTATTAGTGATAGATAGCATGATTCTATGTGGGGGAGGTCATGCCTCACTAACTTGATTGATTTTTTTGAGAAGGTGACAAAGATGATTGATGGAAAAGCGATTAATGTTAGCTACATGGACTTCAGTCAAGCCTTTGACAGGGTCCATGGCAGACTGGTACAAAAGATGAAGTCACATGGTATCAGGGGTGAGCTGGCAAGATTGATACAGTACTGGCTTCATCATTGGAGACAGAGGGTAGTGGTGGAAGGATGTTTTTCGGAATGGAGGGTTGTGACTAGTGATGTTCCACAGGGAACAGTGCTGGGACCTCTGCTGTTGATGGTCTGCACAAATGATTTGGAGGAAAACGTGGCTGGTCTAACTAATAAGTTTGAGGACAGTATAAAGATTGGAGTTGCTAATAGTCAGAAGGATTTGATTTGATTTGATTTGATTTATTTTATTCACATGTACCTAAGCAAAGTGAGCAATACAGGCAGATCATGGCAAATGAGGACATACAGATCATCAGGTGCTTAGACAGAGCAAGGCATCCAGGTTACAACTGCACAGCATGTGCGCAAAGTAAGATTGTTAGCAAGACCAACATTACTTGAAGTTAGAGACTCCATTCAGCAGTCTAATAATGGCAGTCAAGAAGCTGTTTTTGAACCTGCTCGTACATGTGTTCCAGCTTTTGCACCTTCTGATGGAAGAGGTTGTAAGAGAGCATTACCGGGATGGGAGGGGTTTTTGATAATGTTGGCAGTCTTTCCACAGCAATGGGAAGTGTAAATAGAGTCCATGGATGGGAGGTTGGCTTTCATGATGGTCTGGGCTGTACACACAACCTTCTGTAGTTTCTTACAGCCCTGGCAGAGCAGTTGCTGTACGAGGCCATTATGTACCCAGATAGCATGCTTTCTATGGTGTATCTGTAACAGTTAGTGAGGGTCCTTGTGGACATGCCGAATTTCCTAAGCTACCTGAGGAAGAAGAGGCATTGCTGTGCCTCCTTCACCATTGCAGCTACATGGGAAGTCCAGGACAGATTGTCAGTTATCGTCACTCTGAGGAACTTGATGCTCTTGCCCCACTCCACCTCAGCTCCATTTATGTAGACGGGGGCTTGTCCTCCTCCTTTCTTCCTGAAATCAATGATCAGTTATTTTGTTTCTCTGACATTGAGAGGAAGGCTGTTATCATTGCACCACAACACCAAGCCATCTATCTCCTTCCTGTACTATCACTCATCATTGTTTGATATCTGTCCTATCATGGTGGTATCATCAGCAAAATTGTAGATGGCATTAGTTCAGAATTTGGCTACACAGTTGTGGGTGTAATGGAGTAAAGTACGGGGCTGAGAATGAATCCTTGGGGGGCTCCGGTGTTGAGGGTTATCATGGAGGAGATTTTCACTGATAGCAGTCTGGATTAGGAAGCTGAAGATCCAGTTAGAGGGCAGAACCAAGACCTAGGTCTCGGAGTATTGAGATTAGTCTGGAGGGTATTATAGTATTGAAGGTGGAGCTGTAGTCAATGAGTAGGAGTCTGACTTAGGTATCCTTGTCAAACAGATGTTTCAGGGATGAGTGTAGGGTTAGGGAAATGGCGTCTATGGTGGATCTGTTACATCAGTAGGCAAATTGCAGGGGATCAAGGCAGGCTGGAAGGCTGGAGTTGATGCCAGCCATGACTAGCCTCTGAAAGCACTTCATGATTTTGGAGGTCAGGGCCACTGGGTGGTAGTCATTAAGGCACGTTGCATGTGCTTTCTTTGGTAGTAAGATGATGGTGGTCTTTTTGAGGCAGGTGGGGACCTTGGCTTGTCAGAGGGAGGAGTTGAAGATGTCAGTGAATACCTCTGCCAGCTGGTCCACACAGGATCTAAGTGCACGGCCGGGACTCCATCCAGGCCCATTATTTTCCTTGAGTTCACTCTCAGGAAGACTGATCTGATGTCTGCAGCAGTGCTGGAGGGAACAGGTACATCCAGGGTTGTCGGGGCAGGTGACACTGTGCTGCTGGCATTGTGCTCAAACTGAACATAGAAGGCATTGAGTGCATTAGGGAGGAATGTGTTTTTGTCCACTATCCTGCTCTGCATCATTTTGTATCCCGTTATGTTGTGTAGGCCTTGCCACAGGCGGCGGGTGTCCATATGGTTGGTTTGATCCTCTAACTTGGTCTGGTACCGCCTCTTGGCATCTCTGATGGCTTTGCAGAGGTCATATCTGGATATTCTGTATAGTGTTTAGAACATAGAACAGTACAGCACAGTACAGGCCCTTCGGCCCACGATATTGCGCTGACCTATTATCCTACTCTAAGATTAAACTACCTTGCATACCTTACATTTTTCTATCATCCATGTGCCTATCCAAGAGTCGCTTGTATGTCCCTAATGTATCTGACTCCACTACAAGTTTGTCTGTCTTAAAATAATATTCTATTTTTCTATTCTTCCTGACAAAGTCAATAACCTCACTTTTTTTCCCATGTTATGCCCCATCTACCAAATTTATGGCCACTTCTTGACCTATTTATATTATTTTCCAGACCTCCCAATTTGCTTTCTACCTATCTTTGCATCATCAACAAATTTGGCTAAAACACTGCCAATTGCTTTATCTGTGTCATTAATGTAAATTGTAAAGAATACAGGCTTCTGGCTTCAGTGCTGATTCCTGCAGAACTCTACTAGTTACAGTTTGCCAACTTGAAAATTATCTATTTCAATCCTGACTCTGTTCCCTGATAGTTGGCCAATCCCTTAATCATACTGCAACTCCACTGGGCACTTTTTTTTGTGCATCAACCTTGTATAGATCACCTTTTCAAATATCACATAGAAATCCAAATACAGTACAACTACTGGTTTCCCTCCACTTACTTCAATAAATTCTAACAAATCTTTCATCATGATTTCCCATGCGAACACTGCCTGATTTCTACTGCCTCCTTTATAATTGATTGTAGCATTTTCACAATGACAGGTGCTAGACTAACTGCCTTCAATTTCTTGCTTTATGCCCCCACTTTGTGTCCCACATTTCATTAAAGCTTTCCAAATTCATTGTGACCTTTCCAGAATGAGGAGATGTTTGGAAGATTATAATCAATGCACTATCACTGCAGTCACTTCCTTTAAGGCCTTAGGATACAAACATTGAGATCCAAGGAACATGTACCCCTTTAGACCTTTTCTGTTTTCCTACACTTTTCTTCAGTGTATAATTGTTTTATATTGCCCCTGCATTTATGTCTTCTACTGTGCAGACGACTACAAAATTCAACGTCATCACCATTTATTTTTGCCATTATTAATTTCCAACTCTAACACTCTAAGTGACCAATGCTTTCTTTAGCTACGTTCTTAGTTTTTAAATACCTGCAAAAGCTTTTACTTTCTATTTTTATATTTGTAGCTAATTTTCTCTCATAATCCAATATCTCCCTTTTTTAAGTCACCCCTTTGGTGACATCTTGCACGTAGAACAAAGAACAGTACACTGCAGGACCACGTGTTCCGGCCCAACAAGACTGCGCAGACACATGATGTCTTTCTAAACTAAAAATCTTTTGCCTCTGTGATCCATATCCCTTTATTCCCTGCCTATTCTTATATCTGTCAAGATGCCTGTTAAACATTGCCTCCACCACGTCTTCTAGCAATGCATTCCAGGCATAATGTGTTTAAAAAAAACTTGCCACTCAGATATCCTTTAAACCTACTCCCTTTTACTTTAAAGCTATATCCCCTAATAATTGACATTCTTAGCCTGAGAAAAAGTCTCTGACTATCCTTGTATCCATGCCGCTCATAATTTTGTCAACTTCTATCAGGTCACCTTCATGTTTCAGTGAAAACAAATCAAGTTTGTTCAATCGTTCCTTATAGCTAATACCCTCCAACCCAGCCAACATCTTGGTAAACCATTTTTATACTGTCTCCAAAGCCTCCACATCCTTCTTGTGTGGCAACCAGAACTGTACACAATATTCCAAATGAGGCCCAACTAAATTTCTATAAAGCTGCAACTTGACATGCCATTTTTATACTGTAAAATATTTTCATTTAATTTGATGCCACCCTTAACATTCGTAATAATCTATAGGTAGTATATCCTTCTCTCAGAATCTTTTTTTCTAAATGGATATATTTTTGTTGAGAGTTAAGAAATATGTTTTTAAATGCCACCACAGTTTTTCTGCCATATTA
Organism: Rhincodon typus; assembly: GCF_021869965.1. Lineage (NCBI taxonomy): Eukaryota > Metazoa > Chordata > Chondrichthyes > Orectolobiformes > Rhincodontidae > Rhincodon > Rhincodon typus. Next base: position 58,396,265 of record NC_063335.1, on the reverse strand, counting down.
CCCCTTACCCGTTTTCCCATACTATTTAGCAAACTGTGTCTTCATAGCCAAGTAAATCAGAATTAATTTGGTGAACTCTTTACATTGGATGTGCAAGCGAATTAATTTACATTTTTTGAGGTGTTTTGATTATGAGAGAAGATACCTTGGTAGAATTCATTCAGTAAAATATGTCACAATGATTTTGTTTGAAGTATCAGTGTTATGGTTTATTGTTCACATTTCAAAATAATGACCACCAAACCAACAGTTCATATTTTCTACTCAGTTTAAAGGTAAGTTTCCATAGTCCCAGATAACTGTGCTCTCATAGAAAGAGACAACTGATGGTGGTTTAACCTGAGGGTCACCATGCTTCAGGTGAGGTTGAGAAAGCAGGATCTTCATGGTGACCTCAGCCAGTGCAGGAATTAATTCCATGTTGTCAATATTACTCTGCATCCCAAACAAGCTATCAAACTAACTGAGACAACAAGGTGCAGAGCCGGATGAACACAGCAGGCCAAGCAGCATCATAGGAGCAGAGAGGCTGCTGTGTTCATCCGGCCCTGCACCTTGTTGTCTCGGATTCTCCAGCATCTGCAGTTCCTACTATCTCTGATCAAACTAACTGAGCTAGCTAACCCCCAAATACTCAGTGTTGGAGTCAATTCTCACTTTTAAAAGGATTTTTGTAGTCTTTTATAGCGGGTAGAAAAGCAGAAAAGTACAGGTGCAGACAAAAAGTTGTGAGCGAAAGGCCAACATCAATTCATTACAGTAAATTTGTTGATTTTGCAAACTAGGGGAAACTAATCTCATGACATTAAACAAGGTAATTTTGAGGGAGAATTGGGCAAAAAAAGTGACATTTTTAAAAAAGTTGAAGTTACAGAGTCTTCATTAATGCTACGTTATATTTTTACAATATTCCTAAGCAGTAAATTCTAAAATTTTTATAAATTTGTTTGCTGACATGAGGGAGTAAAATACTGTTGCCGTAATACTGCATGTTCCCTCCGCAAATGATTCACTCACTTGCATGAAAAAGAGCAATTTCCTGTGCTGATCTGTTTGATCAACTCACTAAGTCCTTATGATCAATAGAGAGACAGATGTCAGAGCCAGATGGGCACACTGTGATACCTAGGGCAAATTAGACCTGGGGATGAAACCAAATGACAGCAGAAAGGACAGCAATTGTTCAGTTTAACACCACAATTTAATAAAATGTGACAAAAGGCAATTATGAATTATGATTGTATATGATATACCTTAAACAAGAATGACAGCAACATAAAAGAGACAAATTTGCAATCAAAATTTTTATAGCAAAGATTATTTTTTGTTTGTCCTAACAAATCAATGGAAATAGAGCAATTGCATGCTTGAGAAGAAAAATTGCTACATTTCAGCTAAATAACATCCTTTCTCATGATGTCCAATGCATTTATATTTGTTTTGTGCAGTGGTCGGTTTTTTTGTGCTGCTTCAGGCTTTCATTGAATTTAATTATTGAAGCAAAATAGTATACATAATATCAGTCTTTGTGGGGGAAAAAAGGTTATCATTCATAAGCTTAATCTGTTGTAAATCCATATTTCAGTTCATTGTATATATTTGGCTATATTTATTAAATGCATATTATAATCTCAATCTTCTTTTGCTTGCCCCTTATTTTGAAGTACAGTTTAAATAGTGTGGAGCCCTGAGCCATAAAATATACTTTCATCAGAATTTGCCATTTATTTTGTTAAAAGAATGTATGTCTTGCGTTACTTGCAACAGAACAAAGTTAAATGCTAAAAAAATATACTGCTAAGTAAAGCTAAGTGAAATGATAAATTTTGTCACTCCATGTAACCTTCACAATTATAGAAGGTGATATTAAATTGGCCTTTTCCTGATTTTAACATTTAATAGGCCATGGCCTCGTGGTATTATCGCTGGACCGATAATCCAGAGACCTAGCTAATAATCTGGCGATCTCGTTTTGAATCCCACCACTGCAGATGGTTGGATTTGAATTCAATAAAAATCTAGAATTGAGAGTCTAATGATGACCATGAATCTGTTGTTGATTGTTGGGGAAAACCTCATCTGATTCACTAATGCATTTTAGGAAAGGAAACTTCCCACCTTACCTGATCTGGACTACATGTGACTCCAGACCTACACCAATGTGGTTGACTCTTAACTGCTCTCTGGGATGGGCAATAAATGCTAGCCTAGCCACCAACACCCTCATCTCTTGAATGAATAAAAAACATTCTTTAAAGCAAGTGAGTACAAAAACAAGAAATGGTTAACAAATCAAAGCGTTCATCCTCTAGATCATTAAAAAAGTAAAACAGCTGTTAGTAATTTCACTATGTTAGCCCCAAGGAAGTGTATGAAGGAATCTTTTGGACTTTGAAAAATTGTAGGGATATGGGTGTTTTCTAAGACCTATCCCTATATGGGTCAGAATTGAAACAATAGTCGAGATCTTCCAGGAGGTGACCCTTCATCTAGTTATGAAGGGAGAGGCAAGTTCCTGAGACAGGACCCCAGTGAGAAAGCCTCCAACACTGCATGGCTGGCCAGTAGCTTTAATGGGGGAGGTGGGCACTGCTGAAGCATGATGAAAATTTAAAAAATAATGAATGCCTACTAATGGCAGGACCATCAATGTGGGGGCAGTGAGGTGGGTGTGGTATTTCTAGTGGGCATGCTGTGATGTCCTCATCCCAGTGATCTTGGATGATCTGGATCTTGGTTTACCAGGCACAAAGTTTGCAGATGACCCAAAATGTTGAAGAATTGTAAAGTGAGAAGGGGATAGTGTGGAATTGCAAAAGGACACTGACAAGTCGACAGAGGTGGTGGATGGGTAGCAGATGATTTCAAAGCAGAGAATTGTGAAGTGATGCACTTTGATAGGAAGAACTTTGAAAGATGATATAAATTAGGGGGTACAATTCTAAAGAAGATGCAAGCAAAGAGGGACCGGGGTGCATATTTGCAAAGATCATTGACTATGGCAAGTCAGAAGAGGGCTGTTAATAATACGTAGTGTTCTCAGCTTTATTACTAGGGGATTAGAGCACGAGAGCAAAGAGGTGATGTTGAACTACTACCAGACGTTTGTTAGACTTCAGCTGGAGTCTTGTGCATAGTATGGGTGCCACATTACAGGAAAGATGTAAAGGCATTGGAGAGAAAACAGAAGCAACTTACAAGAATGGTTCCAGGAATGGGAAACTTCAGATATGAGGATCAATTGAAGAAGCTGGAACCATTCTCCTTGGAGAGAAGAAGGTTGAGAGGAGATTATACAGAGGTTTACAAAATTATGAGCAAACTGTATAAATAGATGGAGAGAAGATATTCCCAGTCATAAAAAGAATGAATATTAATGGCATATGCAAAAGAAATAAGGGTGATGTGAGAAAACGTTTTTCACTCAATGAGTAGTTAGGGTATGGAATGCATTGTCTGGAAATGTGGTGGAGGCAGTTTCAATTGAGGCATTCAAGAAGGCGTTAGATGATTATTTGGATAGAAATAGTGTGCAAAGGTATGGGGAAACAGCAGGAAATTTGCACTAGGTACTGGTGCTCATTTGAAGAGCCAATGCAGGAATAATGGGCCGAATGGCCTCCTCCTGAGCCATAACAGTTCTGTGATTCAGTGGCTCTGTATTTGTGTGTTGCAAATGGAGTCATTAATTTTGTCCCACTGAACTTACTGGTCTGCCATTGTGAGGCCATTTCCACATAGCTGCCGGTCTCCACCCTCAGTGAGAGACCTGTCCAACACTGGGAATATTCTGGAATGTTTTAGTAATGGTACTTTAGTGCAACTTTAATTTCCGTACCTGGCTGTTTGCCTCATGCAGCAGTTTTCTAGTTCTTGTATCAGCCCATCCCTAACATGAATTAATAATAAACAAAGAACAGCAGGACCAAACTCTTTGGCCCACCAAGATGACACAGACACACGATGCCTTTCTAAACTAAAAACTTTTCGTTTTACACAGTCTGTATTCCTCTATTCCCCGCCTATTCATATATCTGCCAAGATGCCTCTTAAACGTTGCTATTGTATCCACTTCCATCACCTCCTCTGGCAGCGCTTTCCAGGCACATACAACCCTATGTGTGAAAAAAAAAACTAGCCTCTCACAGCTCTTTTAATCTTAACCCCTCTTGCCTTAAACATATATCCCCTAGTAATTGACATTACTACTCTGGGAGAAAAGACTCCAGACTATCCATTCTATCCATGCCTCATCCCCCTGTTCACTTTTTTTCTTATTCACTTCTGGCACATGGAATTTTCTGGCTGGCCAGCACTTTTTTAGTCCATCCCTCGTTGCATTTGAGAAGGTGGTGAGCTACCTTCTTCAACTACTGTCCATATTCTGTAGGCTGACCCATAATGCCATTAGGGAGGGAATTCCAGGATTTTGACCCAGAAACAATAAAGGAAATTTCCAAATCAGGATGGTGAGTGTCTTGGAGGGGAAACTTGCAGGTGGTGGTGTTCCCATCTATCTATTACCCTCTTCCTTTTAGGTGGAAGTGGTCAACGGTTTGGAAGATGTGAATTTCTGCAGTACATCTTGTAGAAAGTACACACTGCTGCTGCTAAACATCAGTGGTGGAGAGAGTGGATGCTTGGGGATGTGGTGCCAATCAATGGGGTTATTTTGACCTGGATGGTGTTAAGCTTCGAGTGTTATTGGGAATTTGTCTGCCTTCATGTTCTCAAGACACCCAGTACCTCTTTTTTTGATCTTGACATGCCCTAGAATATTAACATACCCCTCCTAAGACTCACCTTCCACTGTGTCCTTCTCCTTTGTGAATACCAAAGCAAAGTATTCGGTAAGGACCTCATTTACTTCATCCAGCTCTACACATAAATTCCCTCCTTTGTGCATGAGTGGACATACCCTTTCCCTAGGTACCATCTTGTTTTTTATATATCAATGGAAGTGGGAACACTTTGGAGAGCCCACGTGGCACATACTTTCAAGAAGTCCCCACTCCCCAAAGTCTAAAATTATCTCCACTACTTGGTAAGATTCCACTCAGTGCATCTAAACAAAAGGAATATGAAATTGGACTTATTGTATTTAGGGCAGTATGAGTGCTGTTAGGCTTCTAAAATGACTTCTGTGGGTTGTGTACATATTTGTAGGGCAAATTGAGCTGTGAACAAATTATTGAGGGCAGTAACAAGTGCAATATAAGCAACATAAGCAATAATGCAAACCAAAAAATGGCTATAGAGTGGTGAGGCTGATCCATTGACTACATGGCCATGCACATATGTGCAGCATGCATAAAACTAAATCCATTTGTTTCATAGACTCTGCCAAAACAGTTGCCACTGCCTGGACCCCTCTGGAGGATCCATGCAGTGCTCCAATGTTGAAAAATGCTGTGCTCTGCTGCATGCTTCACAACCCCACTGTCATGAGGGGACAGCCGACACCAGCAGGAGTATAAGGAGAGAGCAAAGGAGGAACAGTAAGAGGATCATGAGGAGAAAGAGCAGAAACAAGTAAAGCAACTTTTCTCAAACA
>NC_063335.1:58374276-58390311 GCF_021869965.1 Rhincodon typus | reverse complement strand
ACCCGAAACGTTAACTCTGTTTTCTCCTCCACAGATGCTGCCAGACCTGCTGAGCTTTTCCAGCAACTTTGTTTTTGTTCCTGATTTACAGCATCGCAGTTCTTTTGGTTTTTAACTTTCCTCAAAGCTGCTGGCTCAAAATGTATGCTTTGTGGGACCAACAGTCGTTCCCAAAGGCAGCATCTCAGCAATCCAAGTAATATTTTGGAAGAGAGATTGGTTGACTGCTTGACACAGACATCCACTTTGCACACTAAGCTGACATCATGGCTGTGGATTAAACTGAGATTGCAATCTGAGTTCATACTGAGGCACTCAGGCATTAACTGAAATTTGATGCTGGACTCCTTCATACTCCGCCATATCGACTCATGGGTTTCCCAGCTTTCCAAAGAATTGCTACCTACTATCTCCTGTGGGTTGCCCCATCAAAGTCCTCCAAATCCTGTGGTCAAACATAATGTGCAACTTTACCTGCAATGTGGCTATGGTGGCATAATTGCTAATAGGCTGGCCTAGCAACTTACGACCTACAGAAGAATGAGAGGTGACCTTATTGGAACATTCAAGATTCTTTAAAGACTTTACAGGTAGATGTAGAAAAAATGTTTCCCCCTGTGGAAGAGTCTAGGACCAGGGGGAGTAACCTCAGAATAAAGGGCCACACATTTATGACAGAGATGAAGGCAAATTTCTTCTCTGAGGTTTGTGAATCTGTGGAATTCTTTACTGTAGAAAACTGTTGAGGCTGGGTCATTAAGTGTACTCAAGACTGTGATAGAGAAACTTTTCATCAGTAGGGGAATCCAGGGTTATGGGGAGAGACAGAAAAATGAATTGAGTAGTATCAGATAGACATGTTCTCATTTAAGTAATGGAGCAGACTCAATAGCTGAATGGCCTAGATCTGCTGTTATATCTTATGGTCTTATGAGAGTTCAAATCCAACCACAGTGACAACAAATACAGTGACTGACAATGACCACTTGTCTAACATCATCGGACTTTCTGTGGCACTGAATCCAGACCCTCAGGGCATGATTCTAGGCATTGACTACCATGACTATCTCTTCCCCTGCCTTTGAACATGTAGCTGGAGGGCTTCCTGAGCTGCCGTCGATGAATAACATTAGACCATAGAAATCATAGAATTCCCTACTGCACAAAAGAGGCCATTCGACTTACCGAGTCTGCATGAAGAGCATCACACCCAGACTTAGCTCCCTCTATTTATCGCCTGTAACCCTTCATTTACCATGGCTAATCCACCTAGCCTGCACATTCCTAGACACTACCAATAATTTAGACTGGCCTGTCTACCTAACCTGCACGTCTTTGGACTATGGGAAGAAACAAGAGCACCCGAAGGAAGTCCACACCTATACAGGGACAACACGCAAATTCCAACCAAGGCTGGAATTGAATCTGGGTTTCTGGCATTGAGAGGCAGCAGTGCTAACCACTGAACCACTGTGCCATAATGTACCATACTATGTTCCTCTTTCTTTAATAATTCCAGTATAGCATCTGAAAAACCTTAGAATCTTGGGATATTACACTATCTTTAATTGCATTCCAGTTAGATTCACTTCCGGTATGAATGGCAGAGGTGACAAATTGTTGGAATTCTCTGTCCTGCAGGGCTGTAGAATACAGGGATAGTGTAGGAAATTTTTTGAAAAATTATTGTGTGGGATGTGGGCATAATTGACAGGGACAGCATTTGTTGTCCATTCTCAGTTGGTCTTGACATGATTGGATCTGTCGGCAAGTTAAGTTCAAAGGGCAGTTAAGAGTCACCCACATCACTATGGTTCTGGAGTCACACATAAACCAACCAAATAATGACAGTAGATTTATGGTTGTAGCCCTGTGTTTGGGTGATGTACGTCCATAGCTGAACAGCTGAGGCAAGCAAGGAGGGGATGATGTGAGGATGGTGGATGTAGTATGTATATGAAGTTGAGGTGGACTACATAGGTGTTATACATGAGTCCCGAGAGCCAGGGATAGCTGTCAAATGAGTGCTGGGGTGTATTGCATTGAGTAGCGTGAGAAGCAGTTGAAGTAATGAGCATGGAATGTCCTGTGAAGATGCATTCGTTAACCTTGATGATTAGTGTGAGATCAATAGACATCAATAGGACCATTATGTTTCTCCTCCTGCTCACCTGTACTACGAAGGCTTCTAACCCAAGCTGATCTCAAATTGCAACCCCCATGGCCGAAAGAAAACAATAATAGACCAATTTATTGCCCCTATAAATATTTATGAATTGGGAGGCAGTAGATAGTGGTAATGTCACAGAACTGGTAACATATTGGTCCCCAACCTAATGCTCTGGGACATGGTTTTGAAATCCAACATGAAAGATGGCGAAATTTGAATTCAATAAAACCTAGAATTAAAAATACCAGTCTAAATGCTGACCATGAAACTACTGTTGATTGACCTAAAAACCAAAATACATCACTCATGTCTTTTAAAGAAGGAAATCTGCCAACCTTACATGATCTGACGTACATGTGACTCCAGACCCAGAGTAAAGTGGTTGACCCTGAATTGTCTTCTGAAATGGCCGAGAGAGCCATCCAGTTCAAGGGGAATAAATACTGGCTTTGCCAGCAATGCCCATAGCACATTCAAGAACAAATAAAAGTATAAGTTTGCATTAAATATAAAGTTTTTAATTTGTATTTGTTCATTTCTTATCAATAGTCCACTAAATTGCCTTTTTACTTCTATTGTAAAGACTGTTCCCTATGAGACCCATTCAATTTAACAGACTCTATTTGCTAATGTCACTTTAAGAAAAATGAATGGATTATCAATTGCCCTCCCTCCATAATAAACCCTTAAAACTACCAATGCATTTTTAATCAGGTTTATTACAATTCACTCATGTTTGAAAAGAAAACTTAAGATCAGAAGTGTTATATTCACATTACTGTCACATTGGGAGGCAATTCAACTGTCTTTACTTGTGAGGCCATTAATAATGCTTAATAAATGTCACATTATCAAATGTAAATGGGATTTGATACAAATTTAGGGGGGAAATTCAACAGCCATGAGATTTCAAGTCTGTCTTTATCTTTGTGTTGACCACAGTCAGTCTGAATATTAATTTATGGGTGGTCTGTAACATATTCATACTTACTGATGTTTTTTAACCACATTCAGCCTCTCTTTTCTCTTTAGTCCTACAAGCATGTAAAACATTGACCAGCTCCCCCAACTCCCCCCATCCTACCCCACTATGGGTGGGACAATGTCTGGCTGGGGGAATCGGGTGTGAAATTACATTGGAAAATTTGCAAAGAGCCATCAATATTTATTTGCATGGCAGCAATGGTATTGTTGTAATGTCAATATCACTAGAGTGGTAAACTGCAACAAATGCCAACAAATCATTTTAATACTTTGGGTGGTTTGAAGACATTCTAATTACCCACACTGGAGAGGTGAATCCGTGATTATAATCATCAAATGACGCACTTCCTGATAATTTGGTAGTGATTTAAATATGATGCTGGCTGGCTATGTTTTCCCAGAAGTCACTAGCTGAACGGAGACACATCCCCAGATTCAGGAAGTTTTTTTATTCATTTTGTGGGGTGTGGGTGTTGCTGACTGGCCAGCATTTATTGCCCATCCCTAGTTGTCCTTGAGAAGATGGTGATGAGCTACATTCTTGAACTGCTGCAGTCCACCTCTGTGGGTTGACCCACAATTCCATTATGAAGGGAATTCCAGGATTTTGACCAAGCAACAGTGAAGGAATGGTGATACATTTCCAAGTCAGGATGGTGGGTGGCTTGGAGGGGAACTTGGAGGTGGTGGTTTTCCAGTATATCTGCTGGGCTTGGAAGATGCTGTCTGAGGATCTTTGGTGAATTTCTGCAGTGCATCTTGTAGATAGTACATACTGCTGCTACTGAGCATCGATGGTGGAAGGAGTGGATGTTTGTGGGTGCTGTGCAAATCAAGCGGGCTCAATTGTCCTAGATGTTTTCAAGCTTAAATGTTGTTGGGGCTGCACTCATCCACGTAAGTGGGGAATATTCTGTCATACTCCTGACTTGTGCTGTGTAGGTGTTGGACAGGCTTTGGAGAGTCAGGAGGTGAGTTACCCACCATAGTATTCCTGCCCTCTGGCTTGCCCTTGTAGCCACTGCATTTATGTGGTGAGTCCAACTGAGTTTCTGATTGATGATAACTCCCAGGATATTAATCGTGGGGGATTCAGTGATGGTAACACCATTGAAAGTCAAGGGGCAGTGGTTAGATTGTCTCTTGCTGGTGATGGTCATAGCCTGGCATTTGTGTGACGCAAGTGTCACTTGCCACTTGTCAGCCGAAGCCTGGATATTGTCCAGATCTTGCTGCATTTGGACACAGACTGCTTCAGTGTCTGACGAATCTTGAATTGTGCTGAACATTGTGTAATTATTGGCAAACATCCCCACTTTTGACCTTATGATGGAGGGGGGTCATTGATGAAGCAGCTGAAGATGGTTGGGCCTAGGACACTACCCTGAGGAACTACTGCAGAGATGTCCTGGAACTGAGATAACTGATGTCCAACAACCACAACCATCTTCCTATATGTCACATATGACTCTAACCACCAGAGAGTTTTCCTCCTGATACCCACTGATTCCAGTTTCCAGTTTTGCTAGGGCTCCGTGATGTCAAACTTGGTCGAATGCAGCCTTGATGTCAAGGGCTGTCACTCTCATCTCACCTCTGGAATTCAGCTCAATTGTCCATTATTGAACCAGGGTTGTAATGAGGTCAGGAGCTGCGTGACCCTGGCGGAACCCAAACTGGGCATCACTGAGAACATTATTGCTGAGGAGGTGCTGCTTGTTAGCACTGTTGATGACACCTTCCATCACTTTACTGATGATCAACAGTAGACTGATGGGGAGGTAATTGGCCGGGTTGGATTTGTCCTGCTTCTTATGCACAGGAATTACTTGGGCAATTTTCTACATTGTCAGGTAGATTCCAGGGTGGTAACTGTACTAGAACAGCTTTGCTAGAGAGCGGTGAGTTCTGGAGCACAAGTCTTCAGTACAATAGCCAGAATATGCCAGGGCCCATAGCCTTTGCCAAATGCAGTGCCTCCAACTGTTTCTTGATATTGCGTGGAGTGAATCAAATTGGCTGAAAGCTGGTATCTGTTGTTCGTTTTTTCACCAGGCCGATTGTTCTGAGGTGCGCAGACGTGTCGTTACCCTTCTAGGCAACATCATCAGTGCAACCTCTAATCAAAGCATTTGTGGTCTGCCTCCTTCCAGATTTATATGATCCTCTGGTGTGATGGTCTTGTCATTTTGGTTCTGTTGTTTTACACAACTTACATGTCTCACTCAACATCATAAATCAAAACTTGCTCATTTAACAATTTCTGTACAGATAGATGCACATTAAAAGTCCCTATCAGAAATGTTCACCTGTTTGCAATTACACTTTAACTCCAGTTGACTACAAAGCTAGACTCTGGTTTTCTGCAAAGTAGGCATTGGCATGGTTAATACCAGAAAATATTGATACAGGGAATTGTGCTGACAAACCGCACTCAAAGAAATAGATAATTCGTTTTTATTTAATTAAAGGTCTTTATTAGGTTCAGGAACTGATGCCTGTAAGGTCATTGGTAGGTTACTTGAAAACCTCACTTTGGGATTCAGAATGCATATTTTGCCTTCTCTAAATACCACACAGCTAGCTTGTGACGAACTACCCTGGGGTCCTTTCACAAGCCTCCCTTACCGGAAATCATCTGTGATAGTGCAGGATGGGCTAAATTGAGATCAGAGCCTTAAGGAGATGTGATACACATTTATAATTTGTTCCCATCACATTTGCATGTGCAAAAAAAAATTGCTGGAACAGGGAACAAAATGGACTTCAGAAGAGATGGCTTCAGAAATGTATTCAACACCATGTAAAAAGAAATGTTAGATTACTGGTGTAAATTATTGGGTCGGTATTTAATTTAATGCCATTTTGGAATCAGACAGAACTGCGTTATCAAAAATACCAGTATACAGCTTCTAAACGATGCAGGTACTTAAACAAAACCAAAGGTCAAAACTTAAAAACTGCAGATTTTGGTGTGAAATTCTTGAGGGAAAAGATGTCACAGGTTGTTAACAGTGTTATTTTTGGCTTTTTCTGCTTTTCAATGTTTGTTTGACCAAAACAAAAACATTCAGTTGTCAGAAGCTTTTAGAATGCATCTCGTTGAAAGTAGTCAGTGATCCAAACTTGCGAGTGTATTTATGGATTCCTTATATCTGTAAAACATTTCTTTGGGATGCATACATGAGGACTCTGTTATATGGCTTTGCAAGTAACTTATTGTGGTGTAACTGTATTTGGTGATCCAGTGATGGAAAGGTCCTGTAGAGAGCTGGAGGTCAGACAATGCTGCTTTTCTTAAAGGTCACAAGAATTGTTGATAAAAAATAATTTGAATTATACTAAACATTAAGGATTCTCCATATTCTCTGCCTGATTACTTGCAGTGATTCCCAAAGAAAACAATTGTTTTTCAATCTTAGAGCAGGGCCCTATCTCAAATCAAATGTTGTGCTTGTATCACCTTGAACCTATTTTTTAAACAAAATTTTTAAAACTCAGCTATGCTACTCACAGCTCTTTTTAACCTAAAGTTACTTTTTACATTTGGTTTGGTTCCACAATTTTTAGTCAGGCAGTGTCCTAGTTCCGTTTATTTTCAGCTGCTTGATCATTGATCTTCCCTCCCTCATAAGGTCAGAAGTGAAGATTTTCGTTAAGGACTTCATGACATCCAGCATCATTCATGACTCATCAGATTCTGCAGCAGTCCATGTCCAAAAGCAGTAAGACCCGGACAGCATCCAGACTTGGAAAGACAAGTGGCAAATAATACCTGCGCCTCTCAAATGTTAGACAATGACCATCTCCAACAAGAAAGAATCCAACCAATACCCTTTAACATTCAATAGCATTACTACCACTGAATTTTCCACTATCAACAAGCTGGGAGTTACCATTGACCAGAAACTGAACTGGACTAGCCATATAGATACAGGAGCAGGTCAGAGGCTAGGAAATCTACAGTGAGTAACTCACCTCCTAATGTCCAAAACTTATCCACCATCTAAAGGTAAGAGCCAGGAGTGTGGCAAAACACTTGCCTGGATGAGTTCAGAGCCAGCACGACTCAAGAAGCTTGACCCTACCTAGGACAAAGCAGCTTGCTTGATTGCCACCACATCCATAAATATCCACTCCTTCCACGACTGATGCTCAGTAGCAGCAGTGTGCACCGTCTACAATGCACTGTAAATATTTGTCAAGACTCCTTAGATAATACCTTCCAAATCCACAAGCACTACAATTTAGAAAGGCAAAGCCAGCAGATATGCGAGAACACCATCACATGTAAGTTCCCCTCCAAACCACTTACTATCCCGACTTGGAAATATATTACCGTTTCAGCTTCACTAGGTCAAAATCCTAGGATACCCTTCAAAACAGCATTGTGGATGCCCCTTTATACCTCTGCAGCAATTCAAGAAGGCAGCTCTCTGTCCCTTTCTTCAGGTCACCCTGGGAATGGGAAGAAACCGTGGCCTCACCATCAATGCCCACATCCCATGAACAAATCAAAAAAGACATAAGGATTAGTTTAGTCCTCATCTATACCGTCTCAGTTCAGAGGGGAGTATGATGCATTATAGTTGTACAATTTCGCTAGACCATGTGAAAATGTCTGTCATGATTTCTTTTTTTGAACAACAATCTAAAGCCTCATGCTTCAAAGTGTGTGTTTGTTTGTGCATGGTGTTGGTGGGAGGAGATGCAAAGGTGGAGGGGTGGTGGTTTTGGAGTGGGGTAGGTGTTGACAATCAGAGGGTTGTTGAGTGAGGGACAAACAGACTCAGCTGTGACAGTTTGTTAGTGCTGACTGTTGTGGCATATTCTTAAGCAATCACCAATTGGTGTTAGATGATAGTCAGTCAGTAAAATCGGCTCCAGCTTAGTCATCACTTTCTGAAGAGAAGACAAGTAAAGGAGATAAGATGAAGCAACGTAATTAAAGCAACACATATTAAGGTCAGTGACTTCTTTTTAATTACATGAATTAAAATCTATTCTTTTTTCTTCGATAATCAACCTATTCATGGATGCTATGATACACCCCTGGAACAGGTAGGATTTAAACTCAGGCCTCCTGGCTCAAAGATAGAGACATTAGCACTGCATCACGAGAACACTACAGACACCCTTGTTGCCTTTAACAAAACTGGGTCTCACTTGCAACACTCCTAATTAATGTCATTCCTCCCATTGCATAGTTTACTCTAAAAGCACAGGGCTCTGATTTGTTTCTGAAGAGAGATGTTCTCTCTGACATGAATAAACTAAACCCATACGGCACAGGAGAAGACATCAAATTTTAGTAACATAGAAAATAGGGTGCAGGAATAGGCCATTTGGCCCTTTTGAGCCTGCATCACCGTTCAGTACGATCTTGGCTGATCATGCAATCTCTGTATTCCATTTCCCCCCGTTCCCCATAACGTTCGATCCCTTTAGCCGCAAGGGCCACATCCAGCTCCCTCTTGAATATATCTAATGAATTGGCCACAACAGCTTCCTGTGGGAGAGAATTCCACAGGTTCACAACTCTGAGTGAAGAAGTTCTTCCTCATTCCCAGTCCTGAATGCCTACCCCTTATTTTTAGACTGTGACCCCTTGTTCTAGACTTCCCCAACAGTGGGAACATTTTTCCCACATCTAACCTGTCCAATCATATCAGGATTTTATATGTTTCTATGAGATTCCCCGCTCATTCTTCTAAATTCCATTGAATACAAGCCCATTCGATCCAGTTTTTCCTCATATATCATTCCTGCCATCCCAGGAACCAGTCTGGTGAACCTTTGCTGGACTCCCTCAATAGCAAGAATGTCCTTCCTCAGACTAGGAGACCAAAACTGCATACAATACTCAAGGTGCGGCTTCACCAAGGCTCTGAATAACTGCAGCAAAACATCCTTACTCCGACACTTAAATCAATTCGCTATGAAGGAGAGCATACCATTAGCTTTCCTCACTGCCCGCTGTACCAACATGCCAACTGTTCCACTGTGACACCCAGGTCTCGTTGCACCTCCTAAACTGCTACCATTCAGAAAATAATCTGCCTTCCTGTTTTTGTGACCAAAGCAAATAACCTCACATTTATCCACATTATATTGCATTTGTCAAGTATTTGCCCACTCAGCCAATCTGTCGAAGTCAACCTACAACCTCTTAGCATCCTTCTCAGAGCACACACTGCCACCTAGCTAAACTGTTGGCAAGACATGTGAAAGTATGTGGCAGGTACATTGAACTAATTCTCAGACCTGTTAATTTCAGATTGGGAAGTGAATCTCACTCATAGTTTCAAATGGTAATCTGAACTCCTGTATCTCACCTATACAATTAAAACACTTGAAAATAATGTATGTGCAAAGCAAGTGGGAGCAAACCCTTTTTGACAGATTGATGTTGATTCGCCATTATTCCACTGAATCATGGAAATCAAGTAAGAAAACTACCAATGAACAAAACTATTATTTTGTGGATTTGTTGAATGCAATATCTGTAAATTTCTATAACCCTAAGTCATGAAATAGTCAGCTCTATTCAGTCATTGTGAATTAGAGGTTCTAATTATAAACAGGCAAAGTTATGGAATACAATCCGCTAAAACATTCGTACAATTTACAAAATCCTCTCTAACATGACTGCACTTTGACCCCGTGCCGTGCCAGTGAAAACCATTTATGAAAGAACAGTTATGAAAGCTGGAAATTATGAACATGATAACAAATGGAATCTATGAAGATACTTGTAAACCGTTTTGGATACTATATTGTTCTGAGAAATAATTATATTCTTAAATGGCTTTGCAATCTTTTCCCCCATTTTTGATAGCAGTTTTTATTTTTGACAGTTTTCCCAAACTGACAGCTTTAGTTACAGCATGTCAAAGTATTGATCAAGTTATATTAAAATATAACTAGAACAATGTTGGAGTGTTAAGTACTCCTGTATAATTAGTTAAGTATATTGAAGTCACAGCATTTATGTTAAAACGCAGATTTAAACATGCTCAATAATTCCTTATGTTTTAAATTCCACTACCCTGTGATTATTAAATGTAAATTATTAATCTTAAATATTTCTTGATTTAACTAATACTTTGACATACTCTTTGTTAGAGATAAAACACTGTCCACCATTATTGGATTAGCTTAATTTAGTAAAGAATCTTGAATTGATTTCTTTAATTGGAGACATGACAATCCAAAGATTCTCTCTCTCAATCTCACTATGTTCAAGTAACTGATGCACGAGAGCTGTTGGAATAACAATCACAGGCAATCATTCACACAAGTAACAGTAAATTAAGCAAGTCTGAACAAAAGGATGGGGGAGTTATGAGGTGTCAGCTGTGACTTTGTTATAGTATCTCTATTCCTCTGTGTTAGATGCATTCCAGTAAATCAACCACAAGATCTAGGCTGGCACTCCATTGCAGCACTAAGGGCACGCTACACTATTCGAGGTGGAAAGATCCCATGGCACCATTTCAAAGAACGGCAATGGATTTCTCAATGGTGATATGGCCAATATTAATTCTCCAAACAACATCACTGAAGCAGATTATTTTAATGACTGGATGTGTGTGCTGTGAATTGTGCTGCTACCTCTTGTGCCTTGGATTTGTGAAGCATGACACTGTACTGAAGGTTGGATTTACTGAATCTCAGTAAACCAAGACTGCAAAACTTCCCTTTTTTGTTGTAGTAGTGTAGTATTGTGAAACATCACATGGACATGTTAAAAGAGAAGCTTGTCAGATTTAATAGAGGGAAAGAACTGCTGCAAAAATACATGCTTGAAAATGAAAGGATAAAGATTAACTATTAAGCAACTTTGAATGTTTCCATTGAAATTGTAATGAAAAGACAGAATACATTCCACAGCAAAGTCCAATGTACAAAATATTTTATTTTCCACAGGATGAATTATAAAGTTTCTTGTAACATTTATTGGTGACTATTAGTTATCAATGACAAAATACTTGAGTAAGTTGGGGTAGGGTATTTTTCTTTAAAACTTTGTTTACTGCATAGTTTTAAGTTTGAATGGTAGTTTTTTTACAATCTATTTTAGAGAAGGCAGAGGTTGTGGTTCAGCATAAAAAGAGATGTCTGTTGGGGACTTATATGTCTGATGCAGAAATATAAATCCTTCTTATTCAACGTTCAGTCTTAAAATTCCATTTTGGGAGATGGAAGATGTGCCTCCCATCTGTCTTTATACACCACAGTGATTTGCTGAGACAATTCTCTATGTCCCTTTCAGTTTTGCTTTATAAGGCCTCAATGTAACTATTTCTTGATGAAAGCTGGGACTTCCTTTGGAAGTGTCCCCGACTTCATTGAAGCTGAGGTAACCAGTCTCTGAGAAAATTAATTATCTATTTTTTAAACTGTTAAATGGCTCTCTTAGGAGCCAAAGAACTATTAAAAGAAAAATTAAGCTCAGGAGGAAGCATGGGGTCTGCTGCGAAAGCAAAATACCGCAGCCACTGAAATAAATCTGAAATAAAAGCAGAAAAAAATACAGCAGGTCAAGCAGTATCCGTGAAGAAAAGTAAAGTTAATGGGCATAAATTAATACCCTTCTGGAGATGGGTTCAGAGCCCACCAGGGGCTGTGTGACCAAGCGCAAAGGTGCTGGGTGGAGATCTTGTCACCATCTAGCCTCCCTTTGATTTACAGCAGGATGACAAAACTGTCCAAGGTCTTTGCCTCCAATTGAGGCCCTTAATTGTCAAGAACAGCCTGGCAGCTGTCCTTTTAATTGGGAAGTCCACACTCAATATAAAGGCATGGACTTCCCAAAGGTGAAGGCCCCCAACAGTTCTAAATAATAACCCAATCTCCCCCTCTCCACTCCCACTCCCACTCATTGATCTCTCCTTGTCTGGCCACGAACTAATCACTGCTTCATTCCTGTGGTTCCATCATCGATCCCCTGGCTAGGCCTTACTGCAATACTGGCAAGGGCCTTTGTTCCCAGTGTCATTACCAGGCAGCTCCAAGGGACAGGATTTCCACTGTCTAGGCGGTTTTCTGTCAGGGGAATGAACCGTTCCTCTCAAAGGAGGTGAGAAGCCCCAGAACTGGAAGGTAAGGACTGGATCAAGACTTAATCCCATTGGGCCTCCCGAAAAATGACCACCACTAGTTTGCAACTGATTTTCTAGCTGGTTAACAGTACTATCCTTGCTGTGACTTTTAAATTAGAGTCACAGAGTAATACAGCATGGAAACAGGCCCTTTGGCCCAAACTGGTCCATGTTGACCAGTGTGCCCACTCAGCTAATTCCCATTGCCCACAATTGGTCCATATCCCTCTAAACCCTTCCCATCCATGTACCTATCCAAATGGTTTTTAAATGTTGCTATTGTACTTGCCTCAACCACTTTCTCTCGCAGATCATTTCATATACGCACCACGCTCTGCATGAAGAAATTGCCCCTTAGGTCCTTCTTAAATCTTTCCCCTCTTGTCTTAAACTTATGCCATCAAGTTTTCAATTCCTCATCTCTGAGAAAAAAGACCACATGCATTCGTCCTATCTACGCCCCTCATGATTTTATATACTTCAATAAGGTCACCCTTCATTCTCCCACATTCCAAGGAATAAAGTCCTATCCTGGCCAACCTCTCCCTATAATTTAGGCCTGCTAGTCCTGGCACTATCCTTGTAAATCATCTTTGCACACTTTCCAGTTTAACTATGTCTCTCCTTTAACAGGGTGACCAAAACTGTACACAATACTCCAGTGCGGCCTCAACAATGAATTACACAACTGTAACTTCATGTCCCAAATGCTATACTCAATGCTTCGAACAATGAAGGCCAGCATGCTAAATGCATTCTTCACCACCCTGTCCACCTGTGACGCTGCATTCAATGAACTATGTACTTGTACTCCTAGGTCCCTCTGTTCCACAACACTTGTCAGGACCTTAACATTTACTGTACAATCCTACCTTGGTTTGACTTTCCAAAGTGCAACACCTCACACTTATCTGTATTGATAACACATAGATAATCATGCTGATATTTAAGGGGATCGATTCTCTCCCTAGCCACCCTTTTACTCTTAATATAGCTATAGAACCTTTTGGGATTATAGAATCATAGAATCCCTACAGTGTGGAAACAGGCCATTTGGCCCAACAAGTCCACACCACCCCTCCGAAGAGGATCCCACCCAGACCCATTCCTCAAGTCTAACTCGCCTAACCAACACAATCCTGGGCACTATGGGCAATTTAGCATGGCCAATCACCTACCTTGCATATCTTTGGACTGTGGGAGGAAACCAGAGCACCTGGGGGAAACTCATGCAGACATAGGGAGAATGTGCAAACTCCACACAGACAGTTGCCCGAGGCTGGAATCGAACCTGGGTCCCTGGCACTGTGAGGCAGCAATGCTAACCACTGAGCCACCATGCCACCCTATTTTTAACCTTATCTGTCAGATCCATCTCTTACCCTCTTTTAGCTTTTCTGATTTGCTCTTAAGTGCGCTCTTACGCTATTTATGGTTATCTAGGGATTCACTTGAGCCCAATAGCTTAAACCCAATCCTCAGCCCACTTCTGCATCTGATCAAGATGTAATTTTTAAACTTTGACGCTATCAACAATACCTCCTAATTTTGTATCATCGTCCAACTTACTAATCATGCCTTGTACATTCACATGCAGATCATTTATGAAAATAGCAAATAACAAAAGTCCCAGCATGACTCTTATGGCACACCACTAGTCACAGACCTCCAGTCTGAGAAATAACTTCAACCATCATCCTCTGCTTCCTACCATTTGAGCCAATTTTGAATCCAATTAGCTAGCTCTCCCTGGATCCCATGCAACTTAACTTTCATGACTAGCCTGCTGTACGGGATCTTGTCAAAGGTCTTACTAAAGTCCATATAGACAACATCCATTGCCCTACCCTCATCCATCCTCTTGGTTACCTCTTTGGAAAAACTCCAAAAGATTTGTCAGAAATGACTTCCCGTGCACAAATCCATGCTGACTATCCCTAATCAGACCTTGTCTATCCACATGTTGGTGGATCCTGTCCCTCAGTATCCTCTCCAATAACTTGCCTACCACTGATGTCAGGCTCACTGGCCTGTAATTCCCTGGCTTCTCTTTGCTACCTTCCTTAAATAATGGAACAAAATTAGCCACCCTCCAGTCTTCTAGAACTTCACCAGTGGCTAAAGATGAGGCAAAAATCTCTCGGGGCTTCTGCAATTTCTTCCTTGGCCTCTCACAATGTCTGAGGATGGACTTGATCAGGCCCAGGAGATTTATTCACCTTAATGTGCTTTAAGGCTGCAAACACCTCTTCGCTGATAATATATATGTGGTTTCCCTTATTTCCTTAGCATCCACGATTCTTTCCTCAGTAAGGAAATATTCATTAACAAATCTTTCCCATCTCCTGTGTCTCCACACATAGAAGGTCATGCTGATCTTTAAGGGGACTTATTCTCTCCCTAGCTATCCTTTTACTCTTAATATATCTATAGAACCTATTGGGATTATCTTTAACCTTATCTGCCAGATCCATCTCATACCCTCTTTTTTAGCTCTTCTGATTTCCCTCTTAAGCATGTGCTTACAGTATTTTTATCGTCATCTGATTTCCCTCTTGAGTGAGCGCCTACACTTTTAATAGTGATCTAGGAATTCACTTGAGCCCAATAGCTTAAACCCAATGTATACCTTCTCCTTTTTCCTGACCAGATCCTCAATATCCCTTGTCACCCAGGGACCCCTAAACCTGCCAGCTTTTCTCTTTACCCTAACAGGAACATACTGTCCGTAGACTCTTGATATCACATTTTTAAAAGCCTCTCATTTGCCAGTCGTTCCTTTTCCTTCAAACACTCACCCAATCGACCTCTGCTAGGTCTTGCCTAATGGCCCTAAAATTGGCCCAACTCCAGTTTAGCACCTTAAACAATGGACCTGTCCTATCTGTTTCCATAACTATGCCAAAAGTAAGAGTCATGGTCACTGGAACCAAAGTGCTCTCCGACTGACACTTCAGTCACTTGCCTGACTTTGTTTCCTAAGACGAGGTCTAGTGTTGCACCCTCTTAAGTAAGGCCCTCTACATGTTGGTTTAGAAAATTTTCTTGGGCGCATTTGACAAATTCCACACGTTTTACACACGAGGTGGCCCAATCAATACAGGGGAAATTAAAATCTCCAACCAAGACTACTCTAATTCCTACAGGGAAAATTCTGCCAGGGTTTCCAGTTGATGATGACTCTTTCAGAATAGACTGACTGAGGGTCCCCTAATGTAGCAAATTGTGGACCATTCAACTTTGTACTGCTGGAGCAGAGTCGGTGAGCTTGATGCAATCTTACAGGCATCTGCTCAAGTCAAACATGTCCATGGTTCCAAAGGATAGTGTTACTAGCCAGTAATACAGGTGGCTGGGAATTCCCTGTCCCTGAAATAGTGCTGGCAGAGACTAGAATTTCAGAAGGAGAAGGATGACAAAGAGGAATATCATAGAGTCACAGAGTCATACAGCACAGAAGCAGATCCTTCGGTCCAACCAATCCATGCCCATCATATTCCCAAACTAAACTAGTCCCACCTGTCTGCTCTTGGCTCATACCCCTCCAACATTACTTATTCATGTACTTATCTAAATGTATCTTTACTGATCTATATATTTTCCCTTAACCAGAATGGTGCTTCAAGCTAATGCATTCAGGAAATATATGCAGATAATTTTAATGTAATTATGCTATTCTATTCTATTGAAAACCTGGTTAGGACATTGAAGCACAGCCTAAAAGTGACTTAGAGATAGTAGGAACTGCAGATGCTGGAGAATCTGAGATAACAAGGT
>NC_063335.1:58323155-58374266 GCF_021869965.1 Rhincodon typus | reverse complement strand
AGAGCTGGATGAACACAGCAGGCCAAGCAGCATCAGAGGAGCAGGAACGATGACGTTTCAGGCCTAGACCCTTCATCCAGCTCTACACCTTGTAGACTGGGACAACACCAAGATCCTGGGGCAGGCTAGGCAGAGACAAGCACGAGAATTCCTGGAAGCATAGCACTCCACGAAGCAGGCTATTAATAAACACATTGAACTCGACCCCTTATACGTTCCACTACAGAGGAAACCCGGAAGTGAGGCAATCCATCGCAACGGACCCCAGAGTTTAAAAGCCAGGCGGGAAAACACACCGACACTTTATCAGAGGCTGCACTGAGGATGTTACCAAGCACGGTAATGAAACGTCTGCGGAACAACAAACCAGCTCAGCAAGCCAACCAACCTCAACAATAGACTGTGTTGGGAGAATGGGTTTGTATGTACAAAGGAGTATCAGTCATATCAACTATGTGCAGTGGGTAGCATGGCTTGTAACTGCTGTACCATGTAGTTCCCAGGGAGGGGCAATAACAAGTTACTAGCACTTGTCTGGGTGTAATACCTTTTAAATACAGAGCAGATGCAAGGGATGCCAGTCTTTTGGCAGATATCTGCTCAGTGGCGAGTTGACCTGGGCACAGCACAGGAGTCAGGTGGTGAATTACTCATTTCAGAATACCCAGCTTACTGTATTCTAGCAAACACACTATTTGCGTGGCCAGTCCAGTTAAGTTTATGTTCTAGAATATTAATGGCAGATAGTTCAACAAAGGTAGGACCTTTTGAATATCAGGAGGAAATAGTTCGACTCTGATATCAAAAATAATCATGCCTGACACTTGCGTGTCACAAATGTTACTTTACATTGTCAGTCCAAAACTGAATACCAACCAGGTCTTTCAAAATGCAAGCATTTCATAACCTGAGAAACTTCAAATCAAACTGAACACTGAAATCATTGGTGAATAGACCCATTTCTGAACTTATGTTGGAGGAAAGCTCATTGATGAGGCAGCTAAAGTACTTAAGCCCAGAATAGTGCCCTGCAGCATTGTCCAAGGGTAGGATGTTTGGCCGCCAAGTTCCACAACTTCCTTTGTGCTAAGTATGACTCTTGTGACTGGAGATTCTTCTTGATTCCTACTGATTACAGTTTTAACTGGGCTCCTTTATGCCACGGTTGGTTACTTGCTATTTTAATGTTAAGGCCAGTCACTCTCACCTCACTTTGGGAATTCAGTTCCAGTATCTAGCAAATGTCCTGTAACATACCTCACTCACAAATCCCAATCTTGTAATGCGCTCCACTATCTGAAGTGCCTGTCATAGCCATCCCCATTCGATGAACATCCTCCAATTCTTTCACTGGCCTTGATCCTTTCTAAACAGCCTACAGCCTATTGCCTCTCCTGTAACATATTCCATTCTCTGAATCTCATCCTGTAATACACAACATTCCTGGACTTTCATTATGTTGCACACAGCACTATCTGACCTCACTTGTAATACAACACACTCCAGTCCCTCTGGAGTTTGGCCATAATCAATCCTCAGTATATCATAGTCCACTTTAAGACTTCATTCTTTGACATTCTCTGGTTTACACACTTCCACTCCAGCTTATAGTTGTTTTCATTCTGAAGTCACTCTTGTAGTTGAATTTTTAACCTTGGATCAGGGGCACAGATTCAGGACACTTTCAGATCCAATCAGGGGACAAGGTGTCCTGGAAGTTCTAATTTCTATTCTGCATGACTGGGTTCTCTGTGATTCAGGCTAGGCAGCTCTGGAAACAGAATGGTGGTGGGCTGGCAGAAGCCCTGGTACACTGAACTGTGCTCAGGAAAATTTTTCAAAAAATTACATAACTCATAAAGCATCTCTCCAACGTAACTCCTCACATTCTTTGACACATTCCCCATGTTCTATGCATGCCTGTCCACTGACCATGCCAACCTCTTCTTCACTTCCAATGCCCTTTTATAGCCTCCATCCCAACTTAATGCCAATTCATGGCAACTTAGGCACTTCAGCCTTTTCGCTTACACTTACCTTACCGACTCATGCAGTATCCAGTATGGGTAGACCTGAGGAGGTGTGCTTTGATTGAATAATATTAAGTTCTAAAGACAGACTGAAATAGGAATCAGTGTTTTTTTCACACCCAAGAATTTCTTTCAAAGGTTTGAAGAGCATGAGATTCAAATACCTTGACAATTCCTTTTTACATTTAGTTTTAACACTTTTGACATTTTCTTTTAGCAGGTCTGTTGACAGTTACAGTAAACTTGACAATTAATAGGTTTAGGCACATGTCGTGCAAATTCATGTCTACTTTTAACAATAACAAAGGGTACCTTATTTCTCCTGAATGTGTTCTGGGGTCATACCCAAAGGGGTTCCTTACTTCTGGCTAACCAAATGAACCCACAAAATGCAATCTTGCTGTTATCAGGTTTAATCTTGCCCATTGCATTTCACACAGCTGGGCCATCAAAATCAGGGATGACTGAATGCAGTTGCTGATTTATGTGGGCACCTCGAAGAAATGCGCATGCGATACAGGGAATGTGACCTGTCTCCATTCTTTAACCCCCTCCCATAGTGAATATGGTAGATGCTGCGTTCAGCAGTGGGACTTTAGGTTTTCCTTCTCCTTTGCCATTTTTGTGACAAACTGTACGACTCTTCGTTGATACAAGCATCCAGTTTTTAGAATCATTCTTTAGTTCACTTTATTGTCCAATATTGCAACTGCCTATCTATCCTCCTTCCTACACCTTGCCTCACTACATCCTATAGTCCAA
Organism: Rhincodon typus; assembly: GCF_021869965.1. Classification (NCBI taxonomy): domain Eukaryota; kingdom Metazoa; phylum Chordata; class Chondrichthyes; order Orectolobiformes; family Rhincodontidae; genus Rhincodon; species Rhincodon typus. The sequence goes on along the minus strand of NC_063335.1, from coordinate 58,371,474 downwards.
TGCACTCTCTCTTCTCCTACAGTACGCCTTTCTGTAGTGTATTTGACCTTCAGCTTTGCACTTTCAAAGCAAATACCATTCTAAAATTATCTCGTAAGCATGCTCCCAGACTCACCACCTGAATGATCAGCATCACCTCAGCCCAACCTATTGTCAAAAAAACACAATCGTGAAGTTTATCGAATTGGATCGTATCTTTTAAACCTATCATTTTTTATGTTTGAATTTATATATATAAATTTGTTTCAAAAATACAAACAATCTGCAAAAGCAATTCTAAATAGGAAAATTGTTAAGGTTTATTAGTATCTTAGATTCTCAAATTGGTTGAAAACCTTCCAGCTAGAATTATTTTAGTTAATGAACAAGCTTTTAATTAACAGTTGACAACAAAAATAAACATGGGGAACGTCATAGTTGAATTATCTGTAGTCCGCTCTAGCTGGCTTCTTTCATGAGTGCTTTTCTGAAGCAGCTGGCCTTTTGTTTCTCTTTAATTCCTCTTTTGTTTTGAGGATATGTAAAAACCCTTCATTCTTTTATCAGGTACTTTGCAGGAGGATTTCAACAATCTCCCCATTTTCACTGGAGTAGAAGTTTGCAAGCTGCATAAAACACAAGTGATGGACAAGTTGAGATTAAATGGTTTTCTGTGGCTGTGCGAGCGTACACCAAATGAGTTTCACCAAGAACAATAAACAATCACTGAGGAGGAGAGATGATTGACAATAGGTTCATTTGTTTGTTGAATAATGCTAAATTTGAGAGGTTTGTAATCATCAATAATCAATTCTAGCTCATAACACGCATGTACTGGCAAAACCTCCAACTGAAGACATACTTTTAGTTTGCCTTAATTGTTATGAAAAGAGTGTTGATCATCTGATGGACTATTTTGCAAGCTGCAGCCACATTTAGGAGCATTGTGTAATTTGCATCAAAAATAGATTTCATCGTAGTTTTCCATATCTCATAGGGACTCATTTCATTTGGATTTTGTGTGTTATTTAGATTAGTGGGAGTTTCATTAAAGAAAACACTTGTATGTCACTCACTGCTTTTGTTCATGTTTTCTCCTTCAGGTAAATATCAATTCACAGGAATAATAATTATATTAATACCTGCTGTTACAGTAAAAATACAAGATTTAACATGAGAATGCAAACTCAGGATGAAGTATAGTGTAAGTCATTTATACTAGGCTGGTGCAGTTCAAATTCTACAGTGTACATCAGTATCATTGCTCTATTCATAATATAATGCAAATAAACGTTGAGGATTCTAGAGTTAGGCATAAGTCACCTGTGGAGTTAGAGAAGGACTAGTGAGTCAATATTTATGAGGATCAACTGTGGTGTCAGAAAAGGCTATGTGGTTAAGCCTTTGGGAATCAGCTCTGCAGGCAGTGAAGGCTGAGAAATATTAAAAATGGCAAGAGATTTAGGCATAGAGGTTTGATTGTAGTGCAAATATAAAACCAGCACCTATTCATAAGCTAGTAAAGCACTGTCCACCACACTGGGTTTGGCTCTGCTGGAGAATCTAGAATGTTTGCTGGAAATATTACAATACTCATGATGGAATGAAAGAAACAATCGAAGGGAAAAACAATTTATAGTGCATGAAAAGAGGGTTCTGATTGGTTAGCAAGTGAATTCTGATTGGTTGTGGTATTGCCATTGGAGATTGCATAATGAGATAGTTGTTACAATCCAACAGGAGAGCTACGATGGCTCCACTCTTTACCATCCTCATTTGACTACAGCAACTTTTTTTTCCTCTTTTTAAGAAAAGGATGCACTTTTCAATTCAGTAAATGTTTAACTATTTATACACAGAGATTATACAATACAATCAAACGAGTTTCCTTGAGTTTAAAAACAGAACAGAATTGTATTTACTATGCTTAATCCTGTGTGAAAATATGGACAACACCTAACTAGATTACAGTGTGGGCACATGGACTGAGCAATTTAAAGGCCATGCAAAAATTCTTGAAGGTTGGTGACTTGGTTGACATTGACCTGAGTTCAATGGTCCCCCTGAGTTCAGCATCAAGACAGTTTAAAAGTATAGACTTATGGACTGCATAGATTTATATCTGCTTTGGCAGTTAGCAGCTGCTGAGCTGCATTTCGTTTTGTTTAAATCTCTGAGGCACATGACTATTCACTAGGCAGATAGGTTATGAAACTTGCAAATTGTTTTAAAAGAGAGAGAGGGAGAGAGACTCAAACCAGGATTTGGTTCTTCAGCATCTTCAGCTTGCCCTGACCCGCAGAGAAAATAATTAAACACACAAAGGGGTAGCTGGCTTGGCACATGACTTCTCTCTCCTATTGTTTACTCCAAATATGATTCTAACATAGAGGATTGTAAGTCCCTGGTTTACATAACTAATTCTATCTGAACACCATCTTTTCAGCCAGTACACTACTGTTCACATGATTACAGCTAATGGTTTGCCCCCACCCAGTAGTGTACGGAGGTGATTGTCTGAATGCTTTGTTAATGGAATAGGAAATGACTCCCATTCATACTCCTTCAATGAGTATTTGATCCTAGTGTGGCTCTGTAGACTGGTTCCACATAATGGCCTTAAAATGGGGAAGGTACAATGGTGCAAATGTGCAGACATCTTTGAATCTGGAATGTGGCCTTAGCCTTTCTAAAAATTCGGATATGATTTTCCATAAAGTCATATTTCACAAACTCCATCTTCATAATGCTGTCAATCAGCAAGCAATAGGATTTAAATTATAGTTTTGTACTCCTAGACCAACAAATTGGACAGTAAAAGGCCATCTAAAAAGATAATAACATTGTGCTTAATTTAACACTTAATTTAGCAGGATGTTTTGATTACAGTTGTAGTTAACATTATTATTAATGTGACGATAATATAACAAGGTAGGAGTAATGAGAGACAACAAGGTGCAGGGCTGGATGAACACAGCAGGCCAAGCAGCATCATAGGAGCAGAGAAGGGTCTAGGCCCGAAACGTCAGCCTCTCTGCTCCTATGATGCTGCTTGGCCTGCTGTGTTCATCCAGCCCTGCACCTTGTTGTCTCGGATTCTCCAGCATCTGCAGTTCCTACTATCTCTGATTCGAAGGTAGGAGTAATGTTTACTTTAAGTTTTTTTAATGATCAGTGTAGAACACTCACAAGCAGTGAGTCTTGTTCCTGTATTGGGGAGGGTAACAGACGTAACAATGAATCTGTCACACCAATCCTGCAAGACCAAGGTACCTAGATTAAAAAAAGGTAAGACTAAAGAGTGGTGCTAGAATAATAGATCACTAAAGTCAAAGCGAATACTGCAGATACAGAAAATCTGAGCTAAAAACAGTGTGCTGGGAAAAATCAGCAGGCAGAACAATATCTGTGGAAAAAGAAGTAAAGTTAGCATTTAGTTGGATATGACCTTTTTTTTTACAACTTCAGATTAGCTGTTCCACTGTGCTGGCAACCCACAGCAGGTGGACTGCAGCAGTTTAAGAAGGCAGCTCACCACCACAATCCCAAGTGCAACTAAGGAAGGGGAACAAATGGTGGCCAGCCAATGACATCCACATCCCACAAAATGAATATTTAAAAAAACACAGCATTGGATTAAGAGAAAGATTGAGGCTTATGGCAGATACCAAGGGCTTAAAACAGCAAAAATCCTGGAGGATATGCAAGATATCCATCGAATATGCAAGAGGGAACGTAAAAAGGAGATAAGGAAAGGTAAAATGGGATATGAAAGGATACTGGCAGGTAAAATGAAGAAAAATCCTGAGTTGTTTTACAGGGATATTAAGGATCATAGCAGTAATTTGTGCACGGAACCAGAGGATGTAGGTAGGGTTCCAAATGAATACTTTGGGTGTTCACTGATGAGAAGGATGATATGGGTATGGAAATCAGGGAGAATATTGGTGATGCAATTAAAGAAGTTTGCATTGACAGAGCAGGTTGAATGGTCTGGTATACTTAAAAGTAGGTAAATCTCCAGGGCTGAACAAAATGTATCTCAGTTTGTTGGATGATACAAGGAAGGAAATAACAGGGGAGCTTGCAAAAATTTTCAATTCCTCTCTAGCCACAGGAAAGGTGCCAGAAGACTGGAGAACAGCTAACGTGGTACCATTATTCAAGAATAGAGCAGTTAGTCTAACCTCAGCGGTGGGGAAGCTATTGGAAGCAATTCTGAGGGACTTAACTGTATTTGGAGAGTCATGAATTGTCAAGAATAGTCAGCACTGTTTTCTTAAGGGGTCTGACTATCCTGTGGATTTTTAAGGCATGTAGATGAGGGCAATACTTTTAATATGGATAACTTGGACTACAGTGAAGATTTTGATAAGGTCCCACATGGGAGACTGATTAAAAAAAGGTAAGAGCACATGGGATCCAAAGAAATTTGGCAAATTAGCTCCACAATTAGTTGAGTGGCAGGAAGCAAAGGGTGATGGTTGAGGGATATTTTTCCGACTGGAAGTCTGTGTCTATTAGGGTCCCAATGGGGTCAGTGTTGGGGCCCTTGCTGTTTGTAATTTATGTAAGTGATTTAGACTTGAATGTTGAGGGTTACTCAGGAAGTTCACAGATCATACAACAATTAGTGGGGTTGAAAATAATGATGAGGTTCGCTAGCTCAGTTGGCTGGATGGCTCGGTTTGCCATGTGGAGTAATGCCAATTTCTACATTGACTGAGGATAAAGGGCCAATCTTTCCACCTCTCCATTTGCTTGAGTCATGGTGATTCTCAGGTTCAACTATCACCAGTGATCTCTCTCTAATGGGAAAATAGCCCTATGGTTTGGTAACACAATAGCAACTTTACCTTTTAGTCTTAGATTACAAGAGGATGTGGCTGAGCTGGTCGGATGGGCTGATCAGTAGCAAATTGAATTCAGTCTGGAAGAATGTTAGATAATGTACTTGGGCAGGACAAACAAGGCAAGACATAATGAATGGTATGACCCCGTGAAGCACCAAGATTCAGAAGGATCTTGATATGCATGTACAACAGTCCCTTAAGGTACCAGGTCAGTTGGATAAAGTGGTTAAAAAGGCATGTGGTACACTTTGTTTTATTACTCAAGGCACAGAGTTCAAGAGCATGGAGGTAATACTGTAACTATGTAAAATATTGGTTATACCACAGATGGACAATTGTGTGCAGTTCTGCAATTTACATTATATTCTTAGTATCCCTACAGTGTGGAAACAGGCCCTTTTGGCTCAACAAGTCCACACCATTCCTCAGACCATCCCACCCAGCCTCATCCCCTTATAACCCACCTAATCTACACATCCCTGAACACTGTGGGCAATTTAGCAGGGCCAATCCACCTAGCCTGCACATCTTTGGACTGTGGGAGGAAACCAGAGCACCTGGAGGAAACCCAGGCAGACATGGGGAGAATGTGCAAACTCCACACAGACAGTTGCCCAAGGTTGGAATTGAACCTGGGCCCCTGGCACTGTGAGGCAGCAGTGCTAATCACTGAGCCACCATGCCGCCCATTATAGTAGGGATGAGATAGCATTGGAGATGGCACAGAGGAGTTTCACCATTATGTTGCCTGGACTGAACAGTTTCAGTTATGAAGAGGCATTGGTCAAACTGGTGATGTTTGCCTTAGAGCACAGGAGACTGAGGGATTACATGGCTGTAATGTATAAAAATTATGAGGGAATTAGATAGGGTCCATAGGAGGAAACCTATAGGGATTAATGACTGGGGTCACATTGATTTAAGGTAAGGGGCAGAAGGTTTAGAAGAGATGTGAAGAAAACTTTTTTTCAACCTGAAGATGGTGGGAATTTGGAGCTCATTACATGAAAGGATGGTAGAAGCAGAAACCTTCAGCATTTAAGAAATATTTAAATGTGCACTTGTAATGCCAAGATGTACAAGGCAGGTCAGATTAGACTGGTTAGATTGTTGTTTTTGACTGGCATGAACAAAATGGACCAAATGAACTTTGTCTGTGCTGTAGATTATTTGACTTTATGACCTATAGTGATGTGATTGATTCTTAATGGCCTTCTGGGCAATTTTGGATGGGCAATAAATGCTGGCCTGACCATCACGTCACGCGAATGAATTTTTAAAAACCTCCTATATGGTTATTTAGCCAAGCATACTTTAAAGCTGGTAATCTTAAATTCTGAGTTGAGGGCTGATATTGGAATTTAAGTCCAGATTCTGTGTTGTGATTGACAGTTTGCTGAATCAAGCTTGAAATGAAACTTATTCTCTACTCATCGCACTCCATACTGTCAATCACATGTCACCTTTCTTCAAAGTGATGGACTAGAAGCTGACATCTAATTTGCAATGAATCTTCTTTATTTCTTCAGTCAATTGTGTGATCTTAATTTGGGAGTTTTCTTGAGACCAAGGAGTTGATGCAAATGTGAAAATAAGATTCCCAGGTCTGAAAATACACATGCATAAGGTAGCTCCCTCTGTCATGGATGCCACCTCAGTCCGAAAGGACTATAGGCTATGATCTCATTCGAGAGAAGTGATTGGTGGTGACTTTAACCTGAGGTGCATCACACCTTAGATAAGAGGGTCAGGTTAAGAAATAGACCTTCATGGTAAAATCATTAATCTTGTCTTTTTTTATTTCTAGAGATTGCTGTGGTTGATGACGGTAGCAGTTAAACAATTAGCACATTCATATAACTTCCAGTTGTCCCTACATTAAAGCAAGTGCTGACTTGGTTATTTCAGACTCACAAAGGTAGATTTCCTTTTTTGTGCCGTACAATTTTCTACCAAATCACTTTTTATTCAGCAGAGAAGAGGATAACTCTGTCTAAAATGTTAGCCTGTTCATATCATCTACCAGGAACTCCTGGGTATTATAAGGCATTACACAGCGAAAACGATTTTTTTCCAAGTTCATAACATTTTAAAATATAATGTGTTAGTTTCCCTCTGAAGGTAAAGTACTGCTTCTTGAGTTTGGCTTGTTACACACTGTACAGTATGATGGTAACTCAGAAATCTACAGAATTAGGGCAAGCTTCCTTTCAGTCTGTCTGTGTTCTGAAACTTGCAAAAGACAAAACTACACTGAGATCCAACAACAGCAGGATTGACTTGAAAAGGTTGCATTCATTCAGGAAAACTGTGAAAATTGTGAAATTGCAGATTTCTGTGCATCATTTACTGTGCTTTACTATTATTGAATGGAAAATTGTGGGGGGAGATCACATCTGTAATGTAATCTGATATACATTGGATGACCTCACCAGAGGTATTAATAATAGAATCCTTACAGTGTGGAAACGGGCCATTTGGCCCAACAAGTCCACACTGACACTCAGCACAGCCCACCCAGACCCATCCCCTATAATCCACCTAATCTACACATACCTGAACACTCTGGGCAATTTAGCACGGCCAATCCACCTAGCCTGCATATCTTTGGACTGTGGGAGGAAACCAGAGCACCAGGAGGAAACCCATGCAGACATGGGGAGAATGTGCAAACTCCACTCAGCCAGTCTCCCGAGAGTCGAATCAAACCTGGGTCCCTGGCACTGTGAGGCAGCAGTACTAACCACTGAGCCCTAATGCCTTAAGTGCAGGCCCATAGATGCTGTTATTGCCACAAGGTGCTATTCTTGAGTCGTGAAGATATTTGAAAGACAACATTGCTCTACAGGGGTAGTCCTCAGGTGGGTTGTGAAATTATCATGCGATAGCATCAGGCAGTCATTGCAATTGACTGCAGTGTGTGTCCGTCCATTGCAGTTTTCTTTAAATGGGTAATAGCCAAATTAAATTGAACACCATTGTTAAAACCTACTACAGTGTAATCTTTTAAAAAAAAGTCTGCAATTTCATTTGAACTCTAGCTAAACACTTGGTTGAAATCAGAGAGAAAGAGTTTGCTAGACATAACATTGACATCCATCCTGACCTTGTGTGTTCGTGTGTAAGTGGTGAGGGGAGAGGCATTGTGTGTGTCTGTGTGTGGGGGTATTGCTGAGCTTCAGTGCCAGCAGAAACCATCATTTCAGATGAAAATGTCTGCTTTTTGCTGATAGAAAATTTAAATTAGTAATATCTCATAGAAGCAGATAATCCTAGCAGAAAAATGCCTTTACTTACACTCTACGGATTGGAATGTAGAGCCTATTGATCAAATGAATATTGTGGCCATGATTTCTCACATGATTAGTCACTAATTTTTGTGGAATTGGTGAGCAGGGAGACAGGAAAGAGCTGGTGAGCAATTCACACTTGATCACTGTTGTAAAAATCCTCCTAGCTGACTGAGAGGTTGCATTGAAAATGTTTTTGGCTATTATCATGTGAATGATCTGCAAATCTTTGAGGAAACTTGTCTTTTAGAAGTTGCAAATATGCATATTTCCAACAGTGCCAACTGTGGTAAGATAGTACATGGAAGAATAACACATGCTGCAGATGAAGTCCCCAACTGACAAGTGCAAACAACTGTCAGCAATATATGCTAAGAATTAAAAAAAAGTACTTTTAGTGATTAATGATTATTCATGATGCATTTGCTGCCATATATCAGCACAAACCACACCTCTAACTCAAATGTGCCTCTTCTAATGGAAGCAATTCTGGGAACAAATTATAGGATTGAGAAGTTGTGCTTAAAGTATATTGGATCTGGCATCGCATTGTTAGTGGTAAGACCCATGTAGGAATGATATAATTTGGAGGAGAAAATACAAGCTTGCATTCTAGGACTTTAATGTGTACAGGGGAAGTGGGTGGGAAGAAATTTGTTAGCTTAAATAGGAGGGGCAGTTGACGGGGTGGCACGGTGGCTCGGTGGTTAGCACTGCTGCCTCACAGCACCAGGGACCTGGGTTCAATTCCACCCTTGGGCAACTGTCTGTGTGGAGTTTGCACATTCTCCCTGTGTCTGCATGGGTTTCCTCCAGGTGCTCCGGTTTCCTCCCACAGTCCAAAGATGTGCAGGTTAGGTGGATTGGCCATGGTAAATTGCCCACAGTGTCCAGGGATGTGTAGATTAGGTGGGTTATAGGGGGACAGGTCTGAGTGGGATTGTCAGTGTGGGCTTGTTGGGTCAAAGGGCCTGTTTCCACACTGTAGGGATTCTATTCTATTCTATTCTATGATTCAGTACTCAGGTGAAAGACAAACCTAAGAACCCAGAGCAGAAGTAGGCAATTCAGCCCCTCAAGCCTGCTCTGCCATTCAATATAGTCATGTTGGATCTCATCCTCAACTTCACTTTCCTGCCCACTTTCTATAACCCTTCAACTTATCACTAATTAAAAATCTGTCTCTTTTCCTTAAATTTATTCAGCGCTGACCATCCACTGCACACTGGGATAATGAATTCTAACAGATTCATGACCCCTTCAAAGAAGGGTCATCTCTGTTTTACATCTGCAACTCACAGCCTAAAACTACGACCTGCGGTTCTGGATTATTCTACATCTACTTTATCAATCCCCTTCTAGCATCTTGAATTCCTCAAATCGATCTCATCTCATCCTTCTAAACTCTAGTGAGTATGGGCCTTGACTGCTCAGTCTCACCTCACAAGACAAGCCTTTCATCTCTGGAATTAATCTAGCAAAACTTTTCTCAACTGCCTCCAATGCAAATGCATCCTTCCTCCGGTAACAGGACCAAAACTCTATATTTTGGTATGTTTTGGTCCACCAGATGTGGTCTTACCTATTGCAATTGAAAAGTAATAACACTTTCCTACTTTTATACTCCATTCCTTCTGCAATAAATGCCAAAATTTCTTTTGCCTTCCTTATTATCTGCTTAATCTGTACCTTAGCTTTCTCTGATTCATGCATGAGGACAACCAGATTCCTCTTCACTAAAGAATTTGAAGTTGCTCTCCATTTAGATTATACATTGCCTTTTTATTCTTCCAACCAAAATGGATAACCTCACACTTATCCATTTAAACTGCATCTTCCAAATTTTGGTCCATTCACCTAATCTTAGCCTTATCTATTTGTATGTGTTTTATTTCTCGATGGCAACTTACCTTCCCACCTATTTTAACGTCAACTGCAAATTGGGCTATAGTACATTCTGTGCCTGCCTCCAAGTTATTGTAAACAGTCGGGGCCTGAGGACCAAAACCTTGTTTTATCCCACTAGTTACAGCTTAGCAGAAATTCAAGCAGGAATCATTTGAACGGGATGATGGAAAAGAAGTATCAAAATGAACTGAAATAAAAACAAAGTGCTGGAGAAACTCAGCAGCTCTGTCAGCATCTGTAGAGACAGAAGCAGAGTCAATGTTTTGAGTCCAGTATATCTTCTTCTGAACCGTAGGAGTTGTAGGTTTGTAGGGGATATTGGTGGACAATCTGTTTCCAAGAATGGAAATAGAGAAATCAAGGAAGTGAGGTGTCAGAGATAGGAATCGGAAGTAAAGTTGATTAAATTTTCCAATTCTGGATGATCGCAGGAAGCAGTACCGACGATATCATCAACATACTGGAGAGGGAGTTGGCTCATGTAGGACTGGAACAAGGAACGTTCCACACACTAAGACAATTATAACTAGGGCCCATGGCAGCTACTCACAACAAAATCTTTTACCTGGAGAAAGTGAGACAAGTGAAAGGAGAAGAGATAACACAATGTGGAGCTGGAGGAACACAGCAGGCCAGGCAGCATCAGAGGAGTAGGAAAGTTGACGTTTCGGGTCAGGACCCTTCTTCTGACTGCAGCATCAGCAGTTCTTACTATCTCTAAGTGAAAGGAAAAATTGTTCAAAGTGAGAACAAGCTTGGCTAAGCAAAGGATGTGGTGCTGAATTGAGACAGTGGAAGCCTTTTTTGAAGGAAGAAGTGAATAGCCTTCAGACTATCCTGACGGGAATTGGATATGTAGAGAATATCACATCCATAATGAAGAGGAGGTAGTTAAGACCAGAAGACTTCAAATTATGAAACCGACATAAAGTGTCAGAAGAATTACAATTATGAGTGGGAAGAGACTGGAAAAGGGAACAAAAAATAGTCAGGTGAGAAAGAAATAAGTTCAGTGGGGCAGGAACAGTTTGAAATGATCAATCTATCAGAGTGGTGCTGTTCGTGAGTTTTGGGAATGAGATAAAAGAGGGCTATGTAGATTTGGGGTCCAAGTGATGGGTAGCTGTGTAGAGCAGATCCCCAGAGGACAGGAGGTCAGGGATAGTCCTAGAAATCACAATGCAACAGTTCAATGGTGAGGTCATGGTCCAGGGGGGAGATAGAAAGAAGTGTCTGAGAGTTGGTGCTTACCATACAACATCTACACCCCATTTTGGGTAAATCTGATAACAGGATCAGGGTTGAATATGACAGAACAGAGTGTAGCTAGTTCAGAGGGTTAGAATGGGTGATAATCATAGAATCCCTACAGTGTGGAAACAGGCCCTTCAGCCCAACAAGTCCACACTGACCCTCAGAGCATCCCACCCAGACCTATCCCCCTACAACCCACCTAATCTACACATCCCTGAACACCACAGGCAATTTAGCATGGCCAATCCATCTAGCCTGCACATCTTTGGACTGTGGGAGGAAACCGGAGCACCCGGAGGAAACCCACGCAGACACGGGGAGAATGTGCAAACTCCACACACAGTCACCCAAGGGTGGTATTCGAACCCAGGTCCCTGGCACTGTGAGGCAGCAGTGCTAACCTCTGAGCCACCGTGCTGCCCCAAGATAAGGGCAGTGAGATTAAGGCTGCCAATATCACATTGGCATTTCTTGATGAAAAAGTTAAGGGCAGGTAAGAGGCCAGAAGGAGGGTCCAGGTGGTGGAAGAGTATTGGAGCTGGGTGAATAGTCTGTGAAGCGGGGAGAAAATCCTGTCCAAAGGAATGGACATGGAGGGAAAGGTGACAGAAGAAGAATTCAATATCATTTTATGCATGTTTGAGTTGGGGCCTGAGGGGGAAAGCAAAGTCCTTTGCTGAGTATGGATCATTCAGCATCAGGAATCGGAGGTCAGAAGGTATAGAGGATACATGACAAGAGGTGGGATCGGGAGAAGGGGTGGAGTCAAAGGGAAGAGCATAGGACGAAGAATCCAGAAAGGCATCAATACCCTTGAGTGTTCAGAGCTTGAGTTCCTTAAAGGAAGAGAAAATGTTTCTTGTAAGAACACCAAATGAGCTGCAGAATGAGATGAGGCCCAGATCACCTTTGAGACAGTGTGAGGTGGTGCCGATGGTGAGAGAGGTCAAGAGTGTTGATGTGGCATTGTATGGTACTGAGTGTGGATCTCAGGATGTGGTGGGAGCAGCTCTATGATGAGCTTTGTATGTTTTGGCATTTCCTGTGATCCTGGGTGAATTTGAAACTTGAAGGAAGAAACTTTGTTGGAATCTATACAGGGTAACCGCAAGTCACTGACGAAGGATACGTGGCCATGAAAGCATGTTTTAGTAAAACATCTTATCAAACACGAGGAGGGAAATAGAAAGCAATGAAGGTGAGCAAGGTGAAAGATTGAAACAGAAATCCTGTCAGACAGAGAGTAGAATTCTTCAAGGTATGCATATCCAATAGAAAAGTATCAGTGAGTTAAACACTCAAGTTAAAGCAAAATGTTGCAGATGCAGGTAATCTGAAATAAACACAGAGAATGCTGGAGAAATTCAGCAGGTCTGGCAGCATCGATGGAGAGAAAAACTGGGCTAATGTTTCGAGTTCAATATGACTGTTCTGTGCTCAGCTTAAACTGAGTTGGAGAGTGAGAGGAGTACTGAGTTAAACTGAGGATTAATGGGAAAACAGTATAACTTTGAAATGGAATAAGAATGCTACACTGAGTTAGAGAATAAGAAAAGCTGGCAGTAAAGGGAGATTAAATTTAGAACAATTTATTTTCTTTCTATTGCTGAGGAAGGAGCTATAGTTTGACGTCGAGGTTAACAGCCTATTCGTTGGCTTCAGCTGGTGGTGTGATACCATTAGGACCGGATCTGTCAGGGCAGGAGTTCAGTGTGTGGACAATGGTCTGACTGGAGTGGCCACAGCTATTCCAAATGTTCACTTTAGAACAACTGACCACATCTCCACCAGCCTGTGCTTGAGGGATTGAGGGTTGTCCTTGATTTTCCGTGAAAGGTTGAAACCCAGGACTTTACTACCTAGGTCAGTGTCAGTAGCAGTTGGTGAAATCTGCAAGCAACCGTAAGGCGGGGTTGCTGTCAGTTTGTAAGGTGTAGAATGTGAACTTCTGGGATGAGCGGAAGTTTTCTTTCCAGGTCCTGCATTGGTGGGATTGCTTTGTTTTTGGCATGCTGCCAAAACTTTCCCAAATAATTTTGTTGCATGAAACCCTGGAATGAGACAATACTACAATCAGTAATCCACAGTTACTTGTGAACCTTGCAAATCAAATCAGCCACGTATAGCCATCAATGGATTCCCATAGGGATCACTTCCCACACCAATTTTCTTCAGTATATGCCAGGGAGCAAATAACTGCCTAACATATGAATGAAGAAGGCTAGACGAGGAGAGACTGGATAATTAAATGGGTGCTGTGGAACAGTTACCTGTGTTTAAAAAGTTTTCTGTTGGAGTAAGGCAATCTGATAGCTATTAGACAATGGTGGATGGCAATTACAGACGACACTTCCACAACACTAGCCCCCCCCCCAAATCCCCCGCAATCCCCATAAATTATTACCTTGAGACTCTTCTGCAGTTTAAAAGCAAATCTCTAAATGGATGAATAGGATCTTATCTGTTTCCAGTCAGCGGCTCTGATTGTATAAGTATATAAATCAGGGTTCATGTTAATTGTGCAATTCTAATTACAATTCTGAAGTAAGATAGGTCTTTCTTTCCTTTGTCTAGTTGGAGCATTCCTCACCAAGCATGCTTGATTTGTACCAGGTATTTAGTGGCCATCCTTCACCAGTACATAATGGGAAGATGGGGATACCAACAACTTAAATTGGACAGTTCAGCTAACTGTTTGTTTGTTTTCACATGTATAGGCTGCCCCATGGTGTCAATTGATTTGAGCAGCTAGATGTTTAAAGCATGGTATGGCCCAACTATTTCAGAGAAGCATTCTTTATCTTGGGAGCAGCAATTTGATCAGGGTATCCTGCACAGTAGCTTTGACGCACTATTACCTGAAAAGCATTTGAGGTATCCTCAGGAAGTGAATGTGACAATATAAAGGCAACTCTTTTTCTTTCTTGATTTTTTATTGTTCAAGTGCTGACCATATGAACATTCCCAATCTGTCGTTCACTGTGTATCATGCAAACTCACAAATGGCCAAAGACCACCATTCACGGATACAAAAACGACCAGAATACCTCAAAATACCCTGGAAAAATAAAATATCTCAAAAATTTAGGTCAATAGATTAAGCAAGCCATTCCCACTGCCAGATACAGTGGCTACATAAGTGGTATATTTTCACTAAGAGGATGCTGCCCCCCATCCAGAATAAAATTCTGCCACCATTCAATTCAGCAACATCATACGTGAATTTTAGTGCTGGTACAATGTCAGGTTCAAGTCTGTGCATCCCAGTGATTTTCTGATGGAATCAAATAGCATGTTCCTTTGTTGTTCATAATAGGCAAAGTAGAGACTGTATTCAACCAGCAAATAAAGTATCTAATCGTCTATAATTAGATGCGATTCTGCAATTGAGCAGCATTTGATAAATATGGGCAGCACGGTGGCTCAATGGTTAGCACTGCTGCCTCACAGTGACAGCAACTCCTGTTCGATTCCACCCTCAGGTGACTGTCACGTTCTCCCTGTGTCTGCGTGGGTCTCCATCGAGTGCTCTGGTTTCCTCCCACAGTCCAAAGATGTGCAGGTTAGGTGAATTGGCCATGCTAAATTACGCATAGTGTTCAGAGATGTGTAGGTTAGGTGGGTTAGTCATTGGAAATGCAGGGTTACAGGGATAAGGTAGGAGAATGGGTCTGGGAGGAATGTCCTTCAGAGGGTCGGTGTGGACCCATTGGGCCAAATGGCCTGTTTCCATACTGTAGGGATTCTATGGATCCTGAGTGCATTAATAATTACCCAGCATGGAGGTTATGCTGGAACTGTCTAAAACATTGGTTAGGCCACAGCTAGTTTATTGTACACAGTTCTGCAATCTACATTATAGGAGGGTTGTGATAGTGTTGGAGAGGGTGCAGAGGAAATTTTGACAGACTGGTGTTGTTTTTCATACAGTAGAAAGTTTGAGAGGGAACATTATTGAGATGTATTAAGTTACAAGAGGTATAGACAGGAAGAAATATTTCCCCTTGATGGAGGGATCAATGACCAGAGCACAGATTTAAGGTAAGAAGCTTTATTTATTCATTCATGGAATGAGGGCATCACTGGCCAGGCAGCATTTATTGCCCATCCCTAATTGCCCAGAGGGCAGTTAAGAGTCAACCACCATAGGTTTAGAGGGGATATGATGGAAAGCCTTATCCCCAGGGGATGGTGGGCACATTGAACTCACTGCCTGTAAGGAAGATGGAGGCAGAAACCCTCACACGTGTTTACTTGCAATGCCAAGGTATACAAGGCAATGGGCCCGTGCTAAAAAAAAAATTGAATTAAAATAGGTGGTTGTTTCTAACCACCGCAAACATGATGGGCCTTTTTCTATGCTGTAGATCTTTCTGACTTTATTACACTATGACTCCACACTGATAACCCATTTAAGACATTCAGTCAAGCTTGTAACATAGTTAATTTATGTTTGTTAGAAGTGGCATATAATCTGTGTAGTCATATGTGGAAACATTTTCTCTGCAACCATAAAGGACATTTTCAAACTTTGCGCTTTATTTCAGTTATCAGGGAGCTTGGGGAGCCTTTTGGCACCTTTTTGTTTTTTTCTATCACAATGTCTCAGCCAATTATCAGCATCCTTCACTCTTGTATAAATTGTTGTGATTGTTTGAAATTTGGCATTCCTGCATTTATCCTGATGAATTCAAGGTAAAAAGCCTTTTTTTAAGCAATAATAAAGTACATTTGAAATGTAGTCACTTGTACACAAAACAAGCTTCAACAAAGAGTACCATCTGAGCCATAACACATTAAATGGGAGGCACGGTGGCTCAGTGGTTAGCACTGCTGGCTCACAGCACCAGGGACCCGCGTTCGATTCCACTCTCAGGCAACTGGCTGTGTGGAGTTTGCATATTCTCCCCGTGTCTGCATGGGTTTCCTCCAGGTGCTCCGGTTTCCTCCCACAGTCCAAAGATGTGGCTGTGAGGTGGATTGCCATGCTAAATTGCCCATAGTGTCCAGGGGTATGTAAGTTAGGTGGATTGGACATGGGGGATGCAGGGTTGTAGGGAAAGGGTAGGGAGATGGCATGCTCTTCAGAAGGGCAGTGTGGACTTGTTGGGCTGAATGGCCTGTTTCCACACTGTAAGGATTCTATGAAATGACAGTATAAGTTGGCCATGTACAATTTCAAAGTCTGCCAGTCTGTTAACAAGCCTTAAGACATTAATTTCTTAAAAATATTTTTATGGAAATTAATGGAGTAGCAGTAATGTCACTGGGCAAGTAATCCAGAGGCCATTCCTGGAGGAATGGATTCAAATCCCATCATGGCATCTGGTGGAATTTAAATTCAAACGATAAAAAGTCTGAAATTGAAACTATTCACAATATTAGTGATCATAAAGACACTTTCAACTGTAGTGAGAAAACATCTGGTCGAGTAATGGCTCTTAGTGAAAGAAGTCTGCCATTATTAGCTAGTCTGCCTAATTGTAATTCCAGACCTACAGAAATGTGGACCTTATTGGACTGTTCTCATTCACAGTTAAGGATGGGCAACTGGCTTTGCTAGCAATGTCCACATTCCCTGAATGAAAATAAACTGCTTCAATTTCTTGCTCACTGTTTTGTCTTGTTCAGATTTCCTGAACTAAGAGGTTCAGAAAGAGTTACTCTTAGTGATATTGCATTATGAGTACTTCAGTCTTAAGAAGCAACATTAATTTCATAACAGCTTGAGATACTGACACAAGATGATTCGAGCTTCATAGCCTCAATTTTCCCAGATGCTACTGATATAGGTTTAGAGAATCAGACACCCAACATCAAATGTTAGGTATACAGTGCACTGAATTTTTAGCAAATTGCATTATTTTGGGGAAAAGGCGAAAGCTTGAAGGCCATATGCATTACACATTTACATGGTCTTAGCTTATAAACTGAACACATTTAGGAAGATTTTAGGATTTGTTTGTCTCCTGGCTCTATTCAAGTGAACCTTTTAATCTGGTCTAATTTTTGTTACCACATAGCATATTATTTAAAATCATACTGTCATATATTATTTTCCTCAGGAGAGTTTTGTACACGATAATTATATCATCAATCTGCAAACATAACCAGATGCAGAAGTAGATTGTCATAATCACTTTCCATTTGAAAAAAAAATGTTGAAAATGATGAAGGGTTTTACATAGGCTTGTTTGCAAATTGTTGAAAACCAACAGACTGGTTTAATTAATTGGCCTGAGTTTCCATACAACAATGTCCTAATTCTGTCAGACTGTTAACATATCTTACTTGTTCTTATCTCCTCTACCAGATTCTTGCAAATAGTCATTTTCAAACTTTAATCTTCAGGAGGAAAAAAATGAAGTGTATGTAAAAGTGCTGTCATATTAGAAGATAAACACTCTAGTTACTTATCAAAAACTACAGTATTTGCTTCACTAATGAACAGCAGAGTTCATATTGAATTAGCTGTTTTAGAAAAGTCTATTTTAAATCTGCAAGATCCACGGCAGATTTGGCAAAAACATCTAGTCTCTCACTCAGTCAGTTGGTAATTGCACTGCATTTTGTGAAATAGAAACATAAGAGACTTAATTTGGTTTGTTCTGAGTGATTGACCTCAGTCAGATGTGCGGGAAGAACATTGGTCTTAGCGCCCTTTGAGGTAAAGAGCTAAAGTTTAAGAGGATTCCATCTCCTGATCTGCTTCCTAGTATTTAGGCTGAAAAATGTATCTGTGAATTGGACTCGGGACTAAGCTCAATCTTCATGTCTAACTGCTTACTGACACCTAATGTCCTGGATCAAACATAAAAGAACAGACAAGTCATTCTGATGAAAGGTCATCAACCTAAAATGGTTGATGCTGCCTGTCTTGAGTATTTCCAGTATTTTCAGTTTTCATTTTATTGTGTAAGTAACAGACACTTGGTTGATAGACTATAGGATAACCGACACTCGTGATAACAGCCAGACATACGGAGCAGGAGAACAAGAGCATTAGTGAGAAAGGATTGAATTAAAAATTGGATTATACAAAAATTCTCAAAAAATACAAGGAATTCTCCATTCCTTGCATATTCATGGGTTTATCTAAAAGTTTCTTAAATACCCCTATCTGCCGCCTCCACCACCTGTGGCAGTGCATTCCAGACTCCTCCTACTCTCGGTGTAAAGAATTTGCCCCTCACACCTCTTTTAAACTTTTCCCCCCCTTACCTGAAATGCAAGCCCCCAAGTATTAGAGATTTTAATCTGGGAAAAAGATTCTGACCATCAACACTATCTATGCATCTATTAATTTTATGGACTTCTATCAAGTCTCCCCTCAGCCTCTGCCACTCAAGAGAAAAGCAAGAAATGAAGTAGGGTCAGATGATGTAGAATATTTGTGGGTAGAGTTGCAGAACTGCAAAGGTAAAAAAACATAATGGGAGTTATGTTCAGGCCTCTGAACAGTAGTCAGGATTTGGGGCACAAGATACACAGAAGATAGAAAAGGTGTGTAAGAAACACAAGGTTACAGTGATCATGGGGGATTCCAGTATGCAGGTGGACTGGGAAAATCAGGTTGGTAGTGGATCACAAGAAAAAGAATTTTTGGAATGTCTACGAGATAGATTTTTGGAGCAACTTGTGGTGGAACCCACGAGGGAACAGGCAATTGTGGATTTAGTGTTGTGCAATGAGGCAGACTTCATAAGGGAGCTTAAGATGAAGGAACCCTTAGGAGGCAGTGACCATAATATGATAGAATTTACTCTGCAATTTGAGAGGGAGAAGATGGAATCAGATGTAACAGTATTACAGTTGAATAAACACAACTACAGAGGCATGAGGGAGGAGCTGACTAGAATTGACTGGGAGAGGAACCTAGCAGGAAAGACAATGGAACAGCATCGGCAGGAGTTCCTGGGAGTAATTTGGGAGACAGCAAAAATTCATCCATAGGAAAAAGTAGCATACCAAAGGGAAGATGAGGCAACCATAGCTGACATGGAAAATCCGGGACAGCATAAAAGCAAAACAGAAAGTATATAATGCAGTGAAGGGCAGTGGGAAGCCAGAGGAATAGGAAGCCTACAAAGACCAACAGAGGACGACATAAAAAGAAATAAGGATCGAGAAGATTAAGTATGACGGTATGCTAGCCAATAATATAAAAGATTGCAAGAGTTTCTTTAAATATATAAGGGGCAAAAGAGAGGCAAAAGTAGACTTTGGGCACTGGAAAAAGATGCTGGAGAAGTAGTATTGGGGAATGAAGAAATAGCCGAAGAACTGTATAAGTACTTTGCATCAGTCTTCACAGTGGAAGACATAAGTAATATCCCAAAAATTCAAGAGCATCGGGGTGCAGAGGGGAGTTTGGTGGCCATCACCAAATTGAAAGGTCTGAAGGTGGATAAATCACCTGGACCAAGTGGACTACACCCTAAAGTTCTAAAGGAGATAGCCAAAGAGATGGTGGAGGCGTTCAGGAATCACAGGAGTCAGGGAGGGTCCCAGAGGACTGAAAAATCACTAATGTAACCCCACTGTTTAAGAAGGGAGTAAGGCAAAAGATGGGAAATTACAAGCCAATTGGCTTGACCACGGTCATTGGTAAGATTTTGGATTCCATTGGGAAGTATGAGATTTCTGAATACTTGGAAGTGCATGGTAAAATAGGGCAAAGTCAGCATGGTTTCATCAGGGGAGGTCATGCCTGACAAATCTGTTAGAATTCTTTGAGGAAGTTACAAGCAGGTTGACTCTCCTTGGTCTAATGTATATTATTTACATGGACTTCCAAAAGGCCTTTGACATGGTGCCACACGGGAGGCTGCTGAGTAAGACAAGGACCCATTGTGTTAGAGGCAAGGTACCAGCATGGATAGAAGACTGGCTGTCTGGCAGAAAACAGAGAGTGGGGATAAAAGAGTCCTTCTCAGGATGGCATCCAGTGACTAGTGGTATTCCGCAAGGGACAGTGTTAGGACCACAACTGTTTACTGTATACATTAATGATCTAGATGTAGGAATTGAGGGCGTTCTAGCTAAGTTTGCAGTAGATACAAAGATAGGTGGAGAGACAGGTAGTATTGGGGAGGCAGGGAGGCTGCAGAAGGATTTAGACAGGTTAGGAGAGTGGGCAAAGATGTGGCAGATGGAATACAATGTGGGAAAGTGTGAAGCCATGCATTTTATGAAAGAGGAATAGGGGCATAGACTATTTTCTAAATGGGGAGAAAATTCACAAATCTGAAGTGCAAAAGGACTTCGGAGTCCTAGTCCAGGATTCTCTTAAGGTAAACTTGCGGGTTGAGTTGGTAGTTGGGAAGACAAATACAATGTTGGTATTTATTTCGAGAGGACTAAAATATAAAAACAGTGATGTATTTCTGAAGTTTTATAAAGCTCTGGTCAGACCACATTTAGAGTATTGAGAGCAATTTTGGGCCCCCTACCTCAGGAAGGATGTACTGGCCCTGGAGCAGGTCTAGAGGAGGTTCACTAGAATGATCCCAGGAATGAAAGGCTTAACATATGAGGAACATTTGAGGTCTCTGGGTCTATACTCAATGGATGTTAGAAGGTTGAGGGGGGATCTAATTGAAACTTACAGAATACTGAATGGCCTGGACAGAGTGGACTTTTGGAAAATGTTTCCATTGGCAGGAGAGACTAGGACCTAAGGGCACAGTCTTAGCGTGAAGGGAAGACCCTTTAGAATGGAGATAAGGAGAAACTTCTTCAGCCAGAGAGTGGTGGATCTATGGAATTCATTATCACGGAAGGCTGTGGAGGCCAGGTCATTCTGTATATTTAAGACAGAGATAGATAAGTTCTTGATTGACAAGGAGATCAAGGGTTACAGGGAGAAAGCAGGAGAATGGGAAGAGAAACTTATTAGCCATGATTGAATGGTGGTGCAGACTCAATGGGCTAATAGCCTATTTTCTGCTCCTGTGTCTTATGGTCTTATGGTCTAAAACAACCCGAGTTTTTCAAGCCTCTCCTTATACCTCATACCCTGTAATCCAGGCAGCATCATGGCAAACCTCTTTTGCACCCTCTCCAAAGCCTCCACATCCCTCCTGTAATGTGGCGACCAGAATTGAATGCAGAAGGAGATGGATGGGGTTGACAGCTTAGCTAGCTTCAACTGAGAGAGGCGAGAGTATTAAGGAAAGTGCCAAGGCATCAAGAATGTATGCAAATTTTCATGCCAAACTGGGAATTATACAGGAGCAGTAATGGTAGTCATAAAAGTTACTACTATATTATGAGCTTTCTGCACAGTTCCACAACAAGTGACTGATAGAGCGAAAGGACTTGAACATCTTTAATGTACATCATTAAGAGTCATTCATAAAATCACATGGCAAGGGTTTGGATCTGGGACTGTATTGGATGGGACAGGAAAAATAACAATGGCCAGGGCACGCATCAGGAATCCCTACCACCATTTCTAACACTGACAATTTTCATTCACTCTTTCAGCAAAGCATTGCAGAAACCAGGCGATTCAATTTATAGTAAGTGAGACAATTTATTTTCCAAATACTTACATAACATACCATAGTGATCCGTTCAGTGATCTAGTTGACCCAGTGCCCTGCAGACATTCAGACTGCTACAATGTGCTTCCTTTTTTGCCTTAGAGGAGCTGAAGGCAGCTGCTCATTTCTTTGGCAAAGTGGCAGTGAAGACAGCAGTGCTCAGCCTCATTATTCAGGGACCCTACCATTGCACTGCCTTCATCTCTGGAGAGATCTGGATCACAAAGGTTCACTGTCAGAGGGGCTGAGGAAGCTGAGGATTGTGAGGTTCCCACAAGCTGCATGGAACCCTTATCCACCCACCCCTTGAAATATTCAACTTCTGATGTGATTTCCTGCTGATCTGATGGGGTCTGCTTGGGAGGCAGCTGATATTCCCTATAGCCACATGCAACACTGGCCCAATCAGGGTTTGTAGCTTCTCTTATACTCTCCAGAGATCAGCACACAAGCTCTGGGGTCCAAAAATGTGGAGCTGGTAAAACGCAGCAGGTCAGACCTGCTCCGAGGAGCAGGAAAGTCAATTTTTTGGAACGGAACCCTTCTTTAGCACTTCAGAACAGTCCTGAAGAAGGGTTCTGAC
Organism: Rhincodon typus; assembly: GCF_021869965.1. NCBI lineage: Eukaryota > Metazoa > Chordata > Chondrichthyes > Orectolobiformes > Rhincodontidae > Rhincodon > Rhincodon typus. The sequence goes on along the minus strand of NC_063335.1, from coordinate 58,349,060 downwards.
CCAAAATATTGACGGTTCTGCTCCTTGAATGTTGGCCAACTTGCTGTGCTTTTCCAATGCCACATTTTTTTGACTCTAGCTTCCAGCATCTGCAGTCCTTTCTGTCTCCAATCACTCAGACTTTGAACTGGCTAGCTTAGGCTCTTAACAGACTGGTCCAGATTATATCTATGCAGGATATTATGTTGCAGATACTGCATTATGTAGCTTCTCCTGAGGACTGCCAGTTTTTCATGGGAAGGGCTCATGTGCTGGAATCCCTGAGACTTGTTCATCCAATCACGAAATCTTCTTTATGCAGTGCACGAGCTCACAATTTCCCAGGGATCTCTAACCCACACTTCTGCCAAGTACTGATCCCCAAACCATGACTCTTGAGATCCTTCCTCAATGCTTCATGGAGCATCACTGAAACTGACCTCTGAGGTGTATTGTCTTTAGATGTATCCTGCACACTAAAGCTGTGCACTAAAATACAATGAAGAACTGTGGATGCTGGAGATCAGAAACAAGCAGCTCTTTTCAGCTGTTTTCTCTTCACAGATACTGCCAGATCTGCTATGTTTCTTCAGCAATTACTGTTTTGTTTGTTTCACTAAAGCTGTGTTCCTGATTTTGTATCACCAGCTCTAACACTACCCAACAAGGTGCACGTACCTGCACTGGTGCTTGGTGCACTTGTCTCATGTTTCCTTCGACTTCTTTCCCTCCTGTCTGAGGTATTCTTCAGCTCACAGGGGTGGGAACACCCCAATAAGGTCGGGAAATCTCATAAGAGGCAAGCCTGGAACTCTCATGATGGAGCATTCCAGTACTCAGCATGCTGTTAATATAGGCTTTCCTTACAAGTACAGTGTCAGCCAAACAATGTATCCCCTCCTCCCCACAAATCATGATGAATTCCCTGGATGACAGCCCTACAGGAACCATCACCACACCATGGTCACATGTTCCTCTTACTCATCTTAATGGGGATTTCACTATCACCAACATGCTAGGATTAGATGACATGCATGGGTCAGTGTATGTGCTTTCCATGTGTGTGCTATTTCATTAGGTTGACATCCTTCGATGATGCAGAGGTGCTGATGGTTTGTAGTCTCATTTCATTACCACAGTAGAGCATTTGCATGGTGGCCTAGCCATGCAAATATAAGCTTGGCACATGTCAATAATGTGCAGCTAAATTCCAGCTGGACAAAGCTCTGTGAGAAGTAGACAGAGTGAGACGGAGTGGGTGGCATGGTGGCTCACAGTGCCAGGGACTCCGGTTAAATTCTACCCTCAGGCAACTGTCTGTGCGGAGTTTATACTTTCTCCCTGTGTCTGCGTGAGTTTCCTCCAGGTACTCTGGTTTTCTCCCATAGTTCAAAGATGTGCAGATTAGGTGGATTGTCCATGCTAAATTGTCAATAGTGTCCAGGGATATGCAGGCTAGGTGGATTAGCCATGGGAAATGCAGGGCTACAGGGATAGGGTAAGGGCCTGGGTCTGGGTGGGAGGATCTTCGGAGGGTCGGTGGGGCTCGATCGGCTGAATGGGCTGCTTTCAAACTGTAGGGCTTCTATGATTACTTAATATTGGGCTAGACATTCTCATGTTTAGGGCAAGTGCTGAGTGCTTCTCCTATTGAAGCTGCGGAATAGTGGTGCTGCCAAGGTCAGAAAAGTCGAGGCAGCATGTGGGGTGTAACCCGTGAGCTGGACTACTGTGCAATTTTGTATTCCTATGCAGGTCAGAGTGTGCAGCCACTTAGAGGAAAGTGCAGAGACCAGGCCTATCGGCCTTCAGAGCTAGCCCTTCTCAGGCAGCAGAGTGAGAAGTCAAGAAAGCATGTAGTGGACTGTGATATTATTTTGTGCTGGGCTGGTTTTGACAGGCACATCAAATTGTTAGCCAGCAGTAGCATCAGCGGTGAGAATATTCCCAATTCAAAGTTCATTCAGCACTGTCAGTGATGATGTTTCCTTCAGGGAGACCTCAATTTTACTTGTAGAAGTTGGCAGCAGGCATTTGATCAGGCTTGACGCAATCATTTCCACGTACATGGCCATTCATGCCACCATGCCAGTGCGGGAGGCCCAGTTCCCACCTCTCCCATGCAGAGAGTCATTCAAAGCAGTACTTCCAGAGTAGAAATGGGATCACAACATGAAACTTCCTGAATCCAAACATCAAGAAAATCCAGAGATAGTAGGAACTGCAGATGCTGGAGAATCCGAGGGTCTAGGCCCGAAACGTCAGCCTTTCTGCTGCGATGATGCTGCTTGGCCTGCTGTGTTCATCCAGCTCTGCATCTTGTTATCAAGAAAATCCAGCCTATTTGTAGAACTAGACCACACAAAATTAGCTCCTGTTTTCCTGTTTTGTTTCCTCACAGCCCTACAATATGTCCACTTGTCTTTTTAATTTCATCATGAAGAGAGAAACAAATTGCTGGACCTGAGGTCATAGTGAATCCAAGATGAAGAGTTGAGGGGTTATCTTCTACACTTCACACCCAGAGACTGGTATTTTCTTCATAGACACCATCTAGTAGTGAGACTATGAAACACCCATAGCTTCCATTCTACCAATATTAGGTAGTGCTCAGATTTCCTTGTTAGAATAAGCATGTCGATAAAACAGGTGGGAATCAGTGGAAAGAAGGAAAGTATCAAACTTTGACTATTTCACCATCAACTAGTTTTAAAACATTTAACTATTATTCAGGTGTGGCATGTTGAGAACCAGGGATTAGAGAAGGTTTTAAATTTTTGCTGTCATACAATAAGATTAATTTATGAAATATGTGTTACAATCCAAAAATAACAGACTATAAAGGTTTCCACTTTTCCCAGTGACTGGAAGATTTTACATGAAATAGGTTACATAAGTTTCGACTTTCTTTGTAATGGTCATGAAATCAGAGTCAAAACATTTATGTTGTTTTGCCATTCACATTTTCAAACTGGCTCTTTCTATCCTAGTGTTAAATTGTTCACAATTACAGCATATAATCTGTTTATTTAATTTCCAGTTTAGTGGAAAATTTTGCCAATCCTTTTAATATAAACTGAGAATATTATTTCTGTCAAAAATATAATTGCAATTGAGACCTGATGTTCCTTGCCCCTCTCTGGAGAGGCAGAATCTTTTCAAAATGCTTTCTGAAGTGTTTGCCCTGACAGCAATCTTTTTGCCATCTGACCTGCATCAGTGGGTTATGTTCACTAGAACGAATCCAGAAAATTCAGAATCACAGATGGGGAGAATTGATGAATTGCCAATGGGGTAGATTTAGGAACTGTAACTTACTGTGTAAGTGTAATTTACATCCTTAGATTATCCCAAAGAGCTTCACAGTCAATCAGTTACATTTTTTAATGTCTAGGAGATAAGAGTCTAGGAGTCCTGATGAAGGGTGTAAACCCAAAATGCCAACTTTCCTGCACCTCTGTCTGACCTGCTGTGTTCCTCCAGCTCCACACTGTGCTGACATTTTTTAGTGTGGTCAGTTGCCTTGCCACAGAGGCTAGCATGTCCCATGCAAGGTCTAATAAACTGCAATGACAGTGAAATTGATGATATTTGTTCAAAGATGAATGTGGGCAAAGAAAGGACATTTAGGGATTTGAATTTTTTTTTCTCTGTAGAAAGGTGTCACAAAAGCCTGAAAAAAATTAGTTTATTTCAATGGCTCAGCCTATATCAATACCTTTGACAATTCAATACTTTCTTGGTACCATACTGAAATGTCAATTTGTTACGTGTTGAAGTCTGAAATGGGGTTAAACTCTCAACCTTCTCACTCAGTTTAAACTGAGCCAAATTCTCATAACTCTAAGGTTAGCACAGCTATCTCACAGCGCCAGGGACCCGGGTTTGATTCCACCCTTGGCTGACTGTCTGTGTGGAGTTTGCACATTCTCCCCGTGTCTGCCAGTCTTGTCAGGTGAGAACAGACCTGCTGGGGAAGGACTGCAACCTTTAATTTTGTAACACAATTGTATTCACAGTCAGTAATCGCTGCCTGAATCTGAGTCAGAACCAATAAACATGAAAACAAAATTGCTAGACTTCATGACATTAGGTAAAATAAGGACAATCTTGTGAATAATTTGTTGGATCTTCTTAAGTTACTTAGTTTGTAATTAATCAATAGCACTCTTCTTTTCCTTTTCTTTTCCTTTTCTTTAGGGGGCCAGCTTTGGTGTACAATGACTAAAATGCTGTCAGAGGGTGAGGAACTGATTGCATTTGCAGTGGAATTTGACTCCAGGCTTCAAGCTGTCAGCCAAATGGCCATCACAGAGGGCATGTATCCAGCCCGCCTACTGGACACAATACAGCTGCTCCCTCAGCAAGCAGCTATGGCATCTATTTTACCTACTGCAATAGTAAACAGTAAGTTTAGAAATTACGCTTATATAGTCATGAGTCTTTTATTTTTGACATGACATAACTGTCCTTAAGTAATCAAGTAGAAAATAGTTTTAATCTGCTTTTTAAAGATTATGCATATGACAGGAAGCATTTTGTGTGAAATTGCGGTGAAAAAATTGATGTGATTATAAAATGATTTTTCATTTTCTGTACTCTTACAGATTTTTACATAAACTAACACATATGAAAAGTTCTTGTGAAAATATTTATTCTCATGTCTGCCCAAACCAACTCATATGAATACTTTACAGTTAGCCAAACAAATGTTGTGACTATTGCTTTAAGACATAGCACTTTGTTTTTTGGCAGGAAAGCTGATGAACCTCAGCCCAGATTGGCTTTAATGAAACAACGTGAGGAATGTTAATGCTGGTTAACTGGCTTAAACCCAGACTCTATGCGAATCACTTATGTGTCATCTGTTCCCCTGCATTACAACAAGCACATTTTGTGATATTTATAATTTATCTCATGGATCATATTCCCTTATACTTGCATTTGATAAATGTATATAATTTGTGCAGTACTTCTTAACAGAACCCTGAAATCTTGACAAACCTTGTATTATTTGAGGGAAGTAGAAGGGTGTCATTTTTTCGTGAGAGCATCTTGCAATTCCATCAATGCCTTTTGACGCAATTACATAATCTCACACAACTACTGTAAACATTTGCCACAGTGAAATTACCCCTTTAAATCACATGATGAAAAATAAAAAAGGCTGGGCCAGAAAAAGAAGTTGACCGTTACTTTTGATGTCAAGGAATGTGAATTGTCTATTAATTTATGATTTTCCAATTACAGCTTTCACCATAGGTAAAAATTTCAAATTTGATGGAGATATAAGTATGTGTTAATGGATCACCACCTGTTCTGCACCCCACCTGATTTCTCTTCCACTTAAAATCAATTAAAAAAAACAGAACAGGCAACATATAATGGGCCCACAATCCATAATTACTTCTTTTATGCTCCTTTCAAAGTTAAATGTTTTGTACAATGTCTATTTAAAATATAGGATCTATTTGAACAGTTCCACAGAGTTGGAAAGCAAATACTATGGATGCTGGAAATCTGGAAAAAACCCCAGAAAATACCGACAAATCAGTCAGCATCTTTGGTGGGAATAGAGGGATTGAAGTTTTGAATGTGGACCTTCTTTCAAAGCAAAGTGGTCTGTGCTTGCAACATCTGTGACATTAATTTCTCTGTTTTCTCCTGGGATGCTGCCTGACCAATTTTTTTTTTGTTTTTGTTTCTGTTTCACAGAAGCAGAGACTGTCTCACCATGATCAAAGATTAGATAGTTACCAATTTAAACAAAACACTGGTAGAATTAAGACTGAACAAAAGGTTATACTTTATGTTCCATATCCAGAATTCATCACATGCATGTTTTAAAGAAGCTTAATGTGATGGAATTTGAATAATTGGTTAATTTGGATGAAAAAAATGGAGGCCTGATTATTTCACAATCTTGAAGAAAGCAAAAAAACTTAATATAACCTCAAAATTGTTTTAATAATTAAAAACTACCTGATTTCACCAATACTATAATGTACATATATTCTTTCTTTGCAGAGGATATCTTTCCATGCAAGTCATGTGGAATTTGGTACCGCAGTGAACGCAACCTGCAGGCTCACCTCATGTATTACTGCAGTGGGAGACAAAGAGAAGCATCCTCACTATCAGATGAGAAAGAGGCTGGTCCTCTTCAGCAACCATGCCCTTACCCACATTGCAACAAGAGCTTCCCCAATGCCAGGGCTCTTGAAATTCACATGAATTCACACAGTGGTAAGAGTCACCATGGGGTAATTTGAATTTTGCGTTGTTAATTTACTGATAGCTGCAAAATGGAGTTTAGAAAGTTACATAGACTGAACTAAGGGATAATTTAGGATGCTGTTTCTAGCCTGTTAAATTATAATCACAGTACTCAAAGATAGTAAATGATTTGAATAGCACTATATCTCAAACCAACCATTACAAAACAACTAGAAATGCAGCTTTATGTTAAATGTGGAAGTTGCAGTATCCCTATTGAAGTCTTATCAGAGTATTAGTACATGTGCATGTGTTAGATAAGTTGACTTAAATTAATAGCAACCTACCTCAATGAAAGTACATTCTGAAGCAAACATTATTTGCCCAGTTAAGCTGTTCATTCATGTTAAAAAAGAAATTAAAGGAACAGTGTTCCTTAATTGGCACTGCAGATGTTACAATGCTAATGTTGCAAACCTATCAACAATAAAACGTAAATTACATAAAGGTAGCAAATTAGGATGCTACTACAAGGTAGGACATGGGATTGCACCTCTAATTGTTCCAGGGCAGAACTACAGACTTAAACAGAGTTGCTGTCGGCAGGTATATAGGCAGACTAAGCATTCCTTCACAAATAGTGAGGACAATTAATGCAACAGCCAATCTGAAAATGGTCCTAGCCGACTCCTAGTGGTTAATTTTAGAATAGCATCTACCTGGAAATACTGTCTTGAAAACGAGGTGAACAAAAAGAGAAGGCAGCCAAGAAACCACAAGCATAAGGTATGTTAACACAAGCCAGCGTCTTCTCAAATAAAACAACTTATGTCTTTAGCAAATATGCATCCTACCATTTCAACACAAATTTGCTGAGAAGATTATATTTGTGCACATATACCTTTCTGCCATAATATATTAGGTGGCACTAAATCAGTTTGTTACTGTGTTCTATCAGTCAATTGGAGTTGGACACAGTCAGGATCAACAAAGTCTGAGGAAGGTTATAGTGCCTTGGGTCACAAGCTGAAATGTTTGCCAATGTTTCAAGTGTTAATTAACCTGTTACACATTTACATTTCTATTCTTCAGATGTTTAGAACCTGACCTTATTTTAATTTTCAATTGTTGAATTTGGTTTGGGCTTCATTCTAATAATAAACACGTATCCAACGCAAGGATAATTTCATACTCACCTAAAAGGTCACTGCAAATGCAACAGCATGCAAATGTTCTTTCATATTGCGCCTATGATAATTGGGTTATTGTAAGCATAAAGAAGGGCTTTCCAATACGTGCAGACACAGATCTTGATTTTAACCCTCAAGTAGCTATGTAGGAATGGGTGGCGTGCAATGATAGCATGACAGGCTGGGCAATTTTAACAGGTGGGTTTCATTTTTATGCTGCTTGCTGGCTTCTCAACCTAAAATGACCACAAGGTTGTGGAGAAACAGGTGTCCAGCCTCTAAATCAGACCTGGCAGCATAGTTTCTGTACTGCTATGGAATGAAATCCTGGTCAGGAGAAGTAGAAAGAAGTATGGCACATGGGAGGGCCAAGTATTTATCTGTGGAGCTCGGGAGCACAGTTTTGCTCCTCACGAGGAATCTGAAATAAAAGTCTTATTGTGCTCGGCCTTTGCTGTTTTCGTTGGCTGCTGTTCTGGACAGTGTTTGCCTGGTAAAGAAACCTCCAAGCCTCCCATGCTCAAGTTTCAGGTTAAAATAAAATGAAGTAATTGGACCGTGGTCTACAGGTTTACATATGGTCTGCCAATCTTGAGTGAGTCCCATTCCCTTTTACAATTTAGGACTGGATTTTACAGCTGTCAAGCAAGAGGATGGCAGATGGTGGGATGCATTTTTACCAGCGGTGAGGTGGCATTAGGAAGCCCATCCATCCATGAGCCAATTGAGGTCCTTAATTACAAAGGCAATGTATGGCCATTGAGACTCCCTACACATTACTTATCCTTTCCTCACTTTGCCATTTCCACCATGGCATAATTACATCACCTCGTCCTCCCTCACCAGGGATTTTACCCTATTTTTGGGCTCCGTCACAGCATAACTTCTTCAGGACTGAATGCAAATCCCAGCAGTGACCATCTGATGGGATTTACAAGCTGAGATAACAAGGTGTAGAGCTGGATGAATACAGCAGGCCAAGCAGCATCAGAGGAGCAGGAAGGCTGACGTTTCGGGCCTGGACCCTTCTTCAGAAATGGGGGAGAGGAAGGGGGTTCTGAAATAAATAGGGAGAGAGGGGGAGGCAGATAGAAGATGGATAGAGGGGAAGATAGGTGGAGAGGAGACAGACAGGTCAAAGAGGCGGGGATGGAGCCAGTAGAGGTGAGTGTAGGTGGGGAGGTAGGGAGGAGATAGGTCAGTCCAGGGAGGACGGACAGGTCAAGGAGGCGGGATGAGGTTAGTAGGTAGGAGATGGGGGTGGGGCTTAGGGTGGGAGGAGGGGATAGGTGGGAGGAAGGACAGGTTAGGGAGGCGGGGATGAGCTGGGCTGGTTTTGGGATGCGGTAGGGGGAGGGGAGATTTTTGAAGCGAAGCGATTTTGAAGGGATTTACAAGCTGCTATCCATTGGATTGTCTGGCAGTTACAGAAGACTGATTGGGACTAAAGGAACACCTCAAGCCAATTATCAGCTCAACAGCTGTTACATAGTTGGGAGGAGTGGAGACTTTGCCACTTAGAAACCAGGGGCTGGATCTTGTTTATCAGGGAGTGGTGTTTAAAGTTGAGGTTATGATCTTCACAGCTTTCCTTTGTCCTCTTAAGGAATTTTATCTAGGTTATAAACTGAACTGCAGATCATTGCTGAACTGATATTCTTAACTTTCAATAGTATGTGCAAATAAAACTGGGACTATGTTGCAGCTTACTGTGGTGAGCTACAAGTTCAAGATCATAGATCATAGAATCCCAACAGTGTGGAAACAGGCCCTTTGGCCCAACAAGTCCACACTAACCCTCAGAGCATCCCACCCAGACCCATTCCCCATAACCCACCTAATCTGCACATCCCTGAACACTATGGGTAATTTAGCATGGCCAATCCACCTAGCCTGCATATCTTTGGACTGTGGGAGGAAACCGGAGCACCCGGAAGAAACCCACGCAGACATGGGGAGAACGTGCAAACTCCACACAGTCGCCCGAGGGTGGAATTGAACCCGGGTCCCTGGCACTGAGGCAGCAGTGCTAACTAGCTTAAATGCAGAGTGATTCTGCATCAGGTTCTTCTGGAATTTCTCATAGCATACAATAAGAAAAACATTTCTACAGCAGCACTTCCCAAAGCCTTTTCCCCTTTACAGCTCTGTTTTTATGCTTGAAAATTGCCATGACCCCAGGGATGGTGATTGACGGGTAGACCTGTCAGTGGGGCAAGAGGGAAGCAGTGTGTCATACTGGAGGGGGAGGAGGGTTGGAGTAGAATATTTAGCTCCTCACCATGTACACAGTGCAAGTAAAGATTTGAGAATTTCACTCTATCCAGATCCACTGACAATTAACTGAGTTTCATGATTGATTCCACAATGTAGAATTCCTACATTGTGGAAGCAGGCCATTCAGCCCATCAAGTCCACACCAACTTCCAAAGGACATCCCACTCAGGCCCATCCCATCAACCCTACATTTCCCATGGCTACCTAACTTGCACATCTTTGAACTATGGGGGGAAGCCAGACTACCCAGAGGAAACCTATGCAGAGACAGAACAAATGTGCAAACTCCACACGGACAGTCAGTAAGGGTGGAATTGAACCTAGGTCCCTGTCACTGAGGCAGCAGTGACTAACCACTGAGCCATCCACCATTCTTATCTCTGCATTAACTTGAAGGGAAATAAATAAAATCATTTTTTTATATGTATTAATTTTTAAAAATGATTGCAATGAGGAAAGATAACATTCGGCTCCATGTTAGAAATGGAAGAACTTTGTTTCAATGTGTTGTACTGAAATATTTAAACATGTTTTGATTCGAGCTTTTCTATTTGAAAATTGTGTTTAGTGAAAGATATGTATTGAATAAAAATTAATACCACAATGATATCACCTCTTATTGTCTAAATTCAAACAAGAATCTATTTTAATTGACCTTTAACTCTTTGAATGTCAGGCATCTTTTAGAAACTCATTAAATCCACAATAACCTGAAGGTGATTTGTGGCATTATAAACCAATAAATGCTTAATTTTACATGATGCTGTATTAACTGCTGTTGTAAAGCAGGCACTAACCATTTTCTTTTGCAAGACTCAATGTCTATGTCAGTTGACAGAGGACTATCAACCTAATTAGGCAGTCGTTTATCTAGCTAAATTTTTGGTTGACATTTTAGTTTCTTTAAATATACTTCAACAGTCATTTTTCAGTTTGTCAACTAGTACCTGTAGTAATTTTTCCAACTGAGCACTTCTTGCAGGCTACGGACATATTAGGACATTGTATGTGCCCTGAGTAGATTTGTTCCATCTATTTGCCAGGGCAACATTGGAAAACGCTATATCCGCTGTTAGATAGCCACCACAAAATGTTTTCTGTTAAAGTCTTCTGTGCTGTTTTCCTCTCTCCTGTTTGATAAATATATATTTGCACAAATATTGTTTAATTGTAGCTGATGTCTTATTAGGGTGTAGCTCCAAGGCTACAACACAGTCCGAGGCTCTGATAAAGGTAGATGTCAGAGAAGTGATAGCTACCTGAATCCTGAGATTGCATTACAGCTTTTCAACAGTTTCAGTACCTCCTGTTTTATTTTATATAGTATTTGTAACATATGATTTGATCAGTCTAATAAAAGATTGTCTAGGTTTCTCTTTAAAGTGGTAAGGCAGAAAGCATCATTGCCATTAAAAAAACTTGGATATGCATTTGATGTTCTGTAACCTGCAAGCTGCGGACCAAGAGTTGAAAGGTGGAGTTAGGCTGCATAACTCCTCATCAGATGACACACATACAGTGGGCCAAATGAACTCCTCCTATGCTGTAAATCATTTTATTTCTCAAAGAATTTTATACAGTGATGCACCGACATTTTGTATTTGCCACACAGCAGGCTATGTGTGACAAATATTACTTCTTGGATCATTGCTTAATAATTTATACTTTTTATAGTAAATAAATAATGTGTAGAAGTCCCCATACAGTCCTTAAAATGATTATTCTACCTGACATTGTGCAAAAATCTACTCTCGTGTTGCTATACATCCTTCACACAATAGAGAGATTGCCTGATCTCTTGCATTATTAGTGGTTTGTCCTTCAAATAGCTATGGCTAAAGTACCTTAAAGAAAAGCTCAGAAGACCACAACAGACTGGAAGTGATTCCTGATAGTGTTAAGTAACAAATGCTTAACTTTATAATGGCATTGTATTATCTGCTATTGTAATACATGCACTAACCCATGTATTTTGAAACAGTTACTATGTTATAACAACAGACTATCATCTTAATAAGGCAAATATCAATTCAGCAAAATTGTTGACTATCATTTCTGATTTATTTAAATTCCCATTCTTCGATGTTAGCAATGCTAAGTTTATCCAAACCTCCCCCATTCATAGTTTTGTAAAAAGCAAGGGATGGTAAAAAACTGAATTATGGCTAGCTTTTCTGGTTTTCAAAGTATTATGTAAACTTGATATATCGATTTATTTTTAAAAATTGACAAGTTCACAGAGATGAATACCAAGGTTAATAAATGTGAGCCAAAGTACAGGGCAAACATATTACTTGATCGACTTTCCATTGCAAATCTACTATCAGTCTGGAGTTCCAATAGTGAAAAATGTTTTCTTTCTGAACAGGTTTGAAAATTGAAGAGCCCCTTTCTGCTGGTGCCAGCCTGAAATGTACCATCTGTGACTACATAGCAGACAATGTGTTGAGCTTCCAACACCATATACTCACCCACCTCACACCAGCTGCCTTCAAATGCAGTCATTGCCACTTTGGATTCCAGAACCATAGGAAGCTGATGCAGCACCAGGAGCTCCATCACAGTCAGAGCAGGAGGTTGCGAAGGGAAAGTGAAAATGAACACTCACCAGTCAACAGTGAGGACACTTTGCAGTCGATAACAGCAGATACAGCAAGCAGACAGGATGTCCCTCCATCTCCAGGCATCAGCCAAAATAAAGAAATCTGCTCTGACACAGAGGGAGAAAAAGTAGAGAAAAATGTACAGTTGGGTGTAACAAGTCTGAAGAATGAAACACAGCCTGCAGGAAACAGGCAGGGTTTCCCATATACCAGAATCAAATCAGAGCCGTCCAGCCCACGGCTTGCTTCTTCTCCAATTCAACATAACATAGGATCCAATGTCCCAATGGCTCCCTTCCTTTCTCAGTTCTCTCTCTCCCAAGATATCTCTATGGTCCCCCAAGCTTCAGAAATCCTGGCTAAAATGTCTGAATTGGTACATCGTAGGTTAAGACAGGGTGGCAGCAACTATCCCCCTGTCATTTACAGTCCATTGGTACCAAAAGGGGCTATTTGTTTTGAATGCAATATCACGTTCAACAACTTGGATAACTACTTGGTTCACAAAAAACATTATTGCAGCACCCGCTGGCAGCATGTAGCTAAGTCGCCAGACTTCGCCAACACCGGTGAGAAGGTACCAGAGACAGTTAGTCCCAGTAGTGGGCATAGTCCTATTAACATTCACAGTGCCCTTTGTAATTTACCTGATCCAGAAAATCCACTTGTTCAGCCAACTAATATTAACTCTTCTGTAGTCGTAGACGTTGCTGGCTCAAATGGGAAAAGTCCGGAAAAAGATATTTCTACGCAGTTAAAAAAAGAGTCAGCTGCTAGTAGCAATGATGAACAATTGAATGGCAAGTCCAAGGATGGGAACTGCCCCGGCACTCCCATATTGGACATCGCTAATGATCCGAATAAAACTACATGTGAAGCTTGCAATATAACCTTTAGCAGACATGAAACATACGCTGTGCACAAACAATACTACTGCGCTTCACGTCATGATCCACCAGTGAAACGTATGGCGGCAAATAAGGTACCAGCGATGCAAAGAACTATACGTAGCCGCAAGCGGCGGAAAATGTATGAGATTTCCCTCCCAGAACAGGAACAGAGATCGCAGATGGTCCATCAAGCTTTTCTTAGTGTATCAGCCATGGGGAGTCCTGGAACGTCTTCTCAAGAATCCCTAGACAATCTAGGTGAACCCTCCCACCAGAGACCCGACATGTTACTTGGAAAGCATGTGGAGCCCTCCATCCCTGGGATTCGAAATGTGACATCTGTCAAGTGCAGTGCCCCGTTGCCTGTCGTTGTCGGAATGGAACTGGATCTTCCCATGGATTTAAGCAAAAAGTGTTCGCCTCAAACTGAAAAAACAGCCTGTTCTCCTAAAAGACTTTTAGACTATCATGAATGTACTGTGTGCAAGATTAGTTTTAACAAAGTAGAAAGTTACCTTGCTCACAAGCAAAACTTTTGTCCAGGAATGGGTCACCAACGTGGTGAAGTAACCCACTTAGAACAAACAAAATTTCAAGAGCTGCAAAAAGAAGGTGCTTCGGTGAAAAGTGAAACAATCAGCCCTGCAGGCAGCAATGAACGAAATATAATCGCATGTGAGAAAAATGAAAGTTCAAAGCTCATCTCTCCAAATGGAAGTATATTCCCCACACAATTAACAACCCTCCAAGGGCTGAAAACTTTCAATGAGGCAGCTCAAATCATTTCTGCTAAGGAAGAAAACAAGAACTTGCTCTATCCAAATTGCCTTTATCCTGGAGCAATAAAAAAATTGACTGGGACTGAGCAGTTATCTCCATATTATGGAGTTAAGCCTACTGACTATATCTCAGGAGCTGTTTTCATACGCAGTGAAATGGATGAGCTGGTGCAAGTCACACGTGATAAGATTGATCCTTCTCCAGATCATTCTGTTTCCAATGGATGTTCTCTTCAGAAGAAGGAACCTGTTCCATCAGTGCCAAAGAGCAGGGGTATGATAGCAGTCAATGGAGGAATCAAACAGGAAAACAGGCCTTTCTCAGGCAACCCACATCAAGATAGCTTATCCCAGAGTTTCCAACAACCAGCCAGCCAAGAATCTCCTCCTTGGGTTGCTGAGAGTCCCACTCCTGCGACTGAAAATGCCTTGCCCTCAGCTAAAGCGTCATTGGAAGAGCAATTAGTTCACACACCAAAAAGCATTGGTGGTTCTGTCCAGCCCACAAACAGTGGAAAATACTGTCGTCTCTGTGACATTCAATTTAATAACTTGTCTAACTTTATAACTCACAAGAAGTTCTACTGCTCGTCACATGCTGCGGAACATGTCAAATGAAAATGAAATGTCATGCACTGCGTCTGTCTGTAGTATAGTGTTAGCCATGCACAGTTTGTATAAAAAAATAAAAAATGCTGCTTGAGTTACATCAGGACAGTTACACCAGGACAATCAAGGGATAGCTGTGTAGTTCAATGGCTTGAGGCTAGTCTGTCATTTCATAATGCTGTTCATAAGTCTTGATATTGATGTGAAATGTCCGTGCTATTTTTCACCAGAATTAATTTATTTTCCAAGCAGTATTCATAGCTGTGGTTAAATTTCAATTTTTATTTAAAAAAGTTTATACTGAAATTGTTTTTAATGTTATTGTATAGTTATTCTCGTGAAACAATTACGGTTTGCACTGTAGAAAGAGGTCTGAGTCACATACATAGAGACAGCATTTGTAGGTAAACTGGTGAGGTAAAGCACTTGTGTATTCAAATATCCCTGTATTTGTTGCAACTTTGCTGTAAATGCCAAAATATAAGTTGCATTAACTTAAGACTGCAAATGCCGAAGTAGGCCTTAAAAACTACTAAAGTGGCATATAAAATTCCATTTCATATTTAATACATTTTCAGACCTAAATTGCAGCTTATATATCAGCATATACAGTAATTAGTAGGCTTTGCATAAGATGAAATATATGTAGCAGTTTGTTCCTATCCATTTTCTTAAACTGAGGTATGTATGTTTTATTGAAGTTGTTAACTTTCTTGTATAGTAATCTGTACTGTACTTTCCTTTGCTGATGCTTTTGTCTCACTTTTGAAACATTTGCTGTAAAATGCAAAATTTAATATGAACAACATTACTGGAAGCAGTATTGAACAGTAGTTGAAACCTTCATGCTGTACGTTATTGAAAATATAATTAGTAGTTGCAGTTTGCTGTTGCAAAAGTCATCTAGGGGACAATAATATCTGAATAATGGAGTACCAATACTGCAACTGGTGATAAAACAAATATTGTTCTACTTCTGATAGAAATTATTTCTCAACAATGTTGTTACTATGCATGTGTATGGAT
Source organism: Rhincodon typus (assembly GCF_021869965.1). Classification (NCBI taxonomy): domain Eukaryota; kingdom Metazoa; phylum Chordata; class Chondrichthyes; order Orectolobiformes; family Rhincodontidae; genus Rhincodon; species Rhincodon typus. The sequence goes on along the minus strand of NC_063335.1, from coordinate 58,333,491 downwards.
GGAATAAAGATTCCATAAAGTGAGAGAACCTTACATGGCTTACATCATTGTTGTGCATGGATTGATATTTTTAATCAATGTGTGTAAATATTTCAAGATTGTTTCGTGGAAGTACTTTGCTCTTTCAGATGATTTGCAAGGTTTAAGTTTGGAAATTTTGGTTCTAGCACAATGAATTTTCATTGACATCTGTACAGATAACACACAGTTTCCTGTACAAGCTGAAATGTTATTTTGCCGTAGTACTGTGGAAGATGGCGATACTGCATTGTTATCACCATAGCTAATTGTCATAGAATGCCAGGCCACTCATGCCTGTAGTCCTCTTGGTGCTTGTTCACAAATATATACAAGTGTAAGAACTGGTGTGTTTCTGGGACAATAATCCCCAGAGAGCGGGATAGAGTTAGTGACTTTGGATTTTTTTGGGGGGTATGGATGTTGTTCTAGTGATAATAACTATGGGCCCTCTAATTCTTAACAGGTTATTTCAATGGACAGAGAGTTGTTGGAGCAGCACAGACTAGGGTTGTGCATTGAGACCTTGTGGATTGTCAGACACAGCAGTATCTCTAGGAATTGCCCATGAAATTGAATTTTCCAAGAGGCAATTCCCTTGTATCTATACCTCCTGAACTTGAAGGGTTCTGACTCACTTTAATAATCATTCTGGGCATATGACAATATTAAGAACCTACTGACACTTCTGGCTTGCTATTAAACTGACCCTTGCTCCCCAAATGCACCACTGAGCAATCTTCAGTACACCTTCCCTGCTCCCCATGCCTGTTGGGCACTAGACAAGCACCTCACAATCAGATGAGCTTTCCTCACTCTTAACACCTCCCATCCACACATTGGATCAACATTGCCCAACCTGAATTCAACCCCACCCCACACTGACTTAACTCAACCTTGACACCTCAACTATTTCCTCATTCTTAAGTTAAACAGTTGCCCTCTCACAGGAGTTGTCAAAGTGGCTGACATTTAAAGTGGCTGCTGGACATTTAAATCTCAGAATAGAACACACTGACTACTGCAAAGGGGATATGGTTTCTTCAGAGATCTTCTTCACTGTTGGGTTTATGGATTCCTGGCTAGCATGTAACAGGAGGGCCCAGTCTGGGAAGCCCCAGCACGGAAGATGTCTAAAGATAATTCTTTATCTAATCAGGGGCTGACATAAGGTTTTGACTGATTGGGATATCTAGAATGCCATTGAGTTGTCTTTTTTTTTGTGGTAGACCTTGATGTATCAGAAATCCCACTTCTTGCAGAATTTCCTATCCAGTTTTGAATAGTCAATTAATTTTCTGATGCTCAGCTGATTGGCTAGAGGATTATTCCAAAGAAATGAATGTCCACTGTCATTCATCAGACAAAGTAATCTGAGGGCTAAGTTTTCATCCTCAATGCAGGTACTGAGATTCAAAAAAATGCCTGGCTTTGCACACCCATGCAGGGATTACCAGCTCCGAAACCACAATCATCATTTCTGTTGAGGTGGGATTGGGCTGTTTGGGTGAGTTTGGGCTTCCGTTAAGCATGCTGGAAAGCTCAGTAACAACTATTGGGGCTGCCAACTGCAAGGTAGACTTTATTTTAAAAATCTGCCTTGATCCGAAGGGGCTTAAGCCCTCCTGCAATGAAAAACAAATAAGTGTTGCACTCTTCACATACCTTCATCCCCCAATACTCTTTCACGCCCATATCATAGCTATATTTCCTCATTCCCCCAAATATGTCCCCTCATACCCTCATGCCAAGACATTCCCTTCTTCTCATGCACTTGATCTCCTATGTCCCCTAAGATTTGGTCCTCACCAAGTCACATGATATTTTATGCCTGGCATACCAAAGTATTCCCCTCTTCCTGAACTGCCACGGTCCATATAAAAGTTCAGATGGCTAGAGATTTGTAACAAAATAGGAAAGTGCTGGAGAATATCATCAGGTCTGGCAGCATCTGAGAGTGAAAAACGGCATTAAATGTTTGGAGTGCAAAGACTCTTCCTTGGAATGTCTCTGGACTTGAAATCTTAACTTTTTTTTCCCCTTCCACAGATACAGCCAGGCATGTTGAGTTTCTCCAGAAGTTTATCTTTGTAATTCCCACGGTACCAAGGAATTCCGTCCACCCAATGTACATGCCCCATTATGCTTCTCATATTCATATATGGCTTTTCTATGCCCATTTGCCTATCGGCCTCTGTAACGGCTATATAATGAAGCTTAGCTGAGTGCCGAGACATCAATGAAGGACCTGAAACATCTGAGGCCCTGCTTGATTTTAGGAGATTAAGTGGTTTCAAATACCTTCCAGTTGAAAGTTTAAAGGTTCTGAATGATTGACACTTTGTTGCCCTGTAGTAGAAAGATGATTTTTAACAAAAAGTAATTCAGGAATCACTATTTTTAAAGCTTCTTTTTACACATCTAACTGCCACTGTAGCGTTAATTGTTTCAATAAAGTGGTGAAGATGTATGCTTTGCTAGAGAGAAGATCACAAGTGTTGTTTGAGAGTGTCTACCTTGGAAAAGGGGCCATGATGAGGATCTTTTGAACTTGCCTTTGAACAGATTACATCATGTTGACTATGGTTCACAATAACTCTGAGGGGCCAGGAACCATGTCTCTTTTAAAAGTTGACCTGACTCCATCAAGATTGCAGAGAAGTAAACTCTGCCTTGTTCAGCAATTGAGTTGGGCAGGATGGGGGTGCTAGGCTCAGAATTGTGACCCAAACCTTTAAAAGGCACCCCTGAAAACAGACGCCAGCAATATTTACAATAAACATGTATAATATGAAATAAAATGTTTTGTGCTTCAGTGAGATATCAGCAATGTAAATACAGTCAGAATTTACCCAATGTGCTTTGTTTTAATTCTATCATTGCTCCCTAATGGAGCCTTGCCTATTTTTCATTCCTGGTTTTTATCCATTTAAAAGATGAGCTACTAATACAATGTACCCCAAATAAACTATAATTAACAGTTCATAACTTCACAATTTTACGATAAACCTGAAAAGATTTTGCTTAGATCATCAGCTATTCATCTTATATCCTTTTCACTTGGCGACACCCCAGATTTCCTGAAAACGGAAAACAACAGCACAAAAATTATATAATAGCAAAAACAGTGTGAATGCTAGCAAACTGAAATGAAATCGGAAATTACTAAGAGCACTGAACAGATCAGTCAGTTCCTCTGGAGACAGCAAGTGCTAATGTTTCAGATTGTGACATTTCATCAGCCTCCTAATATGGCATGTGAATATGGAAGACACTGGTATAGTGTTAATGTCCCAGGAGAATAGGTATGAGTTCAAATCCCATCATGGCAGTTAAAATCTCCAAGTAAAACCATGGATTTTTCTACAATTGTTATAAAAATCCATCTGTTTCAATAATGTGCTTCCTCTAGAGAAGGAAACTTGCAATCCTAATCCAGGTCTGGCCTATGTGTGATTCCAAATGGAAATAAATTTGGTTGATTCTTAACTGTCATTTGAAACGGATGTTGCAAGCTACACAGTTCAATGTCTATTAGGGATGGCCAGCAAGCGATGCCCACATCTCGTGAGAGAATGAAGAAAATATAAGTAATTGCATTTGATCTATCCTGCAGAGCTATTGATTAAATTTCATAGCAAAAGAATCAATGTCTTTGGAGTAACTTGGGGGAGCATTCAAGGTGCAAGGCACCAATCATATAACTAGGATTATAGATGGGGTTTAAACTAACTATGGGGCATTGGGTTCAATTGAATGTTTTAAAAAATCAAAAAGAAATGAGAGAGCAGAGTTGTGGGGTAATGAAAAGGTGAACAATAATCAAAGTATGGTAAAGAAGAGGTAGGTGGCTCAGCGGTTACTACTGCTGCCTCACAGCTCCAGGGACCCAAACTTGTTTCCAGCCTTTAGTGACTGTGTGGAGTTTGTCAATTCTCCCCATGTCTGTGTGGGTTTCTACCACGTGCTCTAGTTTCCTCCCACAGGCCAAACGTGTGCAGGTTAGGTGTACTGCCCATGCTAAAATTGTCTGTAGTGTCCAAGGATGCCTAGTTTAGGTGGATTAGCTGTGGTAAATGCAGGGTTATGTAGGGTAGGGGGCTGGGTCTAGGTGGGATACTTTTTGGAGGGTCAGTGCAGACTCATTGGGTTGAATAACCTCTTTCTGCACTGCAGGGATTCTATGACAATACATGCAACAGAAATTACAGCCAGGGAGAGTAATGTTGGTTAAAAAGTCAAAGCTCAAGGCTTTTTTATTCTGAATGCCCTCAGCATAGGTAACAAGGTGGATAAGTTGATGTATAAAATAAATAAATGTACATGACTTGATAGCTATTACAGAAATATGGCTACAGCGTGACTGAAGTCTGGAACTCAATATTGAAGAGTATTCAATGTTCCAGACTAAAAGGAAAGGAGGTGGGGTGACATTGTTACTAAATGAATAATCAGTGTGATAATGAGAAATGGTATATGTGCAGTAGAACACAGAACAATACGGCACAGGAACAGCCCCTTCAGCCCTCCAAGCCGGCGCTGACACGTTTTGCCCTTCCATGCTAAAACTGTCTTCACTTACAGGATCCATATCCCTCTGTTCCCTTCCTATTCATGTATTCGTCCATTTGTTTCTTGAATACTGCTATTGCTTCTGCATCCAACACCTCCCCTGGCAATGCGTTCCAGACACTCACCACACTTTGGGTGAGGAACCTGTTTCGCACATCACTTTTAAACTTCCCCCCTTGCATCGTGAACCTGTGTTCCCTAGTAACTGACCCCTCTGCCCTGGGAAAAGTCTCATATTTTCCACTCTATCCAAGCCATTCACAATTTTATAAATTTCTGTTGGGATTATGATGTAGAATCTGTTTTGGTGGAAATAAAGAATTTTTCACATCGTCGATGAGAGAATATCTGTGGATGTCTATAACAAGACAAGTGAATTTCACAATAAGGTAGCTAAATTGATGGCACAAATAGAAGTAAATGGGTACAATATAGTGGCCATTACAGAGACATGGGTGAGGGTACCAAGGCTAGGATCTGAATATTCAAAGTCAAAGAACACACAACGTAGAACGTAGAACATTGAACTGTACACAAGAGGAACAGATCACTTGGGCTGCTATGTTAGTGCCAACAATGATGTAGTTCTAAACTAATCTCAAGAGTCTTCACATGGTTCATATCCCTCCGTTCTTTGGTTCTTCAAGTGACTGTCTAATTGCCTCTTTGCTTTGAGAGTTGGTGTGGACTTGTTGGGCTGAAGGGCCTGTTTCCACACTGTAGGGATTCTATGATCTATGATCTGTTTCTACTACCTCCCCCGGTAACACGTTCTAGGCACCTAGAACCCTATAGTGTAAAACATTCACCTCACCCAATTCTTTTAAATTCTCCCTCTCACACTTTAAGCCTACACGACCTCATATTTGACATTTCCAGCGAGGAAAGAGACTTTGACTGTGCACCCTTATCCAGGCCCGTCAATTTTATATGCATCTATCAGGTTGCCCTGCAACCTCTGACTCTCTAACAAAAACCATCCAAGTATGTTCAACCTCTCCTTATAGCTAATACACTCCAATCCAGGTAACATTCTGGCAAACATCTTCTGCACCCTCTCCAAAGGCTCACGTACTTCCTATAGTGCCACAACCAGAACTGCATAGAGTACTCCAAATGTGGCCTGACCAAACTATTGCACAGTTTCAACGTAGCTTACCAATTTTTATATTCAATGCTCCACTCAAAGAAGGCAAACATGTAGAATGCCTTCTTTACCACTTTATCCACTTGAGTTGTCACTTCGGGAGTTATAGGCTTGGGCCTTAAGATTCCTCTGTATATCAATGTTCCTAAGAATCTAGCTATTTACAGTATACTTTCCTCTTGCATTTGACCTCCCAAAATGCATTACCTTACACTTGTCCAGATTAAACCGAACAGTTTCTCTGCCTAACTTTCCAGCTGATTTACATCCTGCTGCATCCTGATTTACATCCTGCTGCATACCTTTTCTATGGCCAAGCCAATTTTGTATTCAAGTTGCCAACTCACCATGGATTCCGTGCGATTTGATCTTTTGGACCAACCTACCGTCAGGGACCTTAGCAAAAGCTTTAGTAAAGTCCATGTAGACAACACCCACTGCCTTACCCTCATCAGTTATCTTCATTACTTCCTCAAGAAACGCAATCGAGCTTGTAAGACAAGAATTCCCCTGCATAAAGCCATGATGCCTATTCCTAATAAGTCAATCATTCTTCAAATGTAAATAAATCCTGTCCTTAAGAATCTTCTCCAATAATTTTCCTACCACTGATGGAAGACTCACTGGCCTAAAATTTCCTGGATTATCCCTGTTACCCTTCTTGAATAAAGGAACAACACTGGCTATTCTCCAGGCTTCTTGGACCTCACCTGTAGCTAACAAGTATGCAAAGATCTCTGACAAGTTCCCAACAATATCCTCTCTTGCCTCCTTCAGTCTGCTGGTATAGATCCATTAGGCCCTGGGATGCTTTTCAAGAGACCCAACACCTCCTCCTTCTTACTATCTCCATGCCTTAGAGTTTCAACAAGCTCCTGTCTAAACTTACTATTATGCATGTGTTGCTGCTTGGTGAATACTGATCCAAAGTACTCATTAAGGACCTTATCCACTTCCTCTGGCTCCACACATCAATTGTCTTTTTTGTCCTTTAGTGGACCTGAGGGGAGTCAATGGCCTAGTGGTATTATTGCTGGAGTGTTAATCCAGAGACCCAGATAATGTTCTGGGGACCTGCCACAGCAGATGGTGGAATTTGAATTCAATAAAAATGTCTGGAAAGAAAAATCTAATGATGACCATGAATTGATTGTTGAAATAAACCCATCTGGTTCACTAATGTCCATAGCCTATTGTCCAATGTCCACTCACTAATGGAAACTGCCATCCTTACCTAGTCTGGCCCACCTGTGACTCCAGACCCACAGCAATGTGGTTGACTCGAACTGCCCTCTGGGAAATTAGGGATGGGCAATAAATGCTGCTTAGCCAGCGTTGCCTTCATCCTGTTAATGAATTAAAAAAAAAACTTTCTCTAGATCCTAATAAACGTATAAATTGTCTTGGCATTGTCCTCAATCCTACTTGCCAAGGACATTTCCATAGCCCTCCTAATTTTATTTTTAATTTCTTTTCTGCTTTGCTTATACTCCTCAAGGGCCTTGTTTGAGTTCTGTTTCCTAAATCTTACATAGGCTTCCTTTTTTCTTTTTAACTAAACTTAAACCATTTCTTGTCACTCAAGGTTCCCAAAACTTTACAGTTTTCCATGTTCTGCTAGCATATTTGTTCCACCAGTTCTCACTAGTTTTAGGAGGCCTATAATATAACCCCATCATAGAGATTTCACCTTTCTTATTCCTAAATTTTAACTATATTGCCTCACTAGATGAGCCCTCCAGGATGTCCTGTCTTAGCACAGTTGTGACATTCTCCTTAATCAGTAATGTAAGTCCTCCACCCCTTTTACATCCCTCTCTATCATGCCTGAAACATCTAAACCATGGAAGGTTGCACATTCAGTCCTGCTGTCCTCTCAACCAAGTTTCTGTAATGGCTGCACACCATTATCCCATGGACTAATCCAGGATCTATGTTCATCTATCATATCTATTATATCCTTGCATTAAAACAAATACACTTTTTAGATTTAGATCTATTTATTTATCACATGGACTAAGTATAGGAATACATAAATACAGCGAAAAGTGCACAAGGTTGCCATTTACTGGTGCCCACTTGATTACAATAACCAGAATGAAAAGATTTAACAGAGCTTAAAGGTAAGAAAGAGAGAAAAAAAAGAGTACAGATCTCAAAGTCCCAAGTCCCATCTCCACAATGGTGCAGGCGCCGGTCCAATCACTAGGACACCCAGGAGGCTGCGGCTACCACCATATGAAAAGTTTGCTCTTGCCACCTCACCAGCCCACTCTTGCCATTGATTTCTACCACCTCACCAGCCTGCTCTCACTGCCGACTGCTGCTGCCCTCACTATTGCATCAGCCCATACTTGATCCGCCGCCATCACTATAGGACATGGCCCGCACTTTCAGCTCTCGCTACATGGTTCCTGGCCGCAACCCAACTCCTTAGGTAGGTAGTTAAAAGGGTGGGGGTTTGGGGGGGTGGGGTAATAAAATTACTGCAGAGAGGAGAGACAAGAAGAAGAGCAAAAGAAAGGAAAAGGAAAGGAAACTGGCGAGCAGAGTGGAGGTCCGAATGGAGTGACATACCCTGCCGCCATCGTCAGACTGCTAGTCTTGCCATGTTCATTAACCTGGCCCTGTCTATTCTTCCTTCCAGACTTACTTGATTTAGTCCCTTTCCTCTCTTCAAATCAAGTCATTAAATGTTTAGGAAGAGCAGGTTAAAAGGGAAAGCAGATAGGATGGTTTTGTTTATAAATGAAATCAGTACATTAATGAAAGACAGTCTTGGATCATCAGATGTAGACTCTGAGTGGAGTTATGTAATGGTAAGAGGCTGCCAGCATTGGTTGGGATTGTTTATAGGCCATTAAATTATAATTGTATTATAGGACACAGTATAAATAAGGAATTGCAAACACATGTAATGAAAGTAATGCACCAGTCACGGGTGACTTCAATTGATGACATATTGTCTGGGTAAATCTGATGAGCAACACTGCAGTGGAGGTCAACTTCCTGGAATGAGATAGTGTTCTTGCGCTGTGTGTTAAGATATCAAGAAGGGAGCAGATCACTTTAAGAACTAGTATCATGTGTTGAGATGGAGATCAGCAATTTTATTCTAATGCAGCCTTTAGGAAAGAATGATCATTAGGTTTGAAAACAATGTAGTCTAATCTGTGACTAAAGTCTTAAATCTAAACAAAAGAAACTATGAAGGTATGAGGAATGAGTTTTTTGTGATGGATTTGGAAAATACATTAAGAAGTAAGTTAGTAGATAGGCAAAGTCTAGTATTTATTTTAAATACATGGTTTATGACAAGCATAAGTTCCCTCAAGGCACAAAAACCGAGCAGGAAAAGTAAGCCAAATATATCTAACCAAAAAAAAGTTAAGGTTGTATTGGAGGAAGAGGCTTATATAGCTACCAAAATGTATTAGTAAGTTTCAGAATTGGGAGCATTTTAGAATTCAGCAAAGAAGTACCAAGAAACTGCTCAAGAAAAGGAAAAATACAATATGAATATAAATTAACAAGAAACATAAATATTGACTGTAAAAACATACATAGGTGTGTGAAAAGAAAAGGTTTAGCAAAGACAAATGTGGGTAAGTTACAGGCAGACACAGGAAAATTTATAATGGGAGATAATGAAATGGCAAAGGAACTAAATATTTACTTTGTATCAATCTTCAAAGAGGACGACATAAGCAACCTCCCAGAATTAATTGAATGTTGAGTTCTGATGAAGGGTTACTCAGCCCAAAATATTAACTCTGATTTCTCTCCACAGATGCTGCCAGGTCTGCTGAGCTTTTCCAGCAATTTCTGCTTTTGTTTTTGCAGTTCTTTCAGTTCCTATTTTGTATCAGAGGAATTAATGAAACTTTTGGTCCAGGCCTAGTGTAGTTCCCAGCCCTAACCACATCCCCTTATGGCTCTGCTGTGATTGAAAAGCTGCCAGCTATCCTGTTAACTGGTGGCTTCTGGGGGCAACCCTTGACAGCAACTAATAATTACTTGAAAATCATAACGTGCAGTCATGGATTTCATAGCAGGCAAGATGGGGCTGCCCAACACATTGTCTCAGTTCAGGTGGAATCTGTTTGGAATTGGAAAAGAACTGATAAAAGTGTAAGGATTTAAATAGCCCCACTTTGCAAACCTCAGCAGTTCCACGCTAAAAAACTGAGTGTGTCATTGTGTCTATAGATTGACAGCACTAGATGCTTGCCTGTCCAAAGATTTTGAGATCATCCTTTACAAACTAAGTATTATATTTCAAAAGTGTAGTTATCAAAGACACATAAAATTTTTCATCTTGTGCACCGACAAATCTAAAAATTTCTCTCCACAAATTGATTGATCTCAGACAATATTTCTTGTCAGATTATCTGGAGATTATAGAATATTTGGTATGCATGCCTTTATTGGTCGGTGCATTGAGGATAGGAGTTGGGAGGTCACGTTGCAGCTGCAAAGTGTAGAGTCTATCCAGATACCCAAGTAATGTTCTAGGGATAGTAGGAACTGCAGATGCTGGAGAATCTGAGATAACAAGGTGTAGAGCTGGATGAACACAGCAGGCCAAGCAGCATCAGA
>NC_063335.1:58284868-58313155 GCF_021869965.1 Rhincodon typus | reverse complement strand
TAACTCTGTTTTCTCCTCCACAGATGCTGCCAGACCTGCTAAGCTTTTCCAGCAACTTTGTTTTTGTTTAAAATAAATATGTTATTTCTGCTTCTATCTTGTGTCCTGATGTATATCTGCATGTCCCAACCTCAATTTCACTGCCTATAAAATTTTAAAGAAGTAAATCAATTCTTCATGCTCCTTATGACATTCTCAAAGATATCAAATCAGGATATAAAGTGCTCTTGTGGCAGTTTGATGCTATCACCGTAGCTTGACACTGGGAGCCCTCATTCAACTATGCTACTGATAGAAACAAGCCAAGTCCTCACCACAGGGATCATGAGATCTCTCAGCGTGGCTTTCTTCAAGGTCAGTAGGAGGCAATGTAAGAGGTTTTTTGCAATTTTGAGATGATTGCAAATGACAGATCATTAACATGAAAACCCAAAACTTAGAATCACTGCAGTGTGGAAGTAGGCCATTACAACCATCAAGTCACACTAACCTCCAGAACAGCATCTTACCCACACCCACCTCCTACACTATCCCTGTAACACTGTACTTGCCATCTCTAATCCACCTAGCCCACACACAAAACTGAAGCAAGAAGCAACTTAGATCATTCTTTCTTTCAGCAACAGCAGTTGGCATTAGATCAACTTACGCAATGGTCAGTGAGTTTACAAAATACATCTGCAGCATAATAGTATAATCATAAAATTTGCCTCAACAGCCCAACTGGACAGAAAGAGGGAGCAGTTAATGGCAAAAATAGCAATGCACAAATCTTTCAAACTTTGAAACTTAACACATCATTTTCATTAAACATTACCAAAAAATGATGAGGAAATTTATGATGCTGAGTACTGAAGGGTAAAGCGCAAATAAGGAGTATTGAAGGGCAGTTGCATTTGTGCCCTGCAGGCTTTATAGCATAGCAGAGCAGTGCTTTCACCTTCGGTAAAATTAACTCTCGATTTTTAATTTCACAGTGAATTATGCCTAATGCTATTCACATTTAGCTATTATGTAGTTCCTTCTAAAATAAATGCATTACAGTATGTTACTTCATTTTTCTCACCGCATTGAAATCTTTCCTGATCAATTCAATAAATTATGTATGATTTCTGACTGTTCTTTTCTGGATCTGCAGTAGGACTGTAGATCACAACCACTTTTCATCTTTATTAACTGCAGATTCTTCGTAGCACCATTCCTGTAATGAGAATGGCAGCAATTTTCGTTAATAAGAATTACATTCTGTTTTTACATTTCACATATATGAAATAATCATGTTGGGTCTGTAAGATTGACCTCTGCATGTGTGGTCTCAAACAAAAAGTGGTGATTGCAGCTTCTTTGACCGTAAGGCCATAAGATACAGGAATACAAATAGATTATTGGTCAATGTCGCTGTTATAGTGAGATATTAGGGTCTCTACCTCTGAGCGAGGATACCCAGGTTCAAGTCCCACTTGCTGTAGAAATACATAATAACACCTTTGTCCATTAGAACATGTCCACAAGTAGATAGCAGGATTTTGTCCAGCCTTACAATCATGGAACAGTACACTTAGGAAGTAAATGCCAGGAGTTTGCACATTAACACTCCATGTTAAACAGGATCTGACAGACTCTTTGTCCACAATATCATCAAGCCATACTTTCTGGAACAGCTGTATATGTGTACTTTATGTAATCTGCCAACAATGATGAGTTGTCCTTGTAACTCTAGCAGTTATAATTGGTTCTTCTGCCTCACCAAGTGAAAGTAGGGATATTTTATCCTTGTACTGTAAATTTTATTGCTCCCTTTGAAATTTGACATTCTTGTATCTGTCTGGATAAGTGCAAGATGACAGTATGTCTCCTTTTCAGTAATAATCAAACCTTTGCCTTTTGTAGTTGTTCTTTATGTGGCACCTTAACAAATATCTTCTGAAAATCTCAATACACTACAGTTACTGGTTCCCCTTTATCCAGCCAGCTTGTTAATGTCCTCAAAGAACACTGATAACTTTGTGAAAGGCAATTTTCTTTTTATAAACCATGTTGACTCTGCCTAATTGTATTACGATTTTTGAAATGTCCTACTGTTACTTCCGTAATGATGGGTTCCAGCAATTTTCCAATGATAGAGATTAGGCTAATTGGATTAAAATGGCAGCGGGGTCTTGGCTGCTAGCTGGAGGGTCAGAGAGAGTTATTGTTTTGGGAAGTCCAATGAAGAGCTGATCAGACATTTGACTGGGCTAGAACAGCAATCCAGACTGATTCTGAGATGACAGGACTGACAAATGAAGACAACCTGCATTCATTAGGACCAAATTCACCAGAGTTTAGAATAATGAGGAGCGATCTCATAAAAACTTATAAAATCTAACAGGACTTGATAGGATAAATACAAAAAGGGTGTTCCTGATGACTGTGGACTCCAGAACCAGGGCTACTGAGTAGGCCATTTAGGACTAGGAGATGAAAAAATTTCTTTATCTGAAAGTGGGTAACCACTAAATGGAGTTTGTAGGCAATTGGGTACAGGGAGCTTAGTGGACTCCCATCCTTCCTGATGCTGGGTTCCTTGATCGGGTTGAGTGTCTTCGATGGACAGATACCATCCTCCCACAACATTCCTCCTCCCCCAAGAAACCTCCAAGAAACCCAGATTGGCTTTGTGTTTCAAGCATCCTGCATAGAAACCTCCCACAGCCAACACCAGCAATGGCACTAGGCTGTTAAATGGATATCAGTTCCCCAATTATGGCCTTCAACTGGGGATAGGAAGGTAGATTGTCCTTCAGCCTTTCAACTCTGGATTTTATCAGAGCAGAGATGGGGAGGTGGTTCCTTCTGGCAAGCCTCATGCTCTCTGAAAAGAAGGCCCCTCCCCCAACTAATCTCACTGCAGGATTGGGCAGAAATTCGAGTCATAGATTCTAACTTTCTATCTCCTTCAGAGCTTTATGTTTGGGGGTTTTCCAATTGACTGGGATCCAGCCTTTTGCAAGATCATGCCCAATGTATCCATTATTTCTGCGACCACGTATTTTAAACTTCTTGAATGCAAGCCATCAAATCCACGGGACAAAGATTCATAGTTCCTTGAAAGTGGAGTCGCAGATAGATAGGATAGTGAAGAAAGCATTTGATGTACTTTATTGGTCTGTGTATTGAGTATAGAAGTTAGGATGTCTTGTTGCGACTGCAGAGGATATTGGTTAGATTATTTTTTGGAATACTGTGTGCAATTCTGATCTCCCTGCTGCAGAGAAGATGTTGTTTAAGTTGAAAGGGTGCAGAAAAGCTTTACAAGGATGTTGCCAGGCTTGGAGGGTTTGATCTATAAGCTGAGGCTGAACAGGCTGGAGCTATTTTCTGTAGAGCATTGGAGGCTGAGAGGTGACCTTATAGAAGGTTGTAAAATCATGAGGGGCACGGATAGGATGAATAGCCAAGGTCATTTTCCCAGGGTAGGGGATTCCAAAACTATAGTGTGTAGGTTTAAGGTGAGAGGGGAAAAATATATAAAGGACCTATAGGACAACATTTTCACACAGAGGGTAGTGTATGTATGGAATGAGCTGCTTGAGGAAGTGGTGGAGGCTGAAACAATTACAGCATTCAGAAGGCATCTGCATTGGTGTATGAATAGGAAGGGTTTAGAGAGATATGTACCAAATGCTGGCAAATGAACTAGATTAATTTAGTAAATCTGGTCTGCATGGATGAGTTGGACTGTTTCTGTGCTGTATATCTTTAACCCCAGTAGACTTTTTTTCTACTTTACCCTCATATTATCATTTCTCCTTTTTCGTATATTAGCATCTGCTAGTTATAAAATGTTTCCAAACTTTTGGCCTATTAGTAAACCTTGCAGCATTGTTTGTTTTTTCTTTCAAATTTGAAACTGTCCTTGACTTTCTTAGTTAGCTACAGATAGTGGATCCCTCTTTTGCATACTTTCTTTTTCTCAATAGAATTTATCATTATTGATTGTTGTAACATATTGCCACTACTTCTATATCCTCTTGCCATTCAACTTATTTTTCTAGTCTACAGTAGCTGTGTCTGTCTTTTGTAATTGCCTGTTTTAAAATTTATTCATGGGATGTGGGCCAACATTTCTTGTTCATCCTTATTTACTATTGAAAAGTGATAGTGAGCTGCTTTCTTAAACTGCTGCTGTCTATTTGCTGTAAATAGACACACAGTCTCAAAATGAAGGTAAAAATATTTTGCTGATCATGACAAGTCAACAAATCTAAGAGTAAATCAACAAAATGGCAACAGGTTACTAAAATAACAAAAGTCAAAACTAAACACTCTTCATCTAAATGCAATTAGCATTTGAAACAGCACAGACGAACTGATATAAAACAAAGAATTGCAGATGCTGGAAATCTGATACAAAAACACAATTTGTTGGAGAAACTCAGCAAGTCTGGTGATGTCTGTGGAGAGAAATCAGAGTTAAAGTTTCAAGACAAGTGTCCTTTCTTCAGAACTGATAGCAGCTAAGAAAGATGTTATTTATACTGATGACTGGGGGGGGTGGAGGCGGGGGTGTGTGGGGAAGAAGTGTGCAGGTGATGGAGAGAGATAGAGAGATAGAGAGAGAGAGAGATAAAGATTAGCCAGACAAAGGGATTGTTGACAGTAAGCTAAGAAAAAAATGATAAGCTAGACAGGTAACAATAGGGACAATGAGTAATTTAAAATGGGTTGGCTGTACTGAAAACGATCCATTTCATGACAGGACCAGGGGTATGGGGTAGATAATAGACATGGAAGGAAGATTTCATGGTCTGCAATTTGTCAACTCAGTGTTCAGTTCCGAGGGCTGCAAGGTTCCCAAGCGGAATATGACCTGTTACTCATCCAGCTTGCATTAGCCTCTCTGGAACACTTCAGTAGGTCTAAGTCAGAATTGTTGGCATGTGTTGCACTGGAAGTTGTTACATCAGTTGTGAGATACTGTGTTCTGTGCTGATGCAGGTGACCATGTGCACAAATTGGGCACCTAGGTCTTCACAATGGTCTGTACCAAGTTAGTCCTGGACTCCAATATACTCCTTAGCATTGACTACAAAAATTTCTGGAATGTTTTCCAGTGCACCTTGCATTTGATTGGATATACCCATCACCCAGCTCTGTAACCTGGTCCTACAAAGACCCTATCCGACCTTTCTACAGCAAAACTAGTGCCTAAGTTTGCTGTCTGGTGTGTTGGGATCCATATCATCCTTTCCATTAGTTCTGGCTTTTGCACATCTGTGCTCTGTATCCTATCATGTGCAGATCCTTCCCTTGACCTAGCTGCTATTATCTGCACATTATTAGTCTCTGCTAGCTGCGAGGGGAAAGTTGAGTGAGTGTCCCCTTAACAGTATTAATACGGTGGAGTATATAGGAAGAAAAAATGATTGCTTGTCAACAGGTATGTCAATAACGTTAATCTACTTAGACTGGAAAAAATGAAAGGTAAAGGTAGCCCAGGTGAGAAGTTCATTCAATGTTTGATAGTTAGAGACTTTTTTCCAGGGCGGAAATGACTATTACGAGGGGGCATAATTTTAAAGTGATTGGAGGAAGGTATACGGTAGATGTCAGAGGTAGGTTCTTTACACAGAGAGTGGTGGGCATGTGGAATACGCTGCCAGCAGTGGTAGTGGGGTCAGATACTTTAGAGACTTTCAAGCGATTCTTGGCTAGGCACATGGAGGAAACTGAAATGTAGGGTATGCAGGGTAGATTGATCTTAGTAGGATAATAGGTCGGCACAACATTGTGGGCTGAAGGGCCTGTACTGTGCTGTACCGTTCTATGTTCTATATTCCATAATGTTCACAAAATGCTCATTTGGAAAGCTGATGCAGACGTGATGAGCTAAATGGCCACCTGCTGCACCCTAACATTTCTATGAATCTGTTTTCAGAACAATGTATTAGAATAGCACATATGGAAACAACCAAAAAGGTTATCCTAGACTTTGTTATGTGCAATCAGATACAATTAATTAATTAATTAAGTGAAGATGCCACTGGTAGCAGTGTCCATAATATGATTGAATTTTACATTCAGTTTGAAAGAAAGATCAATGGGTCCAAGCATAATATTTTAAGCTTAAATAAGAACAATTATGAGGGCATGAAAGCAGACCGAGCGAAAGTGAACTGGCAAATTAGATTGAAGGATAGGTCAGTAGAGATTTAGGGAGATATGTAGAGTACACAGAATAGGCACATTCCAATGAGAAAAATAGATTCCGAGGGAAGAACTCATTATCCATAGCAAACTATAAAAGTTAAAGGTATATCAAATTTAAAGAAAAAGCATATAATTATGCAAAGGTTGGAAAATCAGACAGAATATAAAAATCAGCAAAGAATAATTTTAAAAAATGAATAAGAAATGAAAAATTAAAGTATAAGAGAAGAACTAGCTGGAAATATAGAGGCAGATAGTAAGTCTGTTGCTATTTATAAAGGAAACAGTGAACACTTTTCCTCTTGAAATGAGCATGAGGAATTAAAAAATGTGAATAAGGAGATGATAGATTACTTGAATGGGTATTTTCATCAGTGTTCACTATCGAATGCACAAGTAGAAATTTTCGCAGAATTATGTATAAATCAGGGAATACAATGATGAGTTAAATGAAGGGACAGAAGGTATGGTTGTCAAATTTACTGACAACATGACAATAGGTCAGAAACAAAGTTTTCAAAAGGACAGAAGGAGGCTACAAAGGTATATGCATAGCTTAAGTGAGTGGGCAAAGATGTGACAACTTGAGTGTAATGTGAAATTGTCCATTTTGGGTTGATGAATTAAAAAAAAATTATTGAAATTGTGAAAAATTACAGAGCCCAGAGATTGCGAGGGGATCTGGATGTTCTCATGTATGAATCACAAAATGTTTATATGGAGGTAAAGAAGTATTTAGGAAAATAAATAGAATGTCATTATTTATCATGAGGCAAATTGAATACAAAATTCTGGAGGCAAATTGGTGAGACCACACCTGGAGTACTGTATACAGCACTGGTCACTTTATTTAAGGAAAGATGTAAATGCATTGGAAGCAGCTCAGAGAAGATTTTGCAGACTAATACCTGTAATAGGTGGATTGTCTTATGAGAACAGGATAGACAGGCTATAAAGCCACAAGACATAGGAGCAGAAATAAACCATTAGCCCAATGAGTCTATTTTACAATTCACTGAGTTCATGGCTGATCTGATAATTCGCAACTCCACTTTCTTGCCTTCTCCCTATGACCCTTGATTCCCTTACTGTTTAGAAATCTGTCTTTCTCAGCCTTGAATATCCTTAATGATCCAGCTTCAACAGTCCTCTATGGTAAAGAATTCCACTGATTTACAGCTCTATGAGATAATAAGTTCCTCATCATTTTTGCCTTAAATGTGTGACCTCTTATTCTAAGATTATGTCCTCTGGTCCTAGGCTAGGTTTGTATTTACTGGAGTTTATAAGAGTAGGAGGTGACATTATTGAACTTTATAAGGATCTTGACACGGTAACTATGGAGAGTATGTTTCTTCTAATGGAAGAATCGAGACCTAGGAATCAATATTAGAAAATCAGTGGTCATCCATTTAAGAAAGAGCTGAGACAAAACTTTTTGACTCAGAAGGTTGTGAATCTTTGGAACTCTCTACTTAAAGAAGCTGTGAAAATCTTTAAAATATTTTAAAAGTAGAAGTAGATAGATTTCTGATAAACAAGGGAGTGAAATATTATTGGGAGGATGCAGGAATGTAGAGTAACCAGACCTGATCAAATTGAATGGTAAAGCAGCCTCGACAGACTGAGTGGCCTACTCTTGCTCTTAATTCACATATTCCTATGTTTGAACTCTCTCCTTGAGATCCTTAACTGAGAGGTCATTGAGTAATCCTCTCTCATCAGACATGACCAGGTCGAAAACAACAAGATCTCACATTGTTTCTAAATCATTTCGAATCTGTCCTAAATACAGACTGTCAATTATCCAGAAGGCAAAATTTTCTAATTTAATGCAACCAATCTGTATGATTATTCTAATATAATTATTGCAATACATTTCTCACAAGTTCCCATGATTTATGCTCTGCCTTACTGCTGGAGGTCCTGCAAAATAATCCCATCAATGACGCTTTGCTTCTCTTCTTCATCTGTATCTAAACTGATTTTACATTTTATTTACTCATTCATGGGATGTGGGCATCGCTGCCTGAGCTTTGTCCTGAGTTGCACTTGAGAAGGTGGTAGTGAACTGCCTTCTTGAACTGCTACAGTCCATTTTGGTGAACAGAATTGTACAGGAAGGACTTTCAGGATTTTAACCGAGTAACTTTGAAGGAATGACAATATGTCTAGGTGGTTAGGGTGATGAGTGACTTGAGTCCTGATGAAGGTTCTAGGCCCGAAATGTCGACTTTCCTGCTCCTCTGATGTGTTCCTCCAGCTCCACACTGTATTGACGCTGGATCCAGCATCTGCAGCTCTTGCCATGTACCTATTGGTTTTTGCAGTTATATTATTCTCAGGAAGTGTTCACTGTATTACTACGGGTCAGAGTGACACTGATCAATGAATAAAAGAATAAAGAATAAAGATTCATACTCTGATAGACATGCTCAAACCATGCTTCATCAGTGCACAGAAAATGATCTTGAAAGTTTCAGAAGTGAGAATGGACAGTAACACAAGGAAAACAAACACATTCGGCTAGTGTGATAACCTTATGATACCAAATGACCATCTTGAGCAGACTATGACACAATCATTGCAGAGAGGTTCCTAAAGAAAGATTTTTATTCTTCCACATATCCTAGTCAAAATTCCAGGAACACTGAAGGAATTGAAATATATTTTCAAGTCATGATGATGAGTGGCTTTGAGGAGAACTTGGAGATAGTGGTGTTCCCATGTATGTGCTACCCTTGCCAACCTAACAATAGTGGTCATGGGTTCAGAAGGTGCTTTATAAGAAGCCTTGGAAAGTTTCTGCAATGTTGCTTTGGTCACTGCTGCTTTGGTCATCAGTGGTGGAGGGAGTAGATGTTTCTGGATGTGGTGCCAATCAAGTGGGCTGCTTTGTCCTGGATGGTGTTAAGCTTTTTGAGTGTTCTTGGTGCTGCCCACGCACTTGAGGAGAATCACTCTCCTGACTTATAGCTTGTTTTGGGTAAACAAGCTTTGAGGATTTGGGAAGTGAGTTACTCACTGCACCTTCTGATGTGATAGCTACAGTACTTAAATGACTAGTGAGTTCAGTTTCTGGTCAATGATAGTGCCCCAGCATGCTGATAGTGGGTGAGTCAGTGATGATGATGCCATTAAAAGTCAATGGGTGATAGCTAGGTTCTCTCTTTTTGCAAATGGTCATTGCCTGGATATGTGTGGCATGAAGGTTACCTGCCATTTTTTAGCTAAGCCTAGATATTGTGCAACAAAGTTTGAAATTGCTGAAAAACTCAACAGTTCTGGCAGCATCTGTGATAGAAAGCAGTGTTAACGTTTCGGGTCCACCTTCTAAACTGTTCTGAAGAAGGGTTGCTGGACCCGAAAGGTTAACCTGCTTTCTCTGCATAGGTGCTATCAGACCTGCTGAGTTTTTCCAGCAATTTCTGATTCTGATTTTGTTTCTGATTTCTAGCATTTGCAGTTTTTTGATTATCTGGATCTTGTGCAGGTTTTGTTGTATTTGGACATGGACTGCTTCAGTATCTGAATAGTCACAAATGGCATTGAATATTGTGCAATCATCAGCAAACATCCCCCCTCTGACTGTATGATGGAGCCGTCATTGATGAAGATGGTGAATATGATTTGGCCAAGAGCTTTACGCTGAGGAACTCTTGCAGCAATGTCCTGGAGCTGACATGACTGACCTCCAAACATCATCATCACTTTCCTATTTGATAGATATGATTAGAGGAGAGTTTTCCCTCTGATTCTCACTGACTCCAGTTTTGCTAGGGCTCTTTGATACAACACTTTGTCAAATGAGGCCGTGATGTCAAAGGTAGTCACTTTCACCTCATCTCTGCAATTCAGTTGTTTTGTCCATGTTTGAATCAAAGCTATAATGAGATCAGGAGCTGAATGCCCCATGCAGAAACCAAGTTGAGCATTGGTGAGTTGGTTATTGTAAAACATATGCCGCTGGTAACATGGTTGATGACACCTTTCATCATTTTAATGATGATCGAAGTAGATTGATGGGGCAATTATAGCTGGGTGGAGTACAGAGCATACCTGGACAATCTTCCACAATGTCAGGTAGGTATCTGTGTTGTAGCTGTATTGGAACAGCTTGTCTCGGGGAGTAGCAAGTTATGGAGCACACATCATCATTACCTTTGTCAGAATGTTTTCAGGGCCCATAACCTTTATAGTATCTCCTGCCTATAGCCATTTCTTAACATGATGTTGAGTGAATTGAATTAGCTAAATATTGGCACCTGTAATGCTGGGAGCCTCTAATGGAGACAAAGGTGGATCATCTAATTGGCACATCTGGCTGACAATTGCTGCAAATACTTCAGCCTTGTCTTTTGCACTGATATCTTGGGCTTCCCCACTATTGAGGATGACATTTGTGGAGTCTTCTCCTCCTCAACATTATTTAATAGCCAACCACATCACGACTGGATATGGTAAGAGTATAGAACTTTCATAGAATAGAATCCCTACAGTGTGGAAACAGGCCCTTTGGTCCAACAAGTCCACACTGACCCTCAGACCATCCCATCCAGGCCCATCACCTGATAACCCACCTAAATTACACATCCCTGAACACTATGGGCAATTTAGCATGGCCAATCCACCTAGCCTGCACATCTTTGGACTGTGGAAGGAAACCGGAGCATGCAGAGGAAACCCATGCAGACACGCAGAGAATGTGCAAACTCCACACAGACAGTCGCCCGAGGGTGACGCTGTGAGTCAGCAGTGCTAACCACTGAGCCACCGTGGATTTAATATTGTTTTGAAAAAGGTAAGCGCACTTAGAGGAAAGTAAGTTAATATTAGACAGATCATGCCTGACAAATTTAATTGAGTTCTTTGACAAGGTGACATAGTGCTATGGGCATTGTAAATTTGGATTTTCAGAAAGCATTTGATAAGGTGCCACATGGCAGTTTGGTTAGCAAATTAGAAATATTTGGGCTTGATGGGCCCTTGGCAGCATGGCTTAGAAGTTGGCTAAAGGACAGGAAACAGAGAGAGGTTATAGATAGGCATTTCTCAGATTGAAGATGAACTGAAAGCAGTGTTTGCCAGCGATTGGTCTTACTTTTTCTGATTTGTATAAACAATTTGGAGTTGGGTGTTGAGAGCACAATGTCTAAACTTCCAGATGACTAAACTAGGGAGAATAGTGAATTGTGAGGATGATGATTAGTGACTTCAGAGGGATGTTGATAAGTTGGCCAAATGGGCAGACACCGGCAGGCAAAATCCAATGCAGAGAAGTGTGAGGTAATGCATTTTGGTAGAAGAAACATGGAGAGACAATATAGGCTCCTTGAGGGAGTGTAGGAGCAGAGAGACATCAGGCTTCATGTGCATGATTTTCTGATGATGGCCAACCATGTTGAAACCGTTGTTAAGAAGGCTTACAGGATCCTTGGGTTTATAAATAGAAACATAGAGTATAAAAGCAAGGAAGCGATGTTACACCTGTACAAATCATTTATCAGACTACATTTGGAGTATTGTGTTCAGTTCTGGGCAATTAAGGAAAGATGTTAAAGCCCTTGAAAGATTTCAAAGGCAATTTACTAGAATGACTTCAGGAATGAATGATTTTAGATATGAGAAAGATTAGAGAGATTGGTTTTATTCTACTTAGAGCAGAGAAGATTAAGAGATGAACATACTGAAGAATTCTGACATTCTGTTTGCACTAGATGGTATGTCAGTAACGAGGGGCCACAATTTCAAGATTATCAGCAATAGAGTTAGGAGTGAGATGAGGAGAGATGTCTTTACTTGGAGAGATGTTAGAATTTGGAATGTGCTCCTTAGGAGACCAGTAAGGCAGATTCTACAGGAGGTTTCAAAAGAGAGCTGGAGATATGTTTGGAAATGATGAAATTATAGGGCAATGGAGAGTGGAACTAGCTGGTAGTTCTTTCAGGAATGAGTACAGACATGATGGATTAAAAGCCTCCTTCTGGAATGTAAAATTCTATGATTCCATGAAGAAGAATCACTGGACTTGAAGCATTAACTCTGTTTTCTCTCTACAGATGCTACTGGATCTGCTGAGTTTCTCCAACAATTTCTGTTTTAGTTTTCACTCTAGATATTATTTATGTGTTTTGGGTTTCACAGTCCTGTCTGCTGTGTTATGTTTTCATTGCTTGGCATGTTGACACTTCATCAGCTGACACCACATTTAGTTGTACGCTTTTTCTGCTCCTGGCAGAATGGTGGAAATGCTGGGCCATGATGTTGTAGATTGAGTTGCAGTACAATTCTACTGCTGCTGATGGCCCACAGTGGTCTCATCGATGACCAATTTTAACTTACAAGATCTGTTTGAAAACTAGAAAGCTGACGCTTCGAGTTGGGACCCTTCTTCAGAAATGGGGAGGAGGGAGCTCAGAAATAATAGAGAGAGGAGGGGTGGGGCTGTGAAAGGTAGGCGGGATGGTGATAGGTAAGTGCAGGTAGGGAGTGGTGGGGATTGGTCAGTGAGGTAGGAGAGGCAGAATAGGTGGGAGAGAAGTTGGACAGGTTGTGTCATGTCAAGGAGGCAGGGATGAGAGGGAGGGTTGGTCATGGGATGAGGTCGTGAGTGGGGGGATTTTAAAACTGGTGAAATTCACGTTTAGGCCATTGGGCTGTAAGTTCTCAAGGCGGAATACGAGGTGCTGCTCCTCCAGTTTGCGGGTGCCATCATTGTGACATTGGAGAAGGCCCAGGATGGACATGTCACCCAGGGAGTGAGAGGGGAAGTTAAAATGGTTCATGACCAGAAGATGTTGTCGTTTGTTGCGAACAGAACACAAATGCTCTACAAATGGTCTCCAAGCCTCCGCTTGGTCTCACCGATGTAGAGGAGGCCATATTGAGTGCAGCGGATGCAGTAGACCAAGTTGATGGATGTGCAGGTGAATCCCTGTCTAATGTGGAAGGTTTGTTTTGTGCCTTGTATGGAGGTGAGGGCAGAAGTGTAGGGGCAGGTGTAGCACTTCCTGCAGTTGCAAGGAAAGGTGCCGGGGTGGTAGGGTTAAGTGGGCAGTGTGGAGCGGACAAGGGAGTCACGGAGACTGCAGTGCCTACGAAAGGCAGATAGGGGTGTGGAGGGAAATATATTTTTGGTTGTGGGGTCAGATTGTGGGTTGTGGAAGTGGCGGAGAATGATACGTTGGATGCAGAGGTTGGCAGGATGATATGTGAGGACAAGGGGGTTTCTGTTCTTATTTTTGTTAGGGGGAGGTAATGTGAGGGCAGAGGTGCAGGAAATGCAAGAGATGCAGTTGAGGGCATTTTCAATCACTGGAGGGGTGAAGTTGCGGTACTTGAAATAGGAGGACATCTGGGATGTGCGGGAGTGGAATGCCCCATCTTAGGAACAGACGCAGTGGAGGCGGAGGAATTGGAAGTAGGGGAACGCATTCTTGCAGGAAGGTGGGTGAGAGGAGATGTAGTATAGGTAGCTGTGGGAGTTGGTGGGCTTGAAATAGATGTCAGTTTCAAGGTGGTCACCAGAGATGCAGACATCAACTTTACTAACACATTTCACTCCAATCTCAAAACTCATGGACCATCTCTGATACCTCCCTCTCCTTCTTGGACCTCTCTGTCTCCATTTCTGGCGACTGCCTCAAAACCCACATATATTTCAAGCCCACCGACTCCCACAGTTACCTCGACTATGCCTCCTCTCACCCACCATCCTGCAAGAATGTGATCCCCTACTCCCAATTCCTTCACCTGTGCCGTGTCTGCTCCCAAGATGGGGTGTTCCACTCCTGAGCATCCCAGATGTCCTCCTACTTCAAGGAACGTAACTTCACCCCTATGGTGATCAAAAATGCCCTCAACCACATCTCTTGCATTTTCCACACCTCTGTCCTCACATCCTCTCCCCCGAGCAAAAATAAAGACAGAATCCCCCTTGTTCTCACATACCATCCCAACAACCTCCGCATTCAAAGTATCATTCTCCGCCACTTCCGACACCTACAATCTGACCCCACAACCAAAGATATATTTCCCTCCCCACAACATCTACGTTTTGTCGGGACCGCTCTCTCCGCGACTCCCTCGTCCACTCCACACCTCCCTGCTAACCCAACCACCCTCGGCACCTATCCCTGCAACTGCAGGAAGTCCTACACCTGCTCCTACACCTCCGTCCTCACCTCCATTCAAGACACAAAACAAACCTTCCACATCAGATAGGGGTTCATCTGCACATCCATCAACTTGGTCTACTGCATCCACTGCTCCTGATGTGGCCTCCTCTATATCGGTGAGACCACGAGGAAGCTCGGAGACCATTTTGTATAGCATCTGCGCTCCGTTTGCGACAAACAACAACACCTTCTGGTCAGAACCATTTTAACGCCTCCTCCCACTCCCTGGGTGACATGTCCAGCCTGGACTTCCTCCAGTGTGACAATGACGCCACCTGCAAACTGGAGGAGCAGCACTTCATATTCCGCCTCGGGAGCCTAAGCCTAATGTCCTTAACATAGATTTCACCAGTTTTAAAATCTCCCCACCCCCGACCTCATGCCATAACCAACCCTCCCTCTCAACTCCGTCTCGTTGACCTGACACAACCTGTCCATCTTCTCTCCCACCTATCTATCCCTCCCACCTCACTGACCAACCCCCACCACTCCCTACCTGCACTTACCTATCACTATCCCACCTACCTTCCCCAGCCCCACCCGTCTTCTCCCTATTTATTTCCCAGCTCCCTTCCCCTCCCCATTTCTGAAGAAGGGTCCCAATCCGAAACGTCAACTTTCCTCCTCGTCTGATGCTGCCTGGCCTGCTGTGTTCCTCCAGCTCCACATTGTATTAGCTCTGACTGCAGCATCTGCAGTTCTTGTTAACTCTTTTTGAAAACTACCCCAGTTAGCACGGTGATAAATGCCACACAACATGATGGTCAGTATCCTTAATGTGAAGGTGAGCTTTTTTGTATAAGGAATGTGTAATGGTCATTCCTACCAATTTTGTCATGGACAGATGTATCTGCAGCAGCTAGATTTTGAGGACGTTTTTCCCTCTCGTTGGTTCCTTCATTACCTGACATAGGCCCAATTTAGCAGCTATTTCCTTTACAACTCAGCCAGCTCAGTCAGTAATGGTGCTATCTGTTGTGTTAATGTTAATGCTCTATTAGTCAAAGCCCCATCATGAATTAACTAACACTGTGGGTTAGTTTATTTAGAGCTATAAACAATATTGCAAATTATAAAGTAGACATTACAGCAAACAAATGATTTTTCTGTGCAGTTGCATACCCATAGCTAGCAATCTGGCAGGTGGAAGTCACAAGAAGACACTGTATACACTCAATCCTTAAAAGGAACTCTCTTTTGGAAAGGACAGGAGGATTGTGTATGCACCTTGCCTTGAAGAATATTAAACTATTTACAATAACAAGTGAGTCTATTGTCAGAATGTTAAAGATGCCCAAATGATGTGGGACTTGTGACAGAATCATGTGAGGAGTCTGATGAGGCCTACCTCAACTGTCAAGAACATCTTTCATCTTTTAGACATTTGGTGGACTTTAAGGCAAGTTTCTCACCTGGCAGTGGCAAGTAGCCAATTAAGGGGCACTTTTGCACAGATACCCGATAGACTATTTGTCAGTAGGGATTTGCCCAGGAGTGGGAAAGTCTTCTATATGGCACAAACTGAGACTTCAGTCTACAGTATTTGGTAGCTGCCTACTTTGCAAATCCACTGGAAGCTCATTCAACCAAATGGCCATGCCAGGATTAGGGTAGGGCAACTCCTCAGTCAAGTCAAGGGAGGATGCTGCAAGTCAGATGATCATGGTACCATCAATAATGGGCACAGTCATTTCAGGGGTTTGGCCATGGTCAGGCATCCTCTTGGACCAGCCTGCGGGTGCCCTCCAGTATACTCCAGACAGAGTGTGCCTTAACATCTCGGTTTACTGTGCAACAAGGTGATGTGCTGGAACCTGAGAAAGTCAGACAACAGGAGCAGTTTTCCAAGGAGGAGGATGAGGATGCTGGAGAGCAGGAAACTATCCTTGTCCATGACAGAGCTCCACTGGATCGGACACCTCTCACTTTAAACCTATGCCCTCTAGGTTTCAATTCCCCATCCCTTGGAAAAACACAATATGCATTCATCCTATCTATGCTCCTCATGACTCAATACACCTCAATAAGGTCACCCCTCATTCTCCTACATTCCAAGGAATAAAGCCGCATCCTGACCAACCTCTCCCTCTAACTCAGGCTTACTAGTCCTGGCAACATCCTCGTAAATCTTCTTTGCACACTCTCCAGTTTAACTATGTCTGAACAGTACTGTACACAATACTCCAAGTATGGCCTCACCAACGACTTATACAACTGTGACGTTCCAACTCCAATCCTCAATGCCTCGACTGATGAAGGCCAGCATGCTAAATGCCTTCTTTACCACTCTGTCCACCTGTGGCACTGCTTTCAATGAACTATGTACTTATACTCCTAGGTCCCTCTGTTCTTCAACACCTCTCAGGAAATTGCCATTTACGCTATTAGTTCTACCTTGGTTTGATTTCCCAAAGTGCAACATCTCACACTTATCTGTATTGAGTAGCATTTGCCAAAGCTCAGCCCACTTCCCCATCTGATCAAGATTCCTCTGTAACTTTTGATAACCTTCTTCACTATCAACGATACCTCCTAATTTTGTATCATCCTCAAACTTCCAATCATGCCTTGTGCATTCATATGCGGATCATTTATATAAATAACAAATAACAAAGGTCCCAGCACCGACTCCTGTGGCACACCATTACTCACAAGCCTTCAGTCCACGAAACAACCTCCAACCATCACACTCTGCTTCCTACCATCGAACCAATTTTGAATCCAATTAGCTAGCTCTCCCTGGATCCCTTGTGACCAGCATTCTTCCTCCACCCCTCCCTCCCATCTTTATTTGCAGCTCTCCCTACCCTGACATCCAGTCCTGAAGAAGGGTAATACTTGAAACGTTGACTGCTCCTTTCCTCCAGATGCTGCCTGGCCTGCTGTGTTCTTCCAGTTTCCTGTTTGTCTACCTTGGATTCCAGCATCTGCAGTTTTTTTTGTCTCTTTGAGTATAGGAGGTGGGGCATTATGTTGAAGTTGTACAGGTCATTGGTGAGGCCTTTTCTCGAATACTGTGTCCAGTTCTTATCTCCTAGTTATAGGAAGGATATTATCAAGCTGGAGAGGGTTCAGAAGAGATTTACCAAGATGTTGCCGGGTATGGAAGGTTTGAGTTATAAGGAAAGGCAGTATAAACTGGGACATTTTTCCACTGGAACGCAGAAGGTTGAGAGATGACCTGATAGAAGTTTATAAAATAATGAGGAGTGTAGATGGTGTTGATGGTAGATGTCTTTTTCCCAATATGGGGAATTTCAAGACTAGGGGACACATTTTTAAGTTGAG
Source organism: Rhincodon typus (assembly GCF_021869965.1). Lineage (NCBI taxonomy): Eukaryota > Metazoa > Chordata > Chondrichthyes > Orectolobiformes > Rhincodontidae > Rhincodon > Rhincodon typus. The sequence continues at coordinate 58,295,498 of NC_063335.1, read as the reverse complement.
AGGAGAGAGATTTAAAAAAGACGAGTCAAATTTCTTATACAGACGATGGTTTGCTTGTGGAATGAACTTCCTGTTGAAGTGGTGGATGTGGGTACAATTACAATGTTTAAAAGACATTTGGATTGATATATGAATAGGAAAGGTTTGGCCCAGAAGCAGATAAGTGGGACTTGTTTAGTTTGGGATTATGTCCAGCGTGAATTGGTCGGACCGAAGGGTCTGTTTCGGTGTTGTATGCTCCATGACTCTACTTGAAATTGCTTTGCATCGGTTTACCAAACATAAGCGCTGCTGGTGATTGAATACTTTAACTCAGAGGCATTGCATTCATGTGCAATTTTGCAATTTTTAAATCTTGCTTGGACTGGTTGCATTTGAGGATTAGATTTTGACTGTATGGATCATGGTTCAACTGGACCGTTAGACCTGGGATAATGTGGGGAAGAAACAGTGCGATCAATATTCCATTTCTCACATGTGGCCTTGAATGACCTTACCAATATATTGCAGATTATTGTCCACAATGGTTTTAATAAATTAAAAATGCACCTTGGAGTTTGTGTATCAGTTGTGCTTGACTTATTGTGTAATTGACTAAATGACACATGGGAAAGTTCTCAATGATGATGTGCAGTGCATTTGTGAAGATAAAAAGTTAAATGTTGATGAGTTCTGCCTGCAATGAGGTATTTATCAAACAAAATGTCCTTTAACTGAAAAATCACCACTCCACCTGTAAAACTAGCCTCACCACAAGGAAAATGATTAAAGGTGAGGTGATTTGCTCCTGAGTTGAGATGGGCCTCACCAAAAATTCTCAGCAGGGCCTACATCATTCAGGCCACTATAAGATTTTGTGTATGGTCTTATTTCAAGGGTAAATAGTGAATTAAAGAAATAGGTGAAGTTTCTGAACTTGATTTGTGTTTCTGATGTCTGTCTGATCAAATGGATTGTGATTAGTGTTTGGCCACAGTATGCTGGGAGACCCAACAACACCAACATCCCATGAATGAACTTCTTAAAAAAAAATTTTCATTGACTCCAGACCATACAGGCCTATATCTTTAAGACATGATTGTGTAGAATAGTTGTGTAAGCCTGTGATATTGGAAGATTATAGTTAATTGTGAATTATTAGAAATTGTAAGTAAACTTCAAGATGTCCAATTTACCAAGAACCCCAATCATCATAGTTTATGTTACATGGGCTAACATATAGAAGACACAAAAGTGCATCAGTGTCTATAATATAGAATATCTACAATGTCCAGGCAGATTAAATGTACTGAGACTCCAGCACAATTTATCTGCACATGGAATTGATGAACTGTTGTATGCCGAATGTTTTACATTCATAGGTTTCTTCAAGGCTTCTCCTGTCTGTTGGCAAACTTTTTAGAATTTTCTGATGTAGTATTTTGGCACCTGCCCCTGTGTCAATCTTAGCCAATAATGAGCAGTTGCCAGTTTTCTGAGGACAGATAATTTTTATCTTTGTAAACACTTTGGATGGTGTGATTGATTTAATATTTTCCACAAAATTGTGGAACATATGTTCACCACTATTTGTCCGATTCTGTTTTTTCGATCACTTCCTGTAGATACCTCAGGTGGATACAAAATGGTCTTTGCTCTAGCTTGACGAGGCTCCTTATGCACAGTGTGTTTCAATTGGTGCGGGTCTTTGTAGCTTCATAAACCATTGTTCTAGGACACTGCTCCTGCCAATGGCTGTTACTATCACATAAATTTGCAAAATTGACTGAAAGCTGGTCATTTCCTTGGTAATGTTCCAGTGATTGTGTCAACTGTCAAGTTTATATGTAGGATCTGTAAGTGTTGATTACCTGCAAGTGCTGTTTTGTACTTACATCCATCCTTCAGTAGCTCTTCAATGCTATAAGTCCTTAGTTTCTCCAGCAAAACTTTCTAGAAATCACCAATGGAAATGGATGTAATCATTAATTCAACAATTGTGTTTGCTAGCTTACCATTTGAAAAATCACAGAAAGAGTCTTTTTTCATCTGCTCCCAAAGGTTTATGGGTTCTACAGACATTAGTCTAAATGACATGTGTCCTGGTTGTTGAATATGGAAGCTCAATCTGTCTCTGAATTGACCTCTAATTTGGTCCATATCTTTTAGGGATCTTTTTGCTCAATGGCTATTAATCCTGATGTTTTAAGTCTGCATAGGTCTTCAAACCCAATTCTTAAGTGCATTTAATGGCTTCCTTTACTGCATCTGACACACTTGAACCTAGAAACCATAGTTCTGTATGCTGCTTAACTATTTCAAATTCTATTAGGAGATATGTTGTGTCCCAATTCAAAATAAGAAATTTTCTAGACATTCTCCTAAAATGCTTCCAACTTTTGACCCCACCTTGCTTGCTATTAATCCAGCACATCTTAATCATTTGCTTTTCTCAGGTTAGTTGAATTGGTCTCTCAAAAGGAATTTGTTCACTTACCAGCAAGCTGTGTTGTCAACAATCTAGGTTTTTTTGTTTCAATACTCTCTGATACTTTAATGAAAAAAATACATTGAGGTTTATCCCATGGCATGGTGATAATAATGATCTAATAACCAATCAATGAATCACTTATTGATCAACTCCACGGGTTAATTTATTTAAAACAGTACAACAGTTTGCAAGTTATGAAGTACACTTTATTAACAGAGCTACCACCTACTTTTACTTTTCCCCTGTTGTTACAAAGATAATTTAAATGTTTCAAATTGCTTACAAGACTCATGTTTTGAAAGATTGTGGAAAAATATTTATTTCAATTTCTGAGTAAATACTTTGTGTGGTTTCTTTAAAGTGCTTATTAAAAGATCACTGAGTATTGGAGCCTTTTTGACCAATTTGTCAATGTCCTTCTGAAGTTGCTCAGCATCCTCCTCACAATTCACCATTCTCTCTAGCTTAGTATTATTTGCAAATTTAGAGATTTTGCCCTCAACACCCATCTCTAAATTGCTTTAATAAATTAGGAAAAGCAAGGGTCTTAACATCGATCCCGGGAACACCACTTTCAATTCATCTCTAACCTGAGAAATGCCCATCTACACTCATCGTCTGTTTCCTATCTTATAGCCAACTTCTAATCCATGCTGGCAAGGACTCATCAATCCCAACCATTTCTAATTTGCCACGCAGCCTGCATAGTTCACCATATCATATCAACTGCCTTCTGAAGGTCCAAATATACAACATTTACATTACTACCCTCGTCCACTGTCTGTGCTACCTCATTAATGAACTCAATTAAATTTGTCAAATATGACCTTCTCTTGACAAAGCTATGTTGACTGCCAAGTATTAACTTATTTTTCTTTAAGTGTTTATTTATCTTATCCCGTATTATGGCTTCTGTCCATTTTCCCACCACTGATGTCAAGCTGACTGGTCTGTAGTTTCCTGAGTTATCCTTTGCCCCTTTCTTAAACAACAGTATCACTTTGCAATCCTCCAGTCCCCCTGGACAAATCCTGCTCAGAGAGGCCTAGAAAATTTCTGTCAACAGCTCTGTGATTTGGTCCCTTACGTATCTCAACAGTCTTGGATGCATCCCATTCAGACCATATGATTTCCCTGCCTGGAGTACTGTTAGCCCCTTAGCACCTCTGCTTTATCTATCACTTACTCAGTTGCTCAACACAGCCATTTTCAACTAGACCATTGTCACTATTTTCTAACTTGGTAAAGACAAAAGCAAACTACTCATTTAGTATCTCTGCCATACCCTTTGTTTCTGTGAGCAGCCCATCCTACTTGTTCCATATGGGCCCCACTCTATTTTTCATTATCCTTTTACTTTTAATGTTTGAAGAACATTTTATTATTTGTTTTAGTGCAGACTGCCACCCCTTTCCTCATGTATCATCTTAGCCTTCCTCATCCCAGCATTAACCTCTTTCTTGTATTTGAGATACTCTTCTTGATTTCTATGGATATTATTATTCCAGTATATATCATATGCCTCCTTTTGATTTTTAGTATTTTCTCATTAATATCGTAGTCATCCAGGGTACTCTAGCCCTGGATATCCTGTACTTATTTCTCAGGAGTAAGTATCAAGCTATTCTTCTTTCTTTTGAAAATTCTCTCATTTTTCATCTACTGTTTCATCCACCAAAATGCATTTCAATTCAATCTGCTCCTCTTCATCTTTTAGACCCCTAAAATCTGCTGTTTTCCAGCCTGGGATCTTAATAATTGATTTTTGTACTTTTCCAAATTAATATTAAACTCTATTAAATAATGATTACTATTTCCAAAATGCTCCACAATACTAACATTCTCCACTTGGCCGACCTCATTTCTTAGGACCAGATCCAGTACAGCATGCCTACTGGTCGGACCTAACAGTGCTTCAGCACACAAATACTTTCATTTCCAAGAGTTTTAAAAATGTCTCCGCTCCACACCTCCCCTCCGCCGCCCCACAGAAATCAATCTTTGAGTCACTTATTCTGACCTTATTAATCATTTGCAAATTTTTTGATGTTCAGAGTGAGGAATCGTTCATGGAATTATTATATTTGTAGATATACTTTTCAATTTAGCCTTTATCTGTTCGTACTTGCTCAGCAGAACCTCTTGTCATTACTGCCCAAGTGGATCACAGCTGCATCCTTTCTTTTGCCAGGCAAATCCGCCTCTAGACCTAAAACTTAACTAAACCTTAATCCTGGCATCAGAAAGGCAACACACTCTTTTGATGCAAAGAACCACATTTACACAACATCATTCCACTCCTTTACCACCCTGATCCCAATTGTCTATCCCCTGCTAGATGGCAATGGACACGCATGGCAAATCTGCCTCATACCCCTGTTAGGAAGCTCATGATTGAAGCTTGCTATCAGTTATGTGTTTGTACAGGGCATCAACATGCTAAAATGTTCTTCAGGGTCCTTGACAGATTAGAAAACCTGTTAGTAAAGTTGTAGTTTGTTGGGTTCCTCTGCCAATTTTGGGCCAGCAGAAGTCATAGATGACGACAGCACAGAAATGGACCCTTCAGCCCATCAAATCCATGCCGGAAGAAGAATAGTTCAGATCCTCTTTGGATGATTCAGAAACGGAGGAGGAGGAGAATAGTGATGAGTGCATTGCAAGGGCAATGCCATTTGCTCATATTGCTGCCCACTATCCCCTGATCTGTTGTTCATTTTGATAGCTGCAGTTGTCCACCCCGTTAACATAAAATCTGATGGTTACTTTCACCAGCACCTAAAAAGCTGCTAAATATACTCAGCCCATGGCTGGAATATGCCCTCTTTCATTTCTATTAATTCATCCATTAGGGTGGCTACCTTTAAGTTCTCCCACAAAGGAAAATATCCTTTCCACATCCACCTGGTCAAGTCTCCTCAGGATCTTACACATTCAAATTAAGTCACTCTGACTCTTCTTAGACTTCAGAGAGTACAGGCCTAACCTGTCTAGCCTTTCCTCATAAGACAACCTGCTCATTACAGGAATTGGTCCAGTAAACATTCTCTGAATTGTTTCCAACACATTAACACATTAACACCCTGTCCTAAGTATACTGTAACACACATTAAGAAACAAGTTCAAAGGCCACTAACAACTCAGCACACAACATACCAAAGTGGTGCGAAATAATGACATTTATGTCACGAAAATAAACAGCAACAATTTATCAAAACACCATTTTCTCAAGCTCCCATGTACATACACATTTTCAATTACAGACTCTTACTGTGGCTTCAACAGTGCTAAAGGTAGATGGTTCGCACCTCTTCTCCAACCAGTGAGTTCCGAGTTCTAGAGTCTGTGCAGGTCAAAGATTGTTCCATCTGCCTCTCTGCAAAGACAACAGCAGATCAGGCAGCATGTAGTTATCAGACTAAGAAGTGGCCAGTGGGTTAAAAGTGCAATGACTTTGAGTGGAATTGCTACTTCCAATGACCCCTTTCTCCATCATGTCTCTCATAGCCCAGCTGCACCGATTTGTTAATACTGTGTGAGTCAAGACTTTGATGCAGATCGGTGTGGTCCTTATGGCCAAGGCCGTTTCAGGTGATAGACATGCTGGTATCCAAATGCTGTGCACTATTGTGGAAGACATGGATGTGTGAACGTGCAAACAAGGGACAAGAGTACTTTACTCAGCCCTTTGAGTCTGCTCCACCATTCAATAAGATCATGGCTGATCTGATATTTATCTCAACTCTACATTCCTGCCAATCCCTAACAACCTTTCATGCCCTTGGTAATCAAGAATGTATCTACCTCCTCCAATAAAGATTCTGCATTCATTGCCTTTTGAAGAAGTGAATTCTAAAGACTCACAATCCTCAGAGATAACTTTTTTTCCTCATCTCTGCCTGAAATAGTGATCACTTATTTTTCAAATTATGGCCCCTCATTGTAGATTCTCCTTTCCACATCCGCCTAGTCAAGTTCCCTCAGGATTTTATATGCTTCGATTAAGTCACCTCTGACTCTTCTAAACTCCAGAGCATACAGGTCCAGCCTGTCTAGCCTTTAAGGCAATCTTTGTATTCCAGGTATGTGTCTAATGAACCTTGTCTGAATTGCTTCCAATACGTTAACATCCTTTGGTAAATATAGTGATAAGTATGTATGTAGAGCTCCAGATATGGTCTCACCAAAGACTTGTATAATTGAAGCATAACATCCCAACTCTTCCAATCAATTCCTTTCACAATAAAACATAACAATCTATTTGCTTTCCTGACCCCATTGATTAGTAATTCATGACACTGGCTTCTCCCCACCCTTGGAGAAAGATTTTTTTTATTCATATGTGGGATGTGGGCGTTGCTGGCTGGCCAGCATTTCTTGCCCATCCCTAGTTGTCCTTGAGAAGATGGTAGTGAGCTGTCTTATTGAACCACTGCAGTCCTCCTGCTGTGGGTTAACCCACAATGCTATTAGGGAGGGAATTCCAGGATGTTGACCCAGCAACAGTGAAGGAATGGCAATATATTTCCAAGTCAGGATGGTGATTAACTTGGAGAGGAACTTGGAGGTGATGGTGTTCCCATATATCTGCTGTCCTTGTCCTTCTAGATGGAAGTGGTCATGGGTTTGGAAGGTGCTGTCTGAGGATCTTTGGTGTATTTCTGCAGTGCATCTTGTAGATAGTACACACTGCTGCTACTGAGCGTTGGTGGTGGAGGCAGTGAATGCTTGTAGATGTAGTGCCAATCAAGCGGGTTGCTTTGTCCTGGATGGTGTCAAACTTCTTGAGTGTTGTGGGGGCTGCACGCATCCAGGCAAGTGGGGAGTATTCCATCATACTCCTAACTTGTGCCTTGTAGATGGTGGACAGGCTTTGAGGAGTAAGGAGGTGAGCTACTCCCTGCAGTATTCCCAGCTTCTGGCCTGCTCTTGTGGCCACTCTGTTAATGTGGTGAGTCCAGTTGAGTTTCTGGTCAATGTTAACCCCCAGGACGTTGATAGTGGGGGATTCAGTGACGGTAACACCATTGAATTTCAAGGGGCGGTGGTTAGATTGTCTCCTATTGATGATGGTCATAGCCTGGCATTTGTGTGGCACAAATGTCGCTTGCCACTTGTCAGCCCAAGCCTGGATATTGTCCAGAACTTGTTGCATGTGAACATGGACTGCTTCAGTATCTGAAGAGTCACAAATGGTGCTAAACATTGTGCAATCATCGGCGAACATCCCCAATTCTGATCTTATGATGGAGAGAAGGTCATTGATGAAGCAGCTGAAGATGGTTGGGCCTCGGACACTACCCTGAGGAACTCCTGCAGAGATGTCCTGGAGCTGGGATGATTGACCTCCCACAACCACAACCATCTTCCTCTGTGTCAGGTATGACTCCAACCACCGGAGCGTTTGCCCCCTGATATCCATTGATTCCAGTTTTGCCAGAGGTCCTTGATGCCACACTCAGTCGAATGCAGCCTTGATATCAAGGGCTGTCACTCTCACCTCACCTCTGGAATTCAGCTCTTTTGTCCATGTTTGAACCAAGGCTGTAATGAGATCAGGAGCCGAGTGGCCCTGGAGGAACCCAAACTGGGCGTCGCTAAGCAGGTTATTTCTGAACAGTTGCTGCTTGATAGCACTGTTGATGACACCTTCCATCACTTTACTGATGATCGAGAGGAGACTGATGGGACGGTAATTGGCCAGGTTGGATTTGTCCTGCTTTTTGTGTACAGGGCATACTTGGGCAATTTTCCACATTGTCGGGTAGATACCAGTGTTGTAACTGTACTGGAACAGCTTGGCTAGGGGAGCGGCAAGTTCTGGAGCACAAGTCTTCAGTACTATTGCTGGAATGTTGTCAGGGCCAGTAGCCTTTGCAATATCCAGTATCTCCAACTGTTTCTTGATATCATGTGGAGTGAATCAAATTGGCTGAAGACTGGTATCTGTAATGCTGTGGACCACTGGAGGAGGCTGAGATGGATCATCCACTTGGCATTTCTGGCTGAAGATTGCTGTGAATACTTCAGCCTTATCTTTTGCACTGATGTGCTGGGCTCTTCCATCATTGAGGATGGTGATATTTGTGGAGCCCCCTCCTCCAGTAAGTTGTTTAATTGTCCACCACCATTCATGACTGGATGTGGCCGGACTGCAGAGCTTAGATCTGATCCGTTAGTTGTGGGATCGCTTAGCCCTGTCTATCACTTGCTGCTTTCGCTGTTTGGCATGCAAGTAGTCCTGTTTGGTGGTTTCACCAGGTTGATACTTCATCTTCAGCTATGCCTGGTGCTTCTCCTGGCATGCCCTCCTGCACTCTTCATTGAACCAGTGTTGATCCCCTGGCTTAATGGTAATGGTTGAGTGGGGGATGTGCCGGGCCGCGAGGTTACAGATTGTGCTGCTGTTGATGGCCCACAGCTAGATTTGTGCGGAGTCTGTCCCATTTAGCACAGTGATAGTGCTACACAACACGTTGGAGGTTGTTCTCAATGTGAAGACGGGGCTTCGTCTCCACAAGGACCGTGCGATGGTCACTCTTACCAATACTGTCATGGACAGATGTAACTGCAACTGGCAGATCAGTAAGGATGAGGTCAAGTATGTTTTTCCCTCTTGCTGGTTCCCTCACCACCTGCCGCAGACCCAGTCTAGCAGCTATGTCCTGTAGGACCCGAACAGCTTGATCAGTAGTACTGCTGCTGAGCCATTCTTGGTGGTGGACATTAAAATCCCCCACCCAGAGTACATTTTGTGCCCTTGCCATTCTCGGTGCTTCCTCTAAGTGTTGCTCAACATTGAGGAGTACTGATTCATCAGCTGAGGGAGGACGGTATGTGGTAATCAGCAGGAGGTTTCCTTGCTCATGTTTAACTTGAAGCCATGAGACTTCATGGGATCCGGAGTCAATGTTGAGGACTCCTAGACCAACTCCCTCCTGACTGTATACCACTGTGCCACCCCCTTTGCTACGTTTGTAATGCCAGTGAGACAGCACATATCCAGGGATGGTGATGGTGGTGTCTGGAACATTGTTTGTAAGGTATGATTCTGTGAGTATGACTATGTCAGGCTGTTGTTTGACTAGACTGTGAGACAGCTCCCCCAATTTTGGCACTAACCCCCAGATGTTAGTGAGGAGGACTTTGCATAGTCGACAGGGCTGTTTCTGTCGTTGTCTTTTCTGGTGCCTAGGTTGATGGCAGGTGATCCGTCTCGTTCCATTTCTTTGAGTCTTTGTAGTGATTGATACATCTGAGTGACTTGCTAGGCCATTTCAGAGGGCAGTTGAGAGTCAACCACGTTGCTGTAGGTCTGGAGTCACATATAGGCCAGACCAGGTGAGGGTCGCAGATTTCCTCCCCTGAAGGATGTTAGTGAACCAGATGGGTTTTTCCGACAATTGGCAATGATTTCATGGTGATCAGTAGATTCTTAATTCCAGAATTTTTTTTGATTTCCAATTCCACCAACTGTCGTGGTGGGAGATGGTGGAATTGGAATTCAAAAAAAAATGTTACCTCTGTGACTGGTGACAAATTCCTCCCTTCATATACAAGGTTGATTCTCCACTCCCTCTTCAGTTGCAGTCAGCTCAGTTACACTTGGAAGGCCCATCAGTGCCATCTATATTATTGCTTCTCAGTGATTCACCTCTTCATTGATATCCCCATCCCAGTGAACAGAATCTGAGTCCAGTTGAAAAGTGCTTGAAGAGGGTTGCAACTCTATTACCACACTTGCCCAGACCCCTGCTGTGAACTTCCCACTGCTCTTTCTATGCCATATGTTCTCAATCTGTTTTGAAGTGTTAGTCCCCAGCTCAAAATCACACAGTCTGTTTTAACTGGTCCTCCCACCTCCACTGAGATGATGACTATGTGAGCTTGTGCTTGAATAATTCAGTTCCTTTAAGGGTTTAATGGCTGCCATGTCTGCACACATGTTTGAGGGCACTTTGGATGACAAAAGACATGAATTAGTCATGAAAAAGAAGGAATCTTTTAGATAAAGATAACACAGTGTGGAGCTGGAAGAACATAGCGGATAAGGCAGTATTAGAGGAGCAGGAGAGTTGACGTTGTGGGTCAGGACCCTTCTTCAGAAATGGGGGAGGGGGAAAGGGAGCTCAGACATAAATAGAGAGAGGAGGGGTGGTG